>NW_020799122.1:7526195-7555943 GCF_003259725.1 Athene cunicularia | reverse complement strand
GGGGGGGGGGGGGGGAAGAAAGAAAAAAAGGAGCCAAACCTCATTTTGGAATAGTATTAACAAGAGTGTCATATGAAAGGCACAGGAGGTAATTATTCCGCTCTATTTGCTGCTGGTCAGATCTCAGCTGGAATATTGTGCACACTTCTGGGCACCAACCCACAAGAAAGATGTAGAGAAACTGGAATGAGTCCAGAAGAGAACAACAAGAATGATTAGATGTTTTGAAAATGTGATTTAAGAAAGACTGAAAGAATTGGGTTTGTTCAGTCCAAGAACGAGAAGACTAAATTGGGAACATGATAACAGTCTTTCAATGTATAAGAGGTCATTAGAAGGAAGATGTTGTTCAATTTTACATACCAGAGAAGAATAATAACAAATCAAATTAATTTCAGATGTGGGGAAAATGTTACAATTTTGAAGACAGTGAAGTAATCAAGCAAGTACATAAGGAGGTCAAGAAGGTTTTTAAGCATCTGATAAACAAACATCCACCATGCATGCCCACAGCACGCTTGAAGCTGCCTCCATCAAATGGAAAAAAAATGAATTTCTCAAAGTTTCTTCCATCCCCATATTTCTCAGTTCCATAATTTGATTTGTGGTTAGTTTGACAGGTATGTTCATTGCTCTCAGATGTAATTTGCATAATGGGAGAACCACCCTGTATAACTCGGTCTCAGTAGTCACTGATCCCTTAGCTCTGGGCTGAGGTCAGAGAATAGGTTCAGACATGAGGGGTAGCTCATTTATTTAAACTGTGAATCAGGTTTTGTCAACTGTTTAGTTTTCTGGGTCTTCAAAGTCGGGATAAACCTGAGTAGTAGGTGGCAGGGCAAAGCAGTACCAGGAGACATATTTATTACTTATTAGGGGTGGAAGCTAGCTTGTTGCACTTTGTATCTGCTGAAACAGCCATAAACCCCCTGTTTAATAACCGGGTACCTGCATAATAAAAACATTTGCAAAAGTGTCCTCTGGAAGCTGGCGACTTGTGGACTATTTTGAAACACTTTGTTAGACTTGCATTTCCCAAGGAGCTTAGGCACCTGCCTCAGCATCCACTATCAAGACCCACAGTCCTGTATGTAGGCCTTCCTGTCAATGAAATCTCATTAGCATCACTTTGCCAAATTAAATGGATTAAAGTTGGGAAGCAGCTGGAGCACAGAGCAATCACATTGACTGTTGCCTTAGGTTAGACCGAAATTAGCTGGCTTTGAGCTCCCTGTTGCATTTGACATTGCCCACAGTAGCCAAGCAGTACAGTGGCTTTGCTTCTGCTTCACAAAGCAAAGGGATGAGCCTGTGTGCATGGAGATACTTTGTGGTGAGGGAAGTCACCTGGGTGATGGTCATGCATGGCAAAGATAAAAAGAGTAGGTAACTTTTTGCGGGTATTTTGAATGCTTTTTTCATGGCTAGGAAATGCTTCCCAGCAACTACTAGAGATATTTTTTTCATCAGGACTGTTAAACGATTCACAATTTCATGTATGCTCCTTTAAGCTGGGATTTTCATCCTGTGTACAAAAACATTACTGATTTGCTTGGCTAGAAATTTGTATCAAGTATTCCCATCAAAGCTTCATCTCTCCTGGCTAGCTCAGCTGTTCCAGGTGAGAAGTATTAAAACTTTAATGCTTGAAGGACTCCGGGGGCTGAATTACTCAGAATGAATAAACATTCTTTTTCATGAGGCCATGGATTTGGGTAGATAAATAACAAACACTCTTCTGCCACGTCTGCAGACAATTCCAGACTGTGATACAAAGCTGAGGACAGAGGAGTGGGAAGGGAGGGGGGAAGGCAAAGGGAAATGGGGAATAGCTCCATTAATCCATCTGAGTAAAGGACAGAGAAAGAAAATGGAGTCTCTTGAATTAGCACAAAGGCTCAAAGGGATGCGTTCAGATGGCCTAAATTCTACCTAAATCTCCAAGTCCCTAAGCCTAATGTTTCCCTATCGACTAGGGATATGTGAAGGCCTAGAACCAGCCAATAAGAAAAGCATAAAGGCTTAGGTAGAATTTAGGCCACCTAAATATATACAAAAATCTTCATAAAGATGGCCTTGATCCTATATGGACACCTCCCTCATGGATACCTCCCTCACCTTTTTCCTCTAGAAGGCAGTGAGCCCATGTCATGTCTTGGAACAGTTTGTTGGGAACATATAAAAGGTAAATCTTCAACCCTCTGTCTCATGCAACGTTACCTGGAACAGGGAAACATGTAGGTCTTCGGTCCTTCTGCTTACTGTTCCCTAACAAGCTCCAAGTCCAGAGACCTGGTCTGGTTTCAATCTGTGTATCCCCAATCTTTAGGTACACGTCTCCTGCAATTGTGATTCATTTTTAGGAATGTCCAGTTGGGAAATCTGGATTTAGATGCAAACTTCTATAAGTCACTCAGATCTGGAAGTCTTGGGTGGCTCCATCTCTACCCTTAACTTTCTTCTGGGGGGATTTTTTTGGCCTATTGTCTTTCATTCACACACATACTTTCACTGTGCTTTTTGCATCTCTTGCAGCCCCCAAATTTCCAGTTGTCCTCCAGCAAACAGCCTCTCCGTATACTGACGGTGGTCCATCACCTTCACAAAATGGTCAAGGTTGAAGCATGAGAGGTTGTAACTCAAATGAAAGGAGACACTTTCTGTATTGGAGGAAAAGTTAAAAAACTGGAGAACTGTTGCATTCTAAGGTTTCAGAGTCTCTTCTGGGGCCTGCATTTTACCCAGTCCTTGCCTGAGCTCTGCAGAAATAGCCCAGCCTGTAGTAAATAATTTCTCACCGCAAGCACAGGGATCATGGTCTGGCCCTCAGTAAGAAATCATCACCAGGCCACTTTCCAGCTTTCCTCTGTTGCATCAGGGAATAAGAAAAGAGAAAATGTTCCTGAAATTAATACGAACAAAGACACCCCTCTTCCCCTGGGGACATCTTCATTGCTTCCTATTCACTAGACTTTGCGGACAAAGAGTGTGAAATTGAATTCAAGAGTCCACGCTGCAAAACAAGGGCAGGGAAGCTGTGTTAGGGGAGCATTAAGAGATAAATCTTTCTTTTTTTTTTTTTTTTTTTTTTTTTATAAATGTGGAGTCTTTCCCTTCAAACCTTTCCTAATCCCTTGACTTTCTGCTCATGAATAGATTGAATTTTTCACTATGACATTGCCTAAAGACAATGAGCGATTTCACAACAAATGATTTATGTACTGGAATCTAGAGAGATTTTTGCTCATAAAAACACTCAAGCCATTTATCTTGATCTCCTGATATATCAGAGCCATGGCTGTATGTCTCTAAATTAACTGCAGATTAAACAATTCAAGCTGGTTGAAAAGTGTAAATGCAAGAGAAAAGCTCAAAGAAGAAGTTCAATCAATTTCCATGATTGGATTCTTATCAAGACAAAAATGTGAGCAGTTTCCATTGGCCATTTCAGGAAAAACAAGCCAGGAGGTAAGTAGACTCTAGGCATCTATGAAGCTATATCATGTGTGTAAGGGAGGAGGTTTAAATAAAGCAAACAAGCTTGAGTTTCCGTCGGGGTAGGTGTCTGTGTCTGTGATGCTGAGCAAAGTTAGTTTGAAGAATGTTTTGGGGGCTTTTATTTTTTTTTCCCCTGACAATTGCTGGAAGATACAAAAAGGGAATGACTGCAGCAATTCAGAAGCATGAAACACAAAACAAGAAATCAGAAGAGAAACAAAAATGGGAGCACTGCACAAAAGAGGAAGCACTGTACAGCACACTCCAACTTCTTGGGAAAAGAGACCAAAAAAAGGCTTATTTCTGCAGATCTTCAAACAAGCTTTGTTGGCATCCAGGGGCAAAGTGAATATACAGCTCAGCTCGATTTGTCTTTTTAGCTCAACAGTTTTGAGCCTTGGCTATGTGCAACTGTTTTTCACTAATTTACGTTCAACATGCAGCAAATGCACACATGCTCGTGGGTCCAGTGCTTAATTCTGTTTACACCAGTGTCAACCCACACTAATGCCATTAGTTTGGCATTCCTCTAGCAACAGAATACCAACATGTGCCGCCCCTTGCCAGTCACTGCTGCTTCTATTAAGGTGTTGTCTAGACAGAAGACAAGGCAGGGAAGGCTCGGCACCGTAAGTGCATCTGAAGCACTCACAGCCTTTCAGCTTTGCAAACTTATTTTCCCTATTAAACGCTTATTTAAGTATCAGGAGAGACGTGGCCTCTGCTCTGTTCAGATGCACAGAGCAGTGCTCTTCAAAGCATGGTTTTGCAGAGGAGGGAGTGCAGCGACTAATTTTTCTTTGCTTTGGTGCATGAGGGCTGCTGTCTGATCTGGCTCAATCAAGTTCAGCTAATTTGGAAATGATGAGTAAGATGGAGCAAGCTGCAAGACAGTGTAAGCAGGTCCCAAGGTGGGAATTACGGTACATAACTACTAGAGGCATGTAATCCATACCAATATGGTGTGAAGGTTGAAAGGGACTCTGACACCAAGTACAGGGGGAAACACAACTGGAAGAAGACTGTAAGGCAAAAAAGGCTGTCATTTGTGCCATTTTTCTCATCTGCTTCCTGCCTTTAAAGTCACTGGGGGTTTGCACACAATTTCTACATCCCCCCAGGAGATGAGTGAGCACTAGAGAGCCAGAGTTTCTCTGTGGGCATGCAGGCATGAGCTGGTTAGTGGAAAAGTACACCAGTGCCCACCATGGGAGAGCTTACTGTGGCGTGGAGCATGGGGTCATGGCGTCAACTGGACAACACCACAATATCCAAACCTACTTTAGGGTTTGCGTTCCCGGTGGTACCTGTGAAATTGGACTTTCTCTCACCAGCACCAGGCAAAGAACATGCTCAGCCCCATGGCTGGAGCCAGGTCTTTGGTTCTGAATTCGAGTCTGGTTCATCTGTGAGTGGCTGTGATGCACAGCAAAGGGACAACCATGACATTCTTAAATGTTCGGTGTTTTCTCCACATGCAAATATACATCCCAGCTTACACACTGATCTCTCCATCTCCACACAGGCAAACCTTCCACCCCTGCCAGCACCTGAAGGAGTTTGGCAAGTAAAAATTCATGAGAGAATGGAAACAGAAATGAGCATTGAGTTTAGCAAACCACCAAAATGGAGATATTATCCCTTCCCTTCTCTAGTACCATTCTCATTTATCATCATGGAGAGGCCAGACAAATAGATGCCTCTTTGTAATGAGCAATGAAACCTTCAGGGCCATAAAGCCATCCAAGATGGTGCTAAGGTGTGAGCCAAGGTGTTTGGTTTGCCGAGAGCAATGAGCCTGTTCAACATTGGGACAGGCAGGTATGATACTGCACTAAGCACCCGAATTTCTCAGGCTGAATACTTCTTGGTCCCGAGTGAGCAGGTTTGGCAGTGCCAGGCAGCAGATACCCAGCAATGCCCTCTTGGCCTCCGTGGGTTCCCCTCACCTACGATCTGTGCTCCTCAGCTCAGGTTTGAGGCCACAGAGCCAAGCGGCTGAGACTAGTCACAGCCACAGTGAGAAGGCAAAGCCTGTCTATGCCTGCTCTGGACAAGCCAGCTGTGTTTCTCCATGAGCTAGGGCAGCACAGAAGATGCCAAGGAAATGTAACCCTGTGGGCAGGGACTATACCAGTCTTTAGAAAGCATTGCCTGCAGCAGGTGTGGGATCTGCAGTCAGAGTTGTTTCTGCCCACTGAGGACTGGGAGTCAAACAGCTATTCACACGGTGATAGTGACTTACAGGCCTGTCTTTCTGCAGTTACTTTGCATGCCGTCGCCTGTTCCTTCTCCTCTCCATCACCACCTATGGATTTATGGTATCTATACAGATGATTTGCTTCGTGCTAAGATCCAGTAACGCACCTAATGAGGTTTTTTTTATTCATGGCTAAATTTAATATTTAAGCATGGTAAAAAAAAAAAAAAAAAAAAAAAAAAAAAAAAAAAAAAAAAGAAAGATGTGGCTCAGGACTGACAGCAGGGTGTCTGAGGCAGAAGAGCAGTAAGCAGACGCTTGCTGCTTAGACTGAGCCTTTGTCTCCTCATACCTGACATTTCAGAGGGCACTGACAGAGAGTTTGAGGTCTGCCCCAACCACACTCCCTCTCCTTCCCACATGTGCTCACTGAGCTTCCATGGGGAGCTTTGGGCTCGGCCATCATCAGGTGGACACTCACCAGCTAGAGGAACAGGCTGCACAGAGACGGCACAGAACTGTCCTGTCCCATCAGCGCAGGGCTCCTGTGCAGCACGCCTGGCTCTGCCCCACCATCAGAAGTGCCAGCAGCCCTGTGATGTGCCGGCTAGAGCCTCCCTCTTGGTAGAAAACAGGAGCACCCTGAAGTCAGTGATGAAGGCTTTAGGTTCTGTAGGTTTTTGCATTCTACTGAATGGCTTAACTATCCTTTTTGTGAGTCCAGACAGAGAGCAGAAATGCCTTTAAAGCAGCAGAAATGACCCAGGGATTAAAGCAAGGGCTTTCTTCTTTCTTTTATGCTACTTGGGGATGGGGAATGGACATTTCAAGGAAGTTGCTCTGAGGGAATTACTCACTGCACACAATTTAAAGCCAGAATCACTGTGGGAAAGCTGAGACTCAAGACCCAAGCAGGAGAGACCACACAGTTTCTATATTGGTGGCCATGAGTTCCTCCCAGCACTGGCAGAGAAGGGGTTAACCCCTTTCCACCGACCAGAAAAAATTGCCCTGGTTGCCCTATTGCTAGCAGGGCTGCAGTAGAGTGAAAGCAGCTGGTGGGGTGAGACACTGTAAGGAATGTGCTTCAGGTGAACAAGTTTTGCATTTAGCAAATGCAAAATGGTGGGATGAGCTCAAGGGACTGACTGGGAAGGGGATTGCTTTCTCTGCAGAAAAGCTGGGTTTAGAACTTCAGTCTAGTTTGTCTTTATGCTTTATGTGTGGCTTTAAGGAGGTGAGATAGCTTTCATTTGATTTCACATTAAACCTTAGCCTCCCAGCTGGAGAATTTTTTTTCCCATTCTTGCAATAATGAGGAGAGCCAGGGGACTTAGGCTGATCAGGTTTTTTTTTATTCATGTGCCAGGACTGAACACGCTGTCGCCGCACTGGTTGAGTCAAACTGGGCTTTGCCTGGGTGATGGCAGCAGCATAGGATGGATCCAGGCATAAGGTCTCAATTGTGCCACAGTTCATTTGGGTTGTTAATATGAATCCAGAAAGTTGCTGACTCACCTGCAAAAGCTAAAGAATTACAAAAGTTGGATCTCTCTGCTTGAGTGCAAAGATACAGAGGGGATTGAGAGGTTTTTGGGCAGACTAGAAGGTAGAAAGGAACATCCCTGTCTAGCAGAAGGATTTTTCTAGGCATTTAAAGGTTTTCAAGTGGCATCAAACTAACAGCACCACAGAAAGAACAGCAGTAACAAAGAAGAGTTTATTTAAGCATCAGCAAAATACACAGTGCTGAGGTTCTGGAAATGTTTCCCTTAAGTTCCTTCTCTTATAATCTGCAAAATATTATTGCAATTGTCACATTTATTTAATAAAACACCACGTTCTGTTTACACTTTAAAATATGCAGCTTTTTTTTTAAAGAAAGAAAAAGGTTGTATGCCCCAGGAGTCTGACTAACACAAATGGAAATAGCATGAACCTTGCCCATTAGCGAGTGGTTTTACTGCAAACACAAGCAGCATGTTACAGCAGCTTCAAGTAATTCTATGCTGAGGCTATATTGAGGAGGAGTAAGACAGAGATTATTCGCAGGACCGGGGTTTAGCTCAGAGAAGAGTGAACTCAGGTGAAACTGAGCCTGGCTGATGAATAAGACTTGATAGTAACAGAACAACAAACTACACTCCGAGGCTGTGCCATGCATTGCCTTATGGTGACTTGATTTAATAGGACAGTTCAGGGTTTTTCTGAGAAAAGCCCAGAGTCTAGCCCAGAAGGAAACAATAAAATGAAATAAGGGAAAACCTAGTATTCTTTTTTTTTACTTTGTGCCAGAAAATAAAATCCAAGCCAACAGCATAGCAGGGTCTGGCTGGAAACTGTCCAGCGCTCCTCCAAGGAGCATCCCACAGACACTGGGAGGTCTCCACTGCCGTCCTGGCCGTGGGTTAGGATATAACCAGTGGGTAGTTCTGGGTCTGCACTAGGACCAGACAGGATGACTGTGGTTGGGGCTGGAAGAAGGTCTCCTATGTCTTATTCAGCCTCTCTTATTTTCAGAGCTTATATAAAACCATAAACAGCTCAGGGGAAATCTTACCACTGTGTTTAACGGAAGGTTTTGGATGGCATCCTGCTCAAGCCTTGCTACTGCACTTCGTTGCAAGAAGAGCAATCAGCACTGCATCCCCCCAGGCACTTCAGCTATTTGGCAGGGGCCAATCTGCCTGTTCCAGAGCCCTAAATCTACCCCTGCCCCATCACCAGACCTGGATGCTTCCCCCAGCCCAGAGGCCGGCAGAGGGGATGGATGGTTCCTGGAAGTGCTCTGACCACGGGCTTCCCACCTGCCAGCGAGCTCAGAGAGAGGCACCTCGGCGAGGAGGTCACGTATCTGAGCATCCTGCTGCAGCCCCTGCGGATGACACGACCATGCAGAGGTGAGGGGCTCGTCTCCCCTCGCTTTTCCAGATCCTCTTGCAATGAATATGCATTTGGTTGATGCGGGGCTTCACTGGAGCAGCCATGCTGGGGGGAGCGGGAGTGGACTTCAAGGCACCTTCAGGCTGGATGCATCTCCTCTCCCCAGGAATTCATTTATGGAATAAGCAGAGGCCTCTTTCGAGGCCTGTGTTCCACTAAGTGAATATATAATGAAGCAGTCTATACATTTATACATCATCCCCTGCAAACAGGGGCCTATTTAGGACAAGATCAGACTATGCTTCTCCCGGCAGGGGTTGCATTAGCAATTCATTTCATAGCATAAAAGGAGTGTACGGAGACAATCATCCATAGCCTGAATAAAACACTGGAGTTGAAGCCAGGGACCAAGGGAGGAAAGGATGATTCCTTTGAAAGGAAAGTTAAAAAAAAAAAAAAAAAAAAAAAAAAAAGGAAGAGAAAATATAGCTCCTCTATAAGGCAAAATGTCCTGGAAAAGTAATCAGAGAGATAGGAAATCCAGGCTGTTTATTATTCTGGAATATTGGAAGGAGAGAAAAAGGGGGAATAAAGCATATATTTCCTCTCAAGATTGATGAAAATAGACTAGAAAACTCAAAGAATGTGTTAAAAGAGTTTGGGAAGGAAAAGGGAAGAAAATGTTATCAGAGACACATTCATATGTGTGCACGTATGTGAACACACAGTCTGGAGGTGATCAGAAAGAATCTGAAGTAAAATAAAAAGATTTAGAAGAAGTCCAGAGATCCTGCCTGAAAAAAAAATATATTCTGCCTCTAGGATACACAGAATGGAAGGTGATAAATTAGGGAAAGTAGAAATGGGAAGGTGGAATAAAGGAAAGAAGAAGGAAGAGACAAGAAACGTACAAAGGATCGGAAAGGTAAAGTGAGGACTTGTTTACTCTCTCTAATAGCCCAGACCTTTCCAAGGTGCATGTGGGATCACTCAGCCATCAAAAGATGTAGCTTTCTGAGACAGAATGAGCACATGCCCGCTAGCATCATTTGTCTTTTTGTCTATTTAATGGCCTTGTTTACATGAGGGCCAACGATTTCAGATGGAACAACTCGTGTGAGTTTAAATTTGTGGCTGTCTGACAAAAGAGAGAAAAAAGGTCCCAGTGAGGGTTGGGGTGCTCCATAATCTTCTAACAGAAACCTCTTGGAAACCAAAGGGCAACACAAAAGCAGCCCAAAGTCACTGATGACCTTCTCTAAATTCCCCTTATAGCATTTCACTGCCCTCCAGCAGAATTCAGCCCTGCACACCCAGAACACAGGACCAGCACTCTCCAAAGGTCTTTAACTTCTGGTTAAGGTGTTGGAGCCATCTGATGCTGCCTCTGTGCTGTTTGTCTGTACCAGTGCTGTAGAGCAGCTCCAGTACTTAGTAATGTTAGTGTACAACCCTCCTCCTGTACCAGGTGACTGAGAAAGGACTGAGAGTAAATCATTCCCCACTCCAGGCCTCCTCTTCTCCAGAGTGCACCCCTTCAAAAGTACCTGTTAGAATCACTTAGCAAATGATGCTCGCAGTTTTTCTTTACTTTGGGTTATTTGAGTCTCATCTGCTTGTGGGGGCTAGAGGCACCTTTCAGAGAGCAGCTATCGCTATTCTCACCCCTCAAGCAGCAGGCACTTTAAATATGCATAATAATAAAATTAAGGGACTGAAACCAAAGGTCTTGGTTGCATCAGTGTGATGCTGTCTAGCACCACTATCTTGGCATGCTTACACGCTGCAAGGGTAACCTCTGCCTCTTCAATAGTGCTCATATCCCTCTTCCCCAAGACAGACCAGATGCCTGGTTTACAGCACTATTCCTCTGCTACGTGGACATCAGTGCTGCAAAGCAATATTCAGCCTAAAGACTGTTCTCATTCCCTCCGCTGCTGACCTGAGTGACTGTCGCCCAAGATTTCCTCCAAACAGCCTGCACAGAGCTGCTTCCCCCCAGTCCAGCCTCCATTTCTGTCTGGCCCTGGTTGTTCACGCCAATGAGTCTTCTGAGAAAGCCACTAATTAAAGGCATGCGATAGTTAAACTTTTGCTAATCAAGACAAATGAATCAAGTCTCGAGTGTATGATAGTGGAGCTGAATCGCTCCTTCCCCCATGCTAGCCAGCCTCCAATTACAAGGCTCAGATATTATCGTGAAATATTTCCCCTGAAGCGCCATTCTGCAGCTCTTGGTTATGGTTCTCCTGATTCGTGGTGTTTATTTTAGCGCTATGGGGGTGTTTTGTCAGCAGAATACGTGAGCATATCCAAATGTTAACGAGCCCATTAAAGACAGACAAGATGTAATCGGACCAGACACTGACTGGCAGCAGGACAGACCGAAAATTCAGGGGAAAATGTGTTCCTTTGCCCAGTTGCAGTGACAGATAGATTTAGGAGAAGAGCTCCAGGGCAAAGGACATAGGCCAGACTGGGAGTCTGTCCCAGAAAATTACCGACAGTGAACCAAGGGAACCACTGCCTCTTTTTAGAAGCCTAAAAATAAATAGAGAGAAAAATCCCAGAGGTGGAGGTTTGAATGGAAGGAGGATTGGGCCCTGTTTTCATCCTCTTCAGAAATCAGGGGACTTTGCAAAATGCAGATGGCATGAGCCAAAGCAGAAACTGAACTACCGAGTTGGAAGCAAGCTATCGTGACCTCTATTACACTTCAGAGCTGTTGATTTAACTGCTGTATTTTCAAACATCTAATTTGCACCCTCAGGTCACCAATATAAAGCTACCAGAGGGAGGCAATTGGAAAAAAAAAAAAAAAAAAAAAAAAAAAAAAAAAAAGTAGTTTGGGCTGGAGCAGAGGGAAGGAGAGAGTGGCAAGACTTGCTGTAAACTTAAAATCTGCGCGTGTGTTTTACCCATGCTGCTGATGAATCAGTGCTGCGTTGATTTTTTTTGTTAGAGGTAACTTACAGATCATATTTTTATGACTCCAGTATTTAGGAAGAGAGAAAGTAAGTGTGTTCATGTAGCCAAGACATAATCCCAACCTTCTCCCAGAGCAAGGTGGGTCCTTTGCCTGCCCTGGACCCGGGACAGGCTCTTCTCACAGCACCCATGAAGCCCAGGCACGGTCCCAGTGTTGGGATGTGCCCTGCCAGGGGTAGCTGGCTGCTGGTGCCACCATCGCCCTTGGAGGCAACGCCATCGCAGCCACAGACAGAGCAACCTGCCTGCCTGTTACGGCTTGGCACTCGGACGCAAAATGGCTTTCACAGCATCGGGTCTCCATGTGGGTGCTGTTGTCAGCACAACTGTTGCTTCAGCTGCTTGCCACAGTTTTAATGTTGTGTTTTGCCCTTTTTGGAATTTGCCGGAGAATGGACCCTATCATCACTGCTGCTAATTCTACAAATGCCTTTGTTCTCCGTGGCTGTTCAACAAACACGCATGTTGCAAACGTATTTCAGTTTCTGGCTGGACCGTGGGCTGTTTTGTTGTGAGTAACCACTTGGTTTGTTATCATTGAGCTGCAGGATCAATCAGGCAGTCATAATGTCTGTTTAGTTACCAGATCATTCACTTTTTCCTGTTTCAACCCTCCAGTCTGTAAGTCAACCTGTGGTTTTACATGGAAACGAGGGCATTCATCTGAGTATGCACCCTTGTCCATCTTAAAGACAAATGACTAGTTAACTAATAAGGGAGGCGAAGAATGTTCTATCAAATTGTTCTTCCAGTTTTAGGCAGCACCCTGAGAGTCTGAACCAGCTTAAAAAAGAGCCATTGTTTTGGAGGCAGTTGAATGGAGGTGAAGCCTCCAAGAATTTTTGAGGGAAGGCAGATACTTGGGCGAGCCATCTTGGTGCTGGGCAAGTTGGCATCTTCGATGTACACCTGCTACAGGTGGGTTTTGAGCCTCTTCTGAACTGAGACATCGCATTTGGACGTGACCATAGGGCTCTTCTGGAGCTTCAATCCCGCCGTGGAGCCGCATCATTGCACAGCAGCGTCCTGGAGGCTTTAAATTGCACATCCAAGCCAGCAGCCAAAAAGAACAGTTAGTGCCACTAACAAAAACAACTCTTTTGATCTCCTTGACATCGGTGCAGCAAACATCCCACTCCGGTGCATTCTTGCATAAAAGAGAAGCTTCTTGCTGCTCAATCACACTGCTTTTAATAGCTTTCAGAATGCAAACATCCGCAGCTTTTATTTCAGTTTAATCTGCCAATTTTTCTAAGTCTTTATCACACTTTATCAAACAGTGTATCAGTGTGAGATATCCAACCCCCTCCCCTCAGGCACCTCTGAAATTGAAATCCCAGGAAGACAGCAGCTTCTTTCATATTTTAATTATTTTAACATTTTCCTTTAGTGGCCTCTGTATTATTATGACTTGTTTTTCTCTCTGGAACAGGGCTGTGATCCCACACTGGGTGGGAAATTTGTTTGTCTAGAGCAAAATAGCAGAATGCCTCTAATGCATTAGATATGGATTAGAGAAATTGTGTTTGGGAAATATATAATCTCTTGGTAAAAGGGGAAAAATAAAAAGCCTATTTCATTTTGGCTCTAATTTGTTTTTCTCCGATTATAATTTTTAATGAAAAAGTGTGTTTTAACCACATGAGTGCTGCCTAATGTGCCAAGTGTTAGGTATAAACTGCATCTCCAATAATGTCTCTTCATTCTTTACCATTGAGGGCTCTGATTCAGGAAAGCATTTAACCACATGTTTAAATCCATCCTTCCTGTAGAAAACACTCATGCGTAGAATTAACTTTAGGTATCCCGGGACTTTCTCATGTGTTTAAAATTTGAGACACTGAAATATTTCTCAAGTTTCACATTGTCTCCTGATTTAGCACCACATCATCTGGTACATAAGGCATTAAAATTGGCATCCAGACTCACAGCACCTTTGCCAGGTGTCAGCTTGGCCCTAATATGATGCCAAAGGAGTAGTCACTGCACCCCAGGCATGGCATCCTCGCCCTGCCATGCCTGGTGTGAGCAGGCAGAGGAGCAGGGCTCATGTCCAAGCACGGATGAGGATCTTTCTTATTTATTAGGATTTCTTTCACGGCAGGCAATGTTGTTTCCCATGTTCTGCACAGTATCCACTGCTTACTGGGCAGGCATTACACCTGATGTGAGGACAGACCTAATTAATTGAAGTCCCTGCCCTGTGCTGGACTCAGACATCATGAGAGGTGGTGGTCACACCATGATCCTCATGCTGTGCTGACAAGACCCTCCTGCCTGCAAGGGCCCAGCTATTTGTAAACAGTGCTGTTCCCGTGTCTGGTGTCTGAATCCTGGCTTTTCTCAAACTCTGCTGCTTCCTTGAGTGATCTGATCTGCGTCTGCTGTCCCTGTGTCACTGTAGGCTGAAATGTAACTTAAAGTTGACACATCAGTAAGGAGAGTTGTGCTTGTGTCTATAAGGGAAAGGAAGCAATTAGGGCAGCAGGAGACTCACCTGTCTCTCCTGCTAATCCTCTCCCCAAGGTGCTTGGGATTACCCAAGGGGAAGCAGAAGGGCGTGTGCCTGGGTCCAGTTCCCAGACCCATCCCTGTCTGAACGTCGCTATGGACTGACCCTCCCTTGGCGCTTTGTGCAAAGCTCTTCCCATGGTTGAGATCCTCTTCTGCTGCTCCGTTAGTGAAGCCGTGCTGCTGGCCCCCATTTATTCACACATGTAATGAGATGTGCTCAGCAACCCAGCTCTCCATCCACGATTCCATCCATGTGACTGTCTTGAAACATCTTGCAGGTCGTCAGTTTATTAAAAGTACATATCAAAATAAGTAAGTATAACTAAAGTCACCCCTATTAGGCACCTGATATTTGCTGGCCCCTCAGGTCCTCCCTGAGGCAGGTTTTGCTGAACGTTACTCATGGAAACTTTTGAGCTTAAGTATAAAGAAATGAAATTTCAGCTCTTGGAGCAGCATATTGCAAGTCCAGTCATCAAAGCTCGCTGCAGCCCTTTGACTCTGAACACAGAGGGAATCCAGCAGGACTAGGGAAACAGCAGGAGTCCGGGAGGAAGCCAGATCCACGTGTGTGAGTTCTCTTCCACATGCTGGTATAAATGAGGAGGTGAACACTGAAGCATGCTGGGCTTATGTTCTTCCAAAGCCAGGCAGGAGAACACAGGCAGGTCTGGGTTCCTCCAGACACAGACCCTGAAGGAACAAGGCTGTTTCCAAAGCCAGTTAGGTTTGTTTTGATCTTCAAATGACACCATATTCATTTAAATAGCCTTTGATACCTGTTGTAATGAAGTGTTCAAAAATCGTCCTTGTTCAAAATCCCAGTGTAACCTGCATTGATCCTTGTCCCTTGTGCCCAGCTCCTGAGCCCTGCCACCCTTGGGTTCCCAGCCCCTGGAGCTGCTCACCTCATCTTAGAGTAGCTGGAGTAAGTCAGAGCAGTTCCTCTTTCCCCAAGGGGTGGGATCTTAGTCATAAACCATGAGCTCAGGAGGTTTTCAGAGCAACAAACAGCTTCTGTTCTCATCCAGGCTTGCCTCCCTAGCTGCTGGGCTGGTTTGGAGGATCGGAGTCTCAGTGTTTCCCAGGGTGTGATTTTAAATTTCATTTCTCCCGTTTTCCGGCAAATCACTCCATCTCACAGAGCTTTTCCAGTAACTCGGTATTGTTGGCACAGAGAGGACAGGCCCATTATTATTGTATTTACTCTGGACCCCAGCTTCTTCTTCTCATCCAATAAATCCATTTGAGAGCAAGGGTTTTGATAGACACTTTAATAGAGCTCTCCTTAACCTGACCATGTTAATGATTTTTTGGGGGCTGGCTCTATGCCAGTTCGTGCAGCTCATTAGCTGGTTTTGTTGTTTGTTTTTTTTTTTTTTAATTTTGTTATGAGCTGCATCTTCTTCTTCTTCTTTCTCTCCCCCACCCCTTCATGGTGAAGGTTGCTGCTCTATGCTGCCCAGCTCCTGGAGACAAGACCCCAGCACTCAGCCCCTGCTCATGCACCAAGACCATCTCTGTTGCTCAGAGGCGATGAAGACCCCCAATTACCTGGCAAACACCCTCAGCCCCTGTAGATAACAGGAATATCAGGACAGTTTGCCTCTACTCTGTGCACTGTTTATTTTACAAAGCACTGATTGACTTGATCTTAACTGGTGATGGAGATGGGGAGGGAAAGGAGATCTCTTCTTTCTTGACAAGAAACCAGTGCTGAGGTGTTCACTTCTGATACTGCTGGCTCAGATAGAGTCTTCCAGCAGTGGTGGTTGGGGAACCAGCTGCTGGACTGTCTCCCTGCTGATGAGCCCCTCTAGTAACAGAGAGTGGGGTTTTCTCATCAGTAAGAAGAGCAAGTAAAATTTTCTGTTGAAATGATATCACATCGTCTCTCTTTCTACTTTATCCTACTGGGAGAGTCATGATGAAGGAAACAAATGACATGGGCTCAGGATGCTGTACAGGGACTCAAAGGAAATAAAATTTGATTTTGAAAGGATAAAATGTTTTGACTTCCATGATGGAACAAGCAATTGTCCATGGATTTGCTGTGCTCCAAAAATGGAACTTCATGCTAAAAAGAGATTTTATGGAGCTCAAGCTATTATCTGATGATGGAGAGCTCCCAAGCCAGCCCTCATTCTCCAGCTGGCTTCCTAGCAGAGTTGCTCTGAAAGCGTAATATATCCTGGTCATAAGTATTGAGATTCAGCCATCATCAGCCAGTATAACTACACATATAAGCAAGCAGCCTATAGTTCCAAGGGCTTCTATCAAACCAATTAAAGGAGCTGTTGGAAAAGCACCGGGACCCCAGGAAGAGTGTTTGCAGTTAGAAACAAAGAGAAACTACAAGGTGCTTCAATTGTGCAGGGGTGCAGATGTGCATCAGGTACCATGGATGTTTCCTGGTGGAGAGGACAGGAGAGTGGCCACACTCCCATTCTGCAGGAGCACAAATCCCACCTCAGTAAGTTATGGTGATAGAGAAAGATGCAAACAGATTCCGTGGCCAACAGGGATCTGCTTTTTGGCTGTTTGGGCTGAAAAGCCATTAATGTGAAAACTAGTTTCACTAGATTCTTACACATCTACAGATGTGATGGATCCTGGGTTTCCTGAAGTTGTAATCTCCCCTCAGTAGCTTTCTTGAGCACATGGAATTTACATTTAGGTAAATGTTTTCACTTTGTTCCTTTTCTGGCCACCAAGGCTGTGCTAGCACTGCATAACACAGAGACTAAACAAATCCTAGGCAACACCAACATGAGCCTTCAGTGAGGATACATACCGAAGTGTTCTGTGATGTTTAGGAAATGATCCATCATTGCATTATATACACAACTTTTTTTTTTTTTTTTTTTTTTTTTTTTTTTTTTGTCTCTATATAGCTGTCACCTGTGTGAAGCGCGTGTAGCGGCTGAATCCACAGTATTCAGCACTCCACAGCAATACCTACTACAGGACTTACAGGGTAGCTCCTTTAATTGGAAGAAGGGAAAATCGCTGTTCCTGTACTGGAGCTTATTTTACCGCTGAGTTACACTTACAGTTGCAGGTTGTGCTGGGAAACAAAAGCCTGTATGTCAAAATACAAGGAGAAGGAAAATGCAGTCTCTCCAACCAGAAGCCTGACAGTCCAAGCACTGAGCAAGATGATCAAGGATGGACTTTTGAGACTGGTTTTATATCCCTGTCACTTCCAAGTGTGCAGTAAATTTTCCCCCAGTAGATAATCCACTCAGGATACATGTCTGTCTACATTCATCATTCCTGGACTCCCCTCTTGTGTATTCCATAGGTAATTGCCACACATACACATTCTGCTGTTTACCTTTCCAGAACTCATTTCTCATTCCCATTAAAGGAGCAGAGTTTTATTGTTAATGATGGCCTTGTACATGGAGAAGACCATTTCACTGTGGTATGTCGAAGGATGAGATCTGCCCTTCCCGAGGGGTTTCCTGCACAGTGAAAGGATGAGAATTTTAGGTAAAGGAATCACCCAGTTCCTTTACACTCCGGTGGGGACAGCTCTTGAGTTTCACCAAGGTCTCAATACATCACAGACTTGCAGCTTCACTGAGAGAGGATTGCAGCTGTGACTGCACCCTTTCTGAAGCCCTACCTGGTGTAAACCAACAGAAGCTCTGAAACCCCCAAATTATATCAGGGCCCTAATCTCTTCCAGAAGAAGAAAATTATAAACCCACTCCACAGTCCAACACCACTGCTATTTACAGCAGACATTTCTCCCGAGTTTTTTAAGATGGTGTCTTGTTTTTGCTCCCTAGGACACAGCCACTCTCAGGCATTCTATCCTAATAGAGAGAATTTAATTCAGAACCTATATCTGGATTTCCATTTTCATATTACAGTTGATCCGGTTTTGAATTACTACCTCAACCACAGTGCAAATTCTGATTATGCGGTACCCACGGGGCAGAGTCACTTTGGTTTACACAGTCAGCTTTCTGAAGGAATTCACAATGCTAATGCAATCCTATCGGCAGTTTCAAACATTCGGGGCATTCCTGCAATTCAGAGCAAAGCTAGCTGTCACCTGTAATAGCATCTTGCAGGCTGTAGTGAGGAGCCTCAGGCTGGGTCAGATTCTGCCAGTTTTCCCACAAATCTGGAGGAATCCTGCTGATTTTATTGAGGCTCAGCTCTGCTTTACACCGGGGCTCACAGCAGAGTTTGGTCCATTCTAACTTCTGTTGGCTAATTCCACCTTTTATGTTCTTTAGGGTCACGTCACTCTTTTGGGGATCAGCCATGAAGGCTGGATTCGCTCCAGAGCACCTGTGGTATTTTGATAACTTCAAATATTGCTAACTTCTCAAATTTAAATATACAACTTACAGACAGGGGCAAAGTTTAACTCACTCTAATCAACTATAAAATGAACCCCAAGCTCACAGCTACACGTTAAAAGAGGGTCTTTTTTATGCTGATCATTAACTGCAGCAGGGATATTCCTTCCTAGAGATTTGTTATTAATGACTGCTGAAATTACTGATTTCAATTAACTACATTACATTTATATTGAAATACAGTTGGTGCTGCTCTGGGGAAATATAAATACTGAAATGAGAGCTGGTGCCTCCTCTGTTAAAGAACTGCAAGAACAAACAGGACATGCAGCACCTCCAGTTCTGCACAGTATGGATGCTGTACCCTTTCTCGCTTTTTTATTTTTACTCCCCTTCCCCTTTTTCCCTCCTTCTCGCTTGCTGTTAAGAGCATCTCCCCTCCTTGCAGCCATCTGACTCTGCTCCCTGGAATGTTGATGCCCCCAGGGACTTGTCACCCTCCCTGCCCTCTGGCTCAGTGCCTTTTGGCTTTTGAGAGATTGGTGTCATTGCTTTCTGGCTCTGTGGCCTTTTTCTCATTCAGGCCACGTCGCCACTGAGGGACGTCCAGTGCTAAGCCACCAAAATGGGATTGCACAAACTCTGCACGTTAATTAGTTCAATGCATCTCTCTGCTAGGGAAGGAAGGAGGGAACTGTTGCTAATAGCAGACATTTTGAAGGAGGTTGTGCAGAGCTGTGGGGTTCAAAGAAAAGGAAATGAGAGGGAATGGCCTAGCTTTAGCCTTATTAAAACTAATTCCAGGCTTTCGAGCCTACAGTTTATTATTGAGGGTCTCTCTGCCTCCATCTCTTTTCCTGCTCAGTATTTTATGCTGCTCTTTGAGATCTGTGCCCACACTTCTCCCTCTCCTCTCATCACTCAGTCTCTAGCATTCAGCAAAACATGAGTCAAACCCTCGCTTCCTACAAAAAGTCAGCACTGGTGCAATACGGGCTAGACCACGCAGTACTCTCACAGCAATGCAGAAGGAAAGAATTATACAAATCTCTTGGCTGCCCCCCAAAAGAGATCCTCATTTCTGACAGCTGCACTGGCACTAAGTCCTGAGCGCTGGCTCACAGATGCCAGCCAAAGGTGTGGGACAAGAGTTGGAGAATACAGATGTGGGGCTGCCTCTGTGCCATGCACTAAGCCCCAGTGCAGCCTGCTTAGCTTATCCAGGCAACAGGAGAGGGGTGTGTGTGTGTGTGTGTGTGTGTGTGTGTGTGTGCATTGGGTCCCACTGGCATTAAAAGACTCTGTAATTACTCTCAAAGGTTTCTATTATGTGCAAAACTGTCATTAACTCCCAGTGGTGTGATTGCCCTTTATTGATAATATAGAGCTCAGCAATCCACAGCCATGGCTTATTGTGCTTGCTCATACTGGAAGGAAATGAACCTGCCATCCTTTCTCTCACAGCTTGCTATTAAGGTGTAACACACACATGAAGGCTACGCCCACCCTGACCTGCATTTGCCCACAACTGAAAAATCACTCACATCTGCCTGAAATGACACCCACCAGCTCCGTTTAACTCCTTGGGCACTTCTGAGCCATAGGCCGGGAGAGGAGAGCCGGGAGGGAATGGCTGTGGAGCCCCAGGCCATGGGCCACAACACTGCAGCACTTCCTAGGATGCCTATGTGCGAGGGGCCGTGGGGCTCTGAGAGGTGACCTTCCATGAGATTCAGCAAACACACTTGCACATGCTGAAATTCAAATCTCTGTGGTCGTGTGCAGGCCAGTCTCCTCTCAACATAAAAACGTGGAAGTGTTCCCTTCATAAATACTTCTCATTAGCTTTAGGTGATAAAAAGGAGCAGCTCTAGGTGCATTTTTCACAATCAGCCTTGGCCATGCTTTGTGGCTGTGGAAGAGAAGGTGGGAAAAGGAAGAGGAGAGACTGCTGAGACTCCAGTCCTTGCTGGAACCGTGTCCATCAATCACAGGGTACAGTAAAACCTGATTTGAACCCAGCTTGTGGCACACACTCTAATGCAGGGACCACGAAGCATAAAATAGAAATCACGAGCAGAGGCCGCTGGGTTTTGTTGGAACATTATTGCTAGGTCTTGTTTCCAGTCACTGCATCTGTATAACAACATCACTTCTATACCATGTAATTAGACACTTAATTTATTAAACAGCAACTGTAGTAAGCAGAGAGTGGGAGATATACTTATCGTCTCACAGAGGAAATACATTATGGGGGGAGCATATACTTTTCTGACTCAGCCTGAGCTGCTTCTTATCAGGTAGAGCCCTTGAGAGGAAAATGTTTTCTTGGTGTAGACTTTGGACCAGCCCTTGGGAGACAGGGATTCTGCTTGTGCTGCCCTGCCACAGGTCTGCTGTGTGACTTTGGTCAAGTTGCTTGCTCTTGCTGCCCCTCTTTTGCCATGTGTAAATTCAAAACAATAATCTGGCCTTTCTCCCACACATTTCCTAGTTTGTTCTACTGTTCTTGTTGACTTTTCCAGGAAGAAGCTCTGAGTCCTGTTCTGCTTCTGTTGGGCTCTGAGTGCACTGTGCCCCCACATCTATTGCTCCCCGATAACAAATGTCTTTCCTTTCAGCAAGGTCAAAGCAGATGATTTTTGCAGACTGACAGAAAAAAGGCAGTGTATTCTGAGGTTTGCATCTTCCAAGGTGAGAGTCAGAGAAACAAAGCAAATGCCATCGTTTCAGGTCCTCGGGAAGAAATTGTCTCAGTGTGAAATTCAGCCAACAAAAACCCCTAATTCTGACAAAGATGAAAATTATGAAAGCCTGCTTACTTGCCCATGGGAAAACACATGAGACCCAGGTCTTCCAGGCTTCATAAGCCTGGGGCTAAAGAAAATGTTATCTCTTTATTGAGGCCTAATGTACTGACAACACTACAGCGTGTGAAGGAAAATGTCCTCCAGTGATTCCCTGGTAAGCCTTACAGAACAGCTTGGCTGCTGGGAGCCTTGGCTGGAGCTCCATAAATTTAACGTATGCTTTTGCAGTGAGTTTAGTGGACCTTAGGAGGACGCTGACACACAGAAGTGCTCAGCATCCACAAGAGCAGATATGGCCAGTGAGAAGGGTATGTCCTGGGTGCGTGAGAAACCAAAACTCCCTTTGATCCCAGGTCCTGGAGGATATTCAGAACATAAATCATTCTCAGCCATTCTTCCTATATCGTGTTAACAGACCTACGTGGTCACAGCTGACCATGCTGTGTAAATAATCTAATGTAATTACAGGGTAAAGAAATGGCAAATTCTCTTCTAAACCAGAGTAGAGCTTGCATCTATTATTTATTAGAGGCAACCAGCAGAAGAGAGCAGGTTATGTGGTAATTACTTTTTGACCTCCTGGAGGTAATTGCATAATCATTTGCAGAGAATTGCTATTACAGTTGGGTGAATCTGCAAGCCATTTTATGTGAAGAGTCATTTGAATTTTTAAACCAATTTCCACCTAACTATGGAGTTCTGATAAGGTCGTCCACCAGCCCAGTGTCTGAACAGCTTTTTTTCCTGCTTTTGGGGGCTTTGTGTTCTTCAGATATCAAAGTAAATGAGCTAACTGGCAGCAATAATATCTATTTGATCAATTGCCCAGATAAGCTTAACCCAACATTTCAGTGGTTGAAAACTGCTCACAGGTTTTAGATCTGGGCAGACAGAGGTGGTTCCATTTCTGATGATACTGTCAATAGGTCAATGCCTGTGGAGTTGTCTCCCTGGTGTGAAAATCAAAGTACTGAAATTCTCCATGAAAATGCAGCCTCTGATGCGGTCACCTCCCCAGGACAAGCAGGTTTTGAAATAAGATCCAAGGGTGATGGGCTTGCTTGGCTCGCCTGCATTGGATGCCCAGATCTCCAGCAGCTCAGAAGCTGGACTGCCAAAACCTGGGAGCAGGCACTAACAAGACATTTCCTGGAAGCTTTACTAGGTTTGCCACAGCTTTAGCTCCATCCTGAAATAGGGATTTGTGACACATGGGATGACTTGGCCTCTGGATCTTCCTCTCTCTCTTCATCAGCTGGAGAGACAGCCAAAAAGACTAACTCATAGTAGACAGCCAGAGTTAGGCAAGATAAATCTCACTTTGATTTCTCTTTTAGTCATCTTTACCTCTTCCCCCAATTTTATGGGTATCCTGGAGCCAGGCCCTAGAAGCTCTGATATTGGCTGTTCTCCTTAAATTCTTGAAATTTATGAGTGAACTGTTACTGTTGGGGTCCCATTTGGAGAAGCAATATTCAAAGCATCAAGGAGATCATTGCACACTCTTCTGTGGCACACAAGTCCTTTCACTCTGTGACTCCATCTTACCTTCAGAAACCATGGGGACACTGAGGGGACATCAAAACCCCCCCAGATAAGTTTTTAGCCCACCTGAAGTTTCTCCATATTGCTCACCCTGCAATAGTTGAGACTCTGCTGTTTTAAAATTTATAGTGTAATTGATTTCTTTATAAATCATTCAGCTCTTATTATTTATTAATTCTTCTGTCAAGGTTAATTTGAAATACTTCTAAATAAGGCTTCCTGACAACACCTTTGTTTATGAGATTGACAGCATGCCAGTGCATGCTTCTCCATCGCTTGCGAAGGCAATCTGTACATACTCATGTCCCAGGAAAGGTGATCCCGCTTCATTCCAGAAAAAAAGATGCAATGCAAAACACCCCCAGGTCCTGCAGTTGTTTGTCATTAATATTGCAGAATCGGAACTTGTACTGTCTGGAGAGGACTCAGGTTAAAATGTCATGTGTGAGGAGGAGTGTGGTGGACAATCTGCTGCCATAACTTTGCAGGATGTCAGCCAAACAACACACCAAGCATGAGTTCATCTCGTAAGTGTCTGAAAATGTAAAGAAACAGTGAATCAAGATTCCTCAGATCATCCGAAGCGCAGCAATTACACTTTATTCGGCTGGATTTGAATATAGACAGTGACAAATATTCAGCAGGCACTGCTCATTGAGAGGAATCACCCAGAAACATGGTATCTATCTAACAGCAGAGCTTAAAGTAAAAACTGCAGATGAGGACCACCAGGAATAAAAAAGAGCCTGAATATTCATGTTGCATTCTGCAAATCTGGGTGATTAGTCGGGAATATGTCTTACTACATACCTTTAATGTCGTCTTCCTTCTTTGTCTGTTTTGGCCTGTGAGCTCCAGACAGTAAAGCCCAGATGTCTTTTAATATCTGGGAAGCACCTGATGGTACCATAAGAGCAGTCATAACTGCAGACATTTTGCACTGCTCCATGTGGTTCAGCACGCTCATAAATTGCTGACTCTTAGGGCTGCTGTCTGGCGTATGAATAGAGAGCCTTGGCTGTATGATTACATTTAAATGACATCCGCCGCGTGTGTTTTCTTTCAAACTGGTAATATTTCAGGTTTCTCTTCCATGACAACAGTTCTGCAGCTGAGGACCGCAGCCCGGGTCCCTGCGTCTGCACCTCCCGTGTGGGGGCTTCAGCACAACACCGCTGGAGCGTTGCAGCCTCGAACTTGCCTCTCTTCTTCCCAGCTCTCACAGGAGAGGCCCATTTGTCTGCTGCCTTCGCGTGTGCAGCTTGGATGCTCTCCTTAATGTGTTTTTTGTTTATTTTTTTCTTACTGTAGGGTGAATTAACACAAACCTTTCTTGGAGTTCTGACTCAGTTTAATGAACAATTAATGAACAGGAGTAGAACGAGCCCAAAACAGACTTTATTGTGCATAGGTGGGAAAGGGAGGGGGGGGGTGTTGCTGGATATCCTGGTGCGCCCAGGCTGTGATTACAAATTTCTTCTTCAGTGTGCAGCAAAAGTGCCCGAAGAAGTAATTATTTTGACTTCTAATTCAATCTTCCTCTACTTAAATTCTGTTCGTTAGAATGGGATTGTGTGAAAGGTACCACAGCACTAGCTGGCATTAGCTGTTGAGATAGATTCAAAGGTGACATAAGCTGGTTTGCACCACATCACAGCTGTCAATTTAAATGATTTAGCATGAGTGCATGTGGATCAGTGTGAGCTGACATGCCATGCTGCCAAGGGCAGGGGGTGAGGTGAGGACAGCCAAGGAGGGAGGGCAGCATCAGACAGTAACTTGAGAGGCGTGAGGGAAGCGAGGAGATGGTCACAGCTCAATTTAGGAACCAAACTGACCTAGTAGGAAAGAGATTCCCTTTCAAAGCACTTGAAATAAGGCGGTGGATACCCAACACACCCCACCCCCATCAAGAGGCTGTGTTACCTAGAGGGTTTGTCCTGACCCAAAACAGGTTCTTTCCCTTCTTGGTGCTTTTCCTTTGCAGTTAGGAACTGCACTCTGCGGGATGTGGATGTCTGATCCTTTGAAATTTTAGGCTTAAAACTTCAAGGCCTTCAAAGCAGGAAAAAATATCTCACTTTATGTTTGGGGAGCACCAGGCATTACCAGATCCTGGTATTAGAGGTTGCTGGGCACTGGATCACAGAAATGAAAAAAAAAAAAAAATAAAGCAGATAATGTAGTACAGTGTATTTAGAGGTTTGTGAGTTTTTACATAAAATTTTACTAATGCCTAAAGTTACGTCCTTTTTCCACAAATATTTTATTTAGAAAACTTCACAAAATGTGAAAGTGGCCAGTCACACAAGGTGTTTGCAAGTTATTCACCTGGTACAAATAGGGACTGGAATATCACAGCATCCACTGAATAAATTATTTGATGAGCATTATCCTGCTAACTCCATGCACATCTCTGCAGAAAAGGTGCTCCAATAACCTTGTGTTTCCTACATTGCTGTCCCTCACCCCTCACTGCCCCCCATTCTTCCCATATAAAACCTGCTTAGATAAGAAGAAGAGATGATTATTAAGATGGGAGCAGAAGAGCATCCACCAAAGGAATACCAATGAAGCAATATCTTGGTGCATACATAAACTAAGCCCTTTTTCAATAAACTGTCAGATATAGGCGAAAGAGTAACAAACAGTAAGTGATTCCTGTCATCAGCAGAATTCACACGGGAACCTCTAGTAATGGCATTTTCCCTCTGCAAAAGAAAAAAGATTTAAAGATTTGGTGAATGCCAAACAGTGCGTTACAGGCAGCCCACATCAGCCAGTGGTGACCTGGACCGGCAGCAGCATAGGGATGGAGGAGAGCAGAAGAGCCTCTGTGGAGAGTGGAGAACTTGTCCAGAGTGTGTGCGATGAGCTCAGGCAGGAATTTGTGGTGGATAAAGAGCCATTATTGAAGGACAGCTTTGTAGACTGGAGCCCTGGACCAAATCCAGAGCTACAGGTAAGCGGCTGCAATGCCTCTAACATCATCTGTGTTTCACACCAGCTCTGAATTTAGCTACTTTTCTCTGCACGGTAGAAGGGTAAATGACTTGTGTTAGGGGAGCTGCAGTATCGTCTGCAGTCAGTTTTAGTAGTCTACTGACAAACACCTACAAAGTCCATCTTGTTTATCACAGACAGAGCACCTGACACCTGAGGAGACAAACTGAAGCACCCCTTCTCCCACAATTAGCTCGAGAGTTCCCAGTTTTCACTTAGGTAGTAGATATACAGCTTCTCTATGGGAAGGGGAGCGGAGCAGAGGCATCAAGAGAGCCCTGAATGTGTCTGTGGTCCCTCCAGCCCCACTGTGAGCTCAGCTGCTTTCCGGGCACGGCAATGGTAGGGAAAGGGCAGACAAGACACAGGGTACAATAAGTCAATAAAATCACTCTATGTCACCACATTGTAGGTTAACAGTATTCTTTAGAATTCTTATTTTGCTCGTTTTCATTAACTGTTATTTCCAGTAGCTTTTTTTTATAACAGTTATCTCTACTGGCATCAGCAGTCCCCCCATCCTGTGTTTGTTCTGCCTCTCTGGGTTTTTTTGCTAATATTTTTTTTTTTCCCTTCTTCCCCGTTACTTTTTTCTTAAGTAATATTACAGTGAGGTAAAGAAGAGCTGGCCATTTGAAAGCTGACCTCTTTCAACCCAATTCCTTTTTTCTTCATCTTAAAATTAAAACAGAAAACTGAGAAATGGGATGACTGGATTTATTTCTCTGTCTTGCTGCTGGCTGGCTGTGATAGCCTGGACAAAAACTCTGTATTCATCTCCAGTGAATCTGTGGCTCTATACAGCCTATTGTTTTGATACCACTGTAACAGGAAAATATTTAATAAACTGGACTTAATTGTTCGCATGCACTCATACTGGGGGTCGGTCTTAACACGCTCAGTAAGGAAGCTCATGTCCATACTTCAGTTTCAACCTTGAACCTTGGTCACTTCTGTTCCCTCCCAAGCATGCCCACTTTGCAGTTCTCTGTATTCCTGAAATGACTCTAAATCACACATCATAAGGTGAAAAAGATCATAAAGGAACAACAAAGGATCAGCAAACATAAAATAGAAGAATGGCAGCCTCCCCACCTTACACTGCAAAAATCAAAGGGAGTTTTCAAACAGCCCCATTTCCAGTCAGCTGGAGATTTAATTCACAGAGTAATTTACTGTGTCTGCACTTTTTCTGCTCCCCCCCGCTCCTTCTCTTTTTTTTCCTCAATAGTTACTTTTTTTCTTGATCTATAATAAGAGGAACCTAGTGACCGAGCCTTACATGCAAATAAGCTTTTCCCTCCAATGTGTTCTGGGCGGAGGGGGAATGATACGGGAGATTCATGGGGGGAAAAAAAGCCGTTTATTGCAAAGAGCTTTTGTATTGTAAAGTAATTCTAGTATTTCAAGAAAAGGGGACAAGTTGACAAGTTCACATAGAAAATTATGCCAACTGAGACAGTTTGAGTCTGCAATTTTCTTTGCATGCGGTTGGGGCCGGTGATCACTCTGAATTTGTGGGTGTCCAGCACTTTGGTTTTCAGAGCAGTCCAGTAGCAGCTCTTGTCTGTTAACTGTTTCCTCCTCTGGTGAGTGAGGTGTTTTCCTGGTGATTTTTATTAGATAATGGCTCAGTGGGAAACTGAGCAGAAGAAACATTTTCATAATTGATGGCTCAATTTCAGTCCTGAAAACACTCAATGGCTTTTTCAGCCTCACTAACACTGGAAATTATTAGAAATTATAAACTGAGATGTGGCTGGAGCATATCAAAATGGACAAGAACCAAAAACCACAGGCTTATGGGTTTCCACTTGGCAGGGAGGGGGAGCTGTGTGCAGATTCTTGCAGAATTTCACAGAATTAAGCATGAGAATAACTATTTTCTTGGGGGGGGGAGAGAAATGTGTTCATGTGTTCGCCAAGCTGCAGGGCACAGGAGACATTATGGAGTTTGACAGGTAACAAAAAATGAAGCTTAGAATAAGGATTATCATCAGAATTTTCAGGGGAGATTTTCCAAAGGACTGGGTTACCCTGAGACAGACAAGACTGACTTCTTCTCTCCCCTCACTGTAAGAGCTACTGGATTTTGGTCTCCGCTCACAGAAGACGACGTGCGATGTTCTTTATCTGTTCACAGCATAGGGGAGGAGAATCAGAGAGGGAACCTGTAATTTTTCTCTTGGCCACCTGTTATTCTTGCTAAAGCAGTTCATGCTCTCCCAGGTGGTGTAGCCCATGGAACACGTTGACTGGTTTTTATTCTCAGAAAGCTAAAATAAGGGTTCAGCGGGACCTTCAGAAAGGAGATGGAGGTGGTAAGATCTAATGGAGATACAGGTATTTACTGAGCATATGGATATTTTGTTTCCATCATCCCCAGAACATGGTCTGGGATCTATAACACTGTTCTCCTACAGCAGGAGAACAATGTATACATCCTGTAACCTGGTGTGTGGAGCAGCAGGTCCCCTAAAACAGTGCTCCTCAAACATCTGAATCCTAAAGTGTCCCGTAAATCCTTACTGAGAAGGAAGGAAACCCATGCATTTTCCTGGATACTGCAGTCTCAGACACTACCACTTTTAGCCAATTAAAACTTAAGATACAGGTTCATCTCTTGCCCTGATTTCACCACAGCGAACGCTATACTTGGAGGGGAAGGAGGAATATGATAATTTCGAGGACGACCTTTTAATGTTCTCCACTAGTGGAGAATGAGTGATAAATTCCTGCAGAAACAAAGACTTCTGAACTCACCATATACAACAGAGTTGTTTTTTCTCTCGTGGTTGAACAGTTGAAGAAACAACACATTTCTATTTTTCACGCTAGCCCTAGAATTCATTAGCAGCTGCTTGACCACAGTTAAATGCCAACCTTTGTACAATCTTTTTCAAGGGCTCAAAAACAAGGGAAGCTGCCCACCTCCAGGAATCCCTTTCTAAAAGGCAAAGTCACCACAGAATAGTTCACCGTGAATATTTCCTTCTTCAAGGCAAAGATTTTATTGCTGTTTTATTAACTTGCCACAGGACAATATCACCGCCCTGAAAATGATGTTAGGAAAGTGTGTAATAAATGCACAAGGCAGCGCTCTGCTGCAGTGATGTTATTTCTGCTATGCACATGCACCATGCCATTTTATCATGACTACAGTGAGCAAGAGCAGAGCTGGTGGAGGTCCCAGGGATGTTTATGAGATCGTCAAGGCTACTGTACTCTGAGGAGAAACTCCATCCTGGAAATTGCTTCATAGCGGGAATCATCTCCATTTCTGATTTCACTTTGATAGCATCTATTAATCGATCTTGCCACCTTGGACATGCCTATCATTGCATTACTGAAGGATTGCAGAGATTAAGCACTAAGTGTCAAGGTGTATCTTAGTTATGCTGCTGCTAAAGAGAAAAACATGGTTATAGGTTAGATCCCTGGAAACAGCTGTCTTTGTGTCTGGTTTCCAGGCGGATGCCCTGATGCGTCCTGCTCACTGGAGGTAGACACAGCCTCTCCAAAGGACATGTTTTGCTGGATGCCACTGAATCCATCCTCCAGAGCCATGGAGAAAACATAGAAAGGTCATAGAAAGACCTGCAATAAGCTCTGATACAACCAACCCATAGTTAATTCAGAGTTTTTATGATTAGAAACAGAAATTTTTAGTTTAGTCTTTCTATATAGTCATCAACCTGAGGGGTCATTGATTACTTTAAAAGATAGGGGGGGGTTTTTGGGTGGTTGGCTTTTTGGTTTTTTGGGTTTTTTTGGGGGGGTGGGTGTGTTAAGTGGATAGCTGCAAGCTTTGCTTTCTTTTAATGCAAATGATCTTATTTGGACCTGCTGACATTGGAAACCATTAAGTCTAGCATTGTTCTGAATCTAGCACAGATGCAGAGAAAATAGAATATTGCATTAGCTCGTTTTATAAGAGCTCTTTAAATTGAGAAAGAAAAAAAAAAAGGAAGGAAAGAAGGAAGGAAGG
>NW_020799122.1:7418220-7526145 GCF_003259725.1 Athene cunicularia | reverse complement strand
GAAAGAAAGAAAGAAAGAAAGAAAGAAAGAAAGAAAGAAAGAAAGAAAGAAAGAAAGAAAGAAAGAAAGAAAGAAAGAAAGAAAGAAAGAAAAGACAAGCACAACCATGCCATGAGAGGATTTGCTGGTTCCAGCCACCCCCCCACATCCCTCCCCCGCACCCTTTTCCTCCCTTCCATTTCCATCACTTCGGGGTCTTACTACAGCCATGGGATTAATGGACACCTAATGCCATCTCTGCTTTACAGCCTGGAAAGTGTCTTGTCTAGTTTACATTGATTTTTCTTTTCTGATGCATTTGCAGAATGTGAGATACCAATGGCGGGAAACACAGATAAAGAGGGAAGACATAAGAAAGAGATACATCCTCTGCTTCATGCTCCCGGTACTGAAAATGCTTCTAGACTTTGGAGCCTCCAGATACTTCCAGCAGCAAATACTCACTCTTTTCTGCCATCATAGAGGACACGGGAAGGGCAGCAGTGATAATCTTGCTCTCTGGTGGGCTGGTGTTATCCATCACTCAGGAACAGATAGGGAATGCATTGCCTTACAACAATTTCCAGTGCAGTGAGGTCTCTCTTGTGTGATTTGGCACTATGCTCCTTTTTATTGTAGTTCTATTTTTATTATAATTGCTATTAACAAGACTAAGGTAATTTCCCAAGATCTTCTCCGTAAATGAATGGACACAGTGGTCATACACCTGAGGAAGCTAATGCCTCCCCTCCCGGCTGTGCAGAAAACATGATGTTAAATGCAGAAGGGCAAATATCCCAAGTCTGAATGATATCAGAAATACTAGGGGAGGGCTAGGACTAAACTTTTTGTGAAACTAGGCTTTTGCTGGGTCATCAACCTCCTTGTGCAGTACTCAGCATCACATCATGCCCAGTGATTCTGCTCCAATCACGGAAGGGTGCTGCTCCCGACCTAACTTTACAAAGGTTTAGTTTAGTCTTTCTATATAGGCTTCAACCTGAGGGATCATTGATTACTTTAAAAATTTCCCTACAAAGTAAAGAAACAGGAGGTGGGAGCACAGCCTACTTCTCCATTTAGTGGTATTGCTCTTTCTCCTAACAAAGCACTGAAGTAAAGCAGAGCTGCTGTACCGTACACCTCTGGGGTGAAATGACCTGCAGACATGTCAGCAGGTCAGATCAGATCGGCTTTGGCAAGAAGAACCAGGGGAATAGAAAGAGCTCTATGAGCCTGCTCACAGTCCCCCAAACCTCACCAGTAACACTGCAGTACTTGACAGCTCTGCAATATTTTGTTTATTAGCATCATGCATGGGTGTCACCCATCAGTAATACAGAAAAGATGGATGATCTTTTAGTTAAGATGCTAAACGCTGCCTGAAGCCAGGCTGTTTTCTAGCAATAGTGACAAAAACACAGTGACAGAAAGAACAGAAGGAAAATGCCATCCTGTGACCATGTCTCTCTCTCATCTCCAGCATCTTTGGTGTCAGCTTTGTAAAGCTGTTGGAACAAAAGATGGAGGAAAAGCTGTTGAACAGAAGATGGAGGAAAGGCTGGGAATGATGCCTTAAACTAACCCAACACCAGCTGGGGTCCATCTTCCACTGGCTTAGTGTGAGAGTGAACCCTCTGAACAGACAGTTCTTTCCTGGTGTGCTTTAGAAATCTATGGTAACTTTAAGTATTTTAGAGGTTCCTTAACAGAAAGTTTGGACTCCGTTTTAGGCGCCAGTTTAAGTGTGCAGCAGAGAGAAAAAGGGAGGAAGACTGATGCCATCCCATGTAGTTCACTCTTTGCCATGCTCTCTCTGTGCGAGTGAGTGACACGTATTTCAGGAGCAGCAGGAGCCATTCGGCTCTGAGCGACGGTGCTGCTCAGGCGGTTATGAAGGCATCTCATTTCCCTTCAGCCACCCCATAATGGAGTCTTGTTACCACAATACCCTGTAGTATCGTGCCAGCATCCCAAGGCAGGTGGGTCATAAGGCTTTTTTCCCCACTCTGAGTTCCCAGTTCCAAGCAGTTCTTCTCACTCTGCCATAAAAAGGAGTAAATTGTTGTTCAAACAAGTGTGACCCTGTGCTTTGCTGTCATCAGGACAGCTTTTTAGATGACATTTAAAGCTTAGTATGGAGCTCTTGACAGAAATGAGCTATTCCTTGCTGGGCTCCTGGCAGACTGCTGGAGAGTCTCAGGAAGAACAAAAGAGATTTATCAGAAAGAAGGTTTTCTACTACAGTCAAGGGAAAAAATAGGAACATGGTCATTAAAAGAGCAAAAAAGCAGGAAAATGAAAGGAACCATGGTGATAGATCCTGTTTCCCATCTAGCTGAAGAAATAGACTTGCAAACATTCAGATTAATCTTGGGAAATAAGTAGTACCTCAAGTTTTCATTGCAAGAAATTACATGTTGTCATTATGATTATTTATTTATTTTTATGCCAGTTAATAACTAAATTCAGGAAATTAAAAGGAAAATAGTTCTGTTGGGGAGACTGAGGAAACAGATCAGCAATCAAGGAGAAATAGTATAAATATCTCAACAGCATTGTTTCTCTTCCATGCCTATTTCCACATTTAAGGGAATCTTAGTTTGTTTGTTGTTTTGCAAGGCCTGTCCAAACATCAGCTGTTTGAGGTGCGTCCTGCAAACCTCCAGAGTTCCTTTTCTTCTGCTTTTGAAATTCTGAAAATTCATATTTTTATTCATTATTCACCTCTCCCATTGTTTCACTGTGAGCAAGAGGAATTAGGTGGTGCCTTAACTGACTCACTGCACAGTACGAACAGAGAAGAGACAGTTTTCCAACAGCCCAAACCTAAAATCTTTATCATCCTGCAGAGTGAATCCTGAAGGGTAAACCAGTGGGAAGAAATCTTTTAAAGGACTTGGTTGCCTTATTACTATTTACTTCAGTGGAAGTTTGATCTCTAAAACCTTCAAGTATACTTTGACTATTGGACCCTACATCCCTGCATTACTGGATTCAGAAATAATAAAAAAAAAAAAAATAAAAAAAAAGGAAATTTTTAATGAACATGATTTACTGCAATATGGTCAGAAGCTGACTTGAAAAAGCTGTGAGGTGATCCAAAATCATCCTACATCCTGGGACATGGCCACAAGAAAGGCTGGATGCTGTAGACACTCTGAAATGGATGGGCCGATAAATATGGTGCAAACCGTTATCCCTTCCCTGAAGTCATGGGAATGGTTCTGAATTTCATCTCTTAGGAAGCTGTCCTTGAATTGTCAAAACTTTCTGGAAAGCTCCTAAAAAAACCCCTTGACTTTCTTCACAGGAGAGTAGAGATATTCATAGATTAAAACATCCATCAAGGTTCAGATGTTCAGTCTCATGCAGGGAGAGAAAGTGAGTCTTAGAGGTCTCCACAAAGCTGGACTTAATCTGGGGAGGGTGGGACCATCCATGGCAAATTGACGGAGGAGAGAGAGAGAGAGAGAGAGAGAGAGAGAAAGGGAATCTCTCTGTGACAATAATTGATTGCACAGAGTGTTAATATTCTCTGAACTGCCCATTGCAGATCCAGAGCAGAAGGACAGACCTCAAGGATGCTACCCCAAAAAAGTTCAGTGAAGACCATAAAAGCCACCAGCCTAAGCAATGAATCCAGAGGACCAGGGATTTTTCCCGTCACTGCCTGAGCTCTCTCCATTTCAGCTCACGCTGTACCAGTCATCAGACTTGCCAAGTCCAGACATAGTGGTCCCTTTATTGTTTTATTTTTACCACAAAAGCACCTCTGAGAAATAACCAAGGATCAACACCCTGTCACATTAAATGACTTACAGAAAGAGAATAGAAGGGCTAGACTGTGCCCCAGAGATCTTACAGTTTAATTGAAATTCCAGGAACACACCCAGATTTGAGGAAGGGCTCACCTTATTGTATTATTCTGCAAACCATTTTTCTCGTGTTCATCAAGAGAGAAAGTTTCTTTCTTCACCTCTCCATTCTAAGTAAAATCCTGCCTTCCTCCCTCCTTTTTTTTTTTTTTTTTCCCCTCCAAACACAAGAGGGAAAGAGAATGAAAGGTGAGAGCTGATTGAGTGAGCAACAGCAGGGGTAAGAAATGAGTATTTATCAATGTTCCTCTCCTTTTAAAGCACATCAATTCTGAAGCTGCTGACAGAGGTCTTGCTGTAACTGCTGGAAGAACCTCCAGGAGCTAATAATTTTATGTTCAGGCTTATGTAAAACCAGTTTTGATTAATTATTGATGCAAAGTTAGGAAAATGAACATTCGCTCTGCCTTGGCACAGCCCTATCAAATAAATGAAGCTGTGGCTGCCGCACAGCATGCCATTCAACCCCTGTTCCTGTCTGGCAGCTCGTCTTTAGCAGGGCCAGCCTGGGTTCCTCATGGCGGGCAGCATGTCCCCTCCTGTTGCAATGTCCTCTGGAGAGCTTGTTTTCAGGCCCTGAAATCTAGGAGAAACCATGCCAGGCAATACCAGATTTCCTTATCCACCTCGGGCAGAAGTGGATCATACTCCCTTTTACGTGATGACTGAGCTGGGCAAATAAGCCTCTTTTTTAAAAAACTTTTGACTTAAGATTAGTGCCTGAAATCTCTGTCTTATTTTGCCATTGCTTTCTGGAGCTGGCTGGGGTTCAACTGAAGGCACAGTGTTCCCATGTCCAGCACAGCACTCCTGTGGGTTCCTGAACAATGTATCCGTGCGCTGAAAGCTGTCTTGACAATAACTGCTTAGCAGATTCAATTCAATTCCCTCTAATTAAATAGGTTCGGCAGCACAAAGACTGCAGAAATGGCTGCAATCTCATGCTAGACACGCAGCTGCAGAGCTGCAACACACGGTTGTAAAAGGTGCAAAAAGTACATTTAACCTTCTTTTAGTGGAAGGTGCCCCTTGCAACGTAAAACTCTCTACAGCGCACATACATCAAAGGGCTGCACGTAAACATCTTGATGCCAACAGTAAGAGTCGGACCCAGAGATAGAGACACACCTCTGGTCTGTACACATCTGTATTCCCACCCCCTGTTAGACACACATAAACCTCCTTTTCCATCCTGCAATACTTTTTTTTTTTTTTTTTCCTGGATCCATCTCCACTGGTTTGTGTGGGGCTGCACTGGTCATAGTGGGAGCCATAGGAGGTGGAGAGGGAAGTTTTATCAACTGCTTCTAGGTAACCAAACAGCCTAAGTCATCTTGCCCATTAATGAGCATGTCATATAGCTCTGCTCTTCACTTCATCACTTTCGTGTCTTTTCCAGAGTGATGCCATTTTACATCCCGCAGCCTTTTATAAGCTCCTGATGTCCAATACAGATAGTCTCTTCTTATCATCTTTCTCTTTTTCCTTTTAGCACTCCTGGCTTCCCAGAACCATTTTCTAGGGGCAGCTTTTTTTACAATGGTTTCAATTCTTAGCTCTTCACTCTTCCAATTGTTCTTTACAGATATGGAGGGTGGGTGACTTAAAAGCGCCCTGGCTTAATTCAGCTCCCCTTGAACTCACTAGTATAGAAAAACTGAACTGCACATTTCCATTGATTTCAAGAGGGGAAGAGTAAGGCAAGTACATTGGGTTTTAGAAATTCCCCCCCTTGATGTTTTCCCATCACCCTGTTCCCTGTCATTAGCACTCTTTGTACCACTGCTCCCAGTTCTGCTATAAAGTGTGCTCCTATTTTCATTCTCTTCTGCACCTGTCCATCTCCATGCTTTAACGTGTTTGAATGTCTTTTTATGGATTTTGTAGGTCTGCAGCCCTGTCTCCTGGAACAATTACCACTGCTTTGTAATGGAGTTTAAACTAAGTTATTCTCAACCAGATCTTCATTTGCCTAGGAATATATCACACAGACATATTATGGAGACATCACCTGCAGCCTTGCAGCTGGCAGCCAGGTTTTCTTTCTTGGATAGTCAACACTGTTACCCTCAGAACCAGAGGCAAATTTTTAATGTAAATTTTTCAAATAAAAGTTTGCTTGACATAATTAACATGAACTTCAAGTCTGCACTATTCTGTAAGAGAAACTAAATTACGGCAGGTTATAACTGAGCTCGTTGCTTCTCCTAATTTGGGAGTGACGTAGTGGAGAATAGGTCTCTACCTGGGCTGTGGATGTACCAGAAGCTTTGTACTATACCACAAAAGTAGTGATAACTACATCTCTACAGAGTTAGATCTGTACTCCCTAAGGCCAGCTTGGAGATCATCCTCCAAACTTTTCTTGTGAGATTTATCCTGAGAGGCACATGGTTTTGCAGACAAATGAAAAGGGTCCAAAGACCTGAAGCCAACCCCTTAGTGCAGTCTCACCACCCAGGTGTTCTATTCACCTTCAGCGTGCTCCCATGGAGCAAAAAAAAATACATCTAGCTGGAGCTCAGGTAGAATCTTTAACGGGTGTAGAGGCCTGAAGCTGCACCATGGCAAAAGCCATCACTGCTGTCTTTCCCACTTGCTATTCTCACTGAATATAATCTAGACAGCAGATCCCTTGTCTGAACTCAGGTGCAAACTTATAAAAATGGCTTGTGAGGTCTTATTGATCACTCCTCTCCAGGCAGTTGTACAAGACTTTCTTCCCAATGCCCAAAATTATGTCTGAAATCAGTTTAGGGAATGAGCAAGTCTTTTAATTAAAACAGTCTGTTATGATGAATCTGTTATTACAAAGTCTTACCTATGTAAAACATTAATAATACAAATTTCATTTGTTTATGTCAGCACCAAGCATTAATTTTTAATGGCGAAACGTATGAGTTATGAAAGGCATTAATGCAAAACAAATCACCAACTGAGAAGGGAAAGGAAATCCATTTTTTAGGGTAAGCAGTGGGAATGAAATATTATTGTGGTTCTAACCAGGGGAAAAAATATTTCTTAGGGCTCCAAGAGCAATTAAAAAAACCCAGTGAAGCCTTGGGTTTTATCATCATGCTTAATATTAATTCTATATCCAGCAAAGTTTGCGTCCATTTCAACCAGACTGTGCCTTGATGCCATCTCTGAGGAAACCTTTTACACAAAATTACTCTAATTGCCATGCAACTGCCATGAAAGCAGATCGGATATGTACTGCATAATAACCGTCTTGCTGCTGTGAATGAATGAGATCGCAGAGAGACCAGAAGTTAGTCAGGCTCGCTTGGTGGGCCAAATTCATCACAGATGTAAATGGAAGCCTCTCTGTGGGATTCAGGAGTCAATCCTGCTTACGCCAGCGATAAATTAACTCCAGGCATTAATTGCCAACTCGTTCTTACAGTTTATGATTATAATTCTGCAGGATAAATCAATACCAGGTCATTTTCAAAACGGACTGTAAGGGAGGAAGTTGTGGTGGGCTGGTCCTGGGTTTGAGACGGAGCTACTGAGAAATTGGAGCTTTTGACAGGACTTTCGCTTCTGTGGTACCTGGCATCCTCACGTTTAACCCTTACTCTGGCAATGGTTTCACAACAGGGAAATGCTATTAAGCCCCTGGCAGAGAGGAAATGGGAAATCCTCGAGTGCTTAGGGAACAGGTCTCACTGGGGCTGAGCCAGCTCTTTAGCAGGACTTAGGATGGTGGGTGTTAAAAGGGCTGTGGGCAACACCACCCGTCATGCCTCTGCCCACAGCAGCCAAGAGCACCCTTTCCCACACTAGTAATCTCCCTGATTTTCACTGAAACCGTTCAGGTGTGTAGAGCGAGGCCACGTCTCCTTTCCCTATCAGCGTGCTGTGGGAGCCGTGGCTGCAAGGGGTTTGCAGAATGCCTGTGAAGCTTAGAAATAGCATCTATGCATAGCACAGACACATCAGGGCCCAGAATGCTGTGATAACAACAGTCAGTGAGCTGGATGTTTTGCTCCGCAACAATGAGGGACCCAGGCAACAGATTTCAGTGATGGGATAGTGTGAGAATGGCAAAGCATGACTCAGAAAGCACTTGGCTTCCGCTCAAAGGGCCTTTGTGAGCCACACACGGGACTACCCTGGCACAGCATAATTAACATTTGTTTTTGCTATCAGTCTAGCTGTGGCTCTTAAAGGCCTGCTACAGAGCTAGAGAATGGGGACATCATCTGTTTTTAAGCTTTATGGAACAGGACTTTGCCTTTTTTCCCTAGTTAAGACTTCAGAGATATAAGCAATACATCTTGTGGCTTCTATCTCTTTCCCACACTCTTCCTTTCTCTCTTTCTGTCTTTCTTTCTTGTCTCAGTCTAAAAAAGTTGCTGATATTAGCAATAAAGCAAGAATTTAATATCATCCTACAGGGTGCTACGACAAACTGCCCCTTGGTTCCATCGATTCAACAGGCCTGAAATATAGGAAGGCATCTAAAGGGGAAGAATACAAGATAAACTTTTCAGATATAAATTCTGTAATATTGGATTTCTCCTAACACATTTCAGGGCTGTGTTGTGTCACACCAGCATCTTTCCCTCTGATGCTACAGGATCTCTCTTAGCTAAGGAATAGGTTCTCGTTGGTGAAGCATTTAGAGCAGGGCATGGTATTTCATCTCAACAATAGCCCAAATATTACAGTGTGTGACACATCCACTGCTTCATGCCTCCGATAGAGACACACCACCCAGCCTGAGGGTACCAGAAACCTGGCTGGAAGCAATTTAAGATTGTTTTCTTCCTCCCAGCAACAATGTGTGAGGTGACATAAATATAGGAGAGGCTGTGGCTGTAGGGGAGAACTTGCTGTACCAGGTATCAATGATTTGATAGCAGAAACAATTGCAAATATTTAGGACATGTGATGCTGTAATCTATTATTTCTTCTCCCACGCATACATATCCCCTCCAGTCTGTAAATATCCATTTGGCGAGGTTATAATATAATCAAATCTTAGTCTTTTTCTCCTTTTGGATACTTAGCAAGTTCAAAATTCATGACTTCAGAAATGAGATTTAGTTTACCACGCAGCATTCAAAACTTGCCTTTACCTTCCTCTTGCGGGGAAGAATCCAGATCACTCTGAAAGGCTTCTTTGAGTTCTTGGTCTGGCACTTTTCATGATGTTGCATTCATATTACAAACAAAGTAAGCAATTGCTTCCATGCTGTCCTCTTGCTCCTTGAAATTAAAGCCAGAGGAGAAGCAAAACAGAATAGCTCATTGCATTGTTCTACCACTTTAGGAGTTGGCTTTGATCTTCAACATCCTTTCATTTGAGATTCTGGCTAATTTAAAATTATACAAAAGAAGACAGGGATAGTGCCTGCATGTGGTACTGAATACAGTATCATATGCAGTAAATGATATTTGCATTCTCTTTAACAACGATTTGCAAATAATCTGGTTGTCAGCTATTTGCTCTGTAGGTGAAGTCTCATGGCCAGGTCCCTGAGCCAGGCACAAAAATGATGGACTCATGCTTGTTGCAGGAACAGCATCATAAAATGTTCAACATGATGTATCTCGTGTTAAAATTATATCAAAAGCCCAGTGGTCAACCAGCAAATTGAAAAGACAAAACCATGCAATTTTGGTGCCACTTTTCCCAGAACTCCAGGAGCTTTTTATTTCTTAGAAATAAGAGTGAAGAGTGGGGGGAAATGAGCAGTTTCTGGCCTGGGTTGCTCAAGATAGAGTCTTCCTTGAAAGGCAGAAGAGAACTGGTCTGTATGTGATAAAGTTTGTGTATAATCAATAAAAAGAACTTGAGATCTACTTGAAAGAGGGAAAGGGTCAGTGTTGATAACCTTCACAATTCTTTTTATTTATTATTAATACTTCCTCGCTGGAACTCCAGCAACAAGAAATACGGAATACTAGGCAAAACAGAGACTTGTCTCTCCACTCCCATCATCCTTCTACCTACCCGGTTGTTTTATTTTTCCTCTAACTCCATCTCTTTCAGTCTATTGTTATTGAATCTTCTAGGACTGTGCTAAGAAACATTGAGTACCTTGGGGCAGCCAAACACAAGTTTCCAAAACAAATCGTATTCACGAACTTTTTCTGAAACTGCCATGGGGAACAAATGTGGTAAGGGCTGATGGGTTTTTAGATTTTTCTCATCTTTCAGTGTGGAGAATGCCTCTATTCCACTGCCTCAGGGCAAAGGGCAGGATATGTCCCTCACCACAGTGTCTAGTGACAATATTTGTCCCAACGTTGGGTGCTCGTGATGTAACAGGACCATGTTTTGAGAAGGAGAGAACCTGTCTGATGTGTGTTTTTCTAAGAAAAAAAAGTCTGTGGTAGGAGAAAGCTATCAGTCCCACTAGCAGCCTACCTACTACTTCTGAGCTCAGGTAGCTAATGGCACCTCTGCATGGCCTTTTGCAACTGGAAGCTAGATGGTTGCCGTCAGGTACTGAGCCGTACCTCAGGTCACAGCATCGACTCAACTGTCCATTACCTCCTGTACGGCCAAAAGTTTCAGGACCCCCTGGCTTTCAGCAGACAAGTGACATACTGGGCTGGATGATCAAATGGTCTCATTTAGCATGAAACAACTAAAGAGTGGGTCATATGCATCTCTAAAAAAAACTTTCTTAAAGCTAAAATAGGCTTTCTGAGCATCTTTATCAACAAGGAATGTCCCCAGGCACAAGAAAACTAAATATATACCTTTAAAAATTATATACTTCTCCAAATTCAGATGATGAATCAGATTCAGAGCCTATAAATGCTGTAGGGTTTTGATGGTTGGTTTTAATAGAAGGTAGGAGGTAGGAAGAAAGAGTTTCTTGATTTGGAGGGAGGTTTTTACCTTGTAAACTCGGAGAAGCAGAAACCAGTAAGGAGCACTGACAGCTTATGTGTGAAAATTCTCCAGCAGCATTACTGCTGGTACCAAGTAAAATGTTTCAAATTTTGCATCAGGCTTACAAAATAGTCATGGGCGGGAATTTGAAAAAGATACGTTTCCTCCTTTTTTATCCTGGATCAGTACTCCTCTGGTCATCCTCTTGCCATGGCAGGTCAATTGCCTCCAGTTTTACATCCTCTACTTTCACTGGCATCAGCTATCAGAACTACATTTCCCTCCATCAGCTCATTCATACAGGAAAAAATGCTCCCATGTAAGGTGTTTGCCAATAATCATCTTCAGGTTTTCTTCATTCAGTTATAGCCCAGAATGATTTATTATAGTTATTTCAACTGTCCCTACCCTTTGGCTCTTGAATTCTTCTCTTTACTGTTTACTATAATTATTTATATTATTGTAACTTGTAGCTGCAGACCGAAACAAGAAAGTGCTTTGCATTTTTCACAGCCCAGATTCCTGCATGGGTTGTCTCTTAGTTATTTCACTGAGGGACAATGTATGTATAAACTGTAATTTTCCAGTAGCACAGCTGTACTTATCTGTGTAAATACACCACCGAATTCACAGACGTATTCAGTACTTCTTCACACGGATGCTGCATAATATTAATACGAGATTAAAGTGTCCGATCTGGGGCATCCACATTCTGAACTGTGGGGGCTCAGATATCGTCTCTCTCCCATCTTACCTGCCATTGCTTTTAACACCCATTTCTACATCGTGTCCTGGGTTGTTGTGAAGAAAGGAGTGCAACTTGGCCAGGAGCCTATTTCTAGCCCAATCAGCTCCTTGGACTTGTGTTTTCCTGAGACAGTGGTTGCTTAGACTTCATGATGATTCGCGGAAAAAAGACTCTACAACTTGAATAGTGTTATACAGCAGGTAAGTTTATTCCGGCGCTGGGTGCAAGGGGATCTCTCCACAAAGCTTGCACACCCACCGCACATTTTACCAAAAACTCATAGAGCGTGGATATCCATATTCATTGGATTACAGAACACAAACATACATATGCATGAGTAAGGCTGGGTTAGTTAGAAAGGCTGATGTCAACAGTTGATGTCTCTTTGCGCCAGCCCATTGACTCCTGGTGGCTGTCTTCGGGGGTCTTTGAGAGGAAGGCTCGTAGTCTTCCTCACCTTGTTTTTTCCTTGCGTGCGCAAATTCTCTTGGCCAATTTCTTGAATAACAAGAGTGTTTTTCAGATGGTTTATTCCTTCTATCTTATCTAAGAGAACCAATAGAACTTCTACCATCCGTATATAGCTATCTTTACTCATTGCTAAGATTCCAACTAGTTAGGATACACCTGTTACTCAAGGGCAAAAGCATAATATTTTGCTGAACATTGTAATCCTTGGTAGATTTTCACCGTGAACTGCTTTGTTTTGATGAACACAGTAGTCCTTGGTAAAATTCCACAGAACAGTCTGGGCAAGCAGGATTCCTAGCAATATTAAAAAAAAATACTATAAGTAATACTATAACTTGCTATAAATAAATAAGTTGCTAAGCAGATTTCTATAAGTAAACAAATCTCAAAGCAAGTAATCATTTCTCTGTATCACTGATCATCTAAATGCACCCACACTGTATTTTGCCGTGCGTGTGAAAGCCCCATGGCCTTCATTTGGCGGTAGACCAGACCCTGACTAAAACTTAAAATTGTCAGCACGCAGGTGAAAGGCTGTTTAGCCAACAAGGAACACACTGCAATATCAGATGCTATTTGCCACTTGAAAACATAAAAAGCACCCTTTCTTTGAAATGTGATCTGCCCATAATGTGATTTTAACACTGCTGTCTATTATTTAGCACTTCCTTTTAACTTGAATTTTTACCAGCAATTTTAAAAACTATTCAGTTTTAATCTCATAGAAAGTTGAAAGCAATTTTTTATTAGTGCATAACTCTAAAATACCACTTCGGAATGAAGAATTATCTCTCAAGCACTTACTAGATAGGCTTTACTTTACTGTTAGTTAATCTGACAGTGTTTTATTAATAATCAGCCTTTTTTGTATTGCTATTATGCATTTTTTTCTATTAACGCAGTTTATATCTCTAGCATCACCATTATAAAGAAGACTGTGAAATATCTCTCAGATATGCTGTGTAGGAACAAAGTAGATAAATATTGGTAACAAATAACAGGCACTATTTTTTGTTGAATTTTCGTGCTGTTAATAAACAATGAAATATTTTAATACCAATTTTAAAAAATATTTTTATAGGTGGAAATCCGATTGCGGTATGTTCTACATCCACTGTAAGGGAAGAGGGAAGGATTAGGTACTCTTGTTTTATTTTTGCATCCTTGCTTATGATTCATTGTTCAAACCCAGCCCACAGCTCACTGCTTGCGCTCACCTTCATTTGGGTACAATTCTGTAGCAGGAACTGAACAGGCAGAATCTTGAATCTGGGCTTCCTCTGGTTTAGATTATTTATCCTTAGGTCTAGTGGATTGTCTTTATTCTTTATTCATTTAACCCAGTCCAGAAATTAATGATAAGTAACTTAATAATCATGTTGAATTTAATAGGTTTATGCAGGTGATCTGGTAGGCCTGATAGTTTTACAGAGCACAACTCAATTCACTTCTCTAATGATTCACACCAGCACGAGTGAAGGGAAAACAGGCTGCGGAAATCCAGTCACTTCCAGCTTTTCATTAGCCCATACTTCTGATCATGTCAGTACATTTGGGTTATTTCATTGTCTCCAGTGTTTGCAGTCACTGCCCTGGAGTATAATCTGCATCTGGAATTAACACCTTACTTATGCCTTCCCTCTCGTCATTAAGATTGATGTGGAGTAAAAATGGTGCTAATATTGATCCTTTTTGGCATTCTGCTGGACAGTGTTTTCAACCCTGCTTACTGTGCCACCGATTTCTTACTCTTCCTTTGTTGTCTGGATGGCAATTTTCTGTCTCTGTCAATACCCATCATGCTTTGGAGAATTTTTTGTGAGGTGTGTCTGACATGTGGAAACCCAAATAAACGCTGTCTCCTCCCATGTTCATTTCCAGAAGGATCTTACCCCTGACCTCACATTGATTTGGACCCCCTTACTGAGTAATCAAGTGCTGCTTTACACACCCGATGGGATGTTATTTGCCTAAAGTCATGTATGAAGCCAGGGGAGAGCGAAGACTCAAGTGTTTTCCTGCTCATCTGTAGGAACAAAAATTGGTCAGACTCAGAAGTAACTGCCAGTTTCTCTCGTTTCCTCCTTTTAAGAGTAATACCACCTATGGGACCTAATTTTGATCTCACTGTTTAAAATCACAAGTGAAAGAGTTACAAACCATTCAGACAAAAAAGTTTCCCGATTTCTCTTATAACATCTTCATGATTTTATTTTTTTTTTTAGCAATGTCAATAAATCATATCTCCTTTGAGGCACAGAACTATTGCTCACCTAGATTCTCTGTTGTGCCCGTAAAGGGTGAACACTGTTTTAAATATTTGTTTTAAAATCTGATGCTGCAGAGGCTAAACTACTTGCCATTATCTTCACTGGAAACCTTCCCATTGACTTCAGTGGGTGATGATTATTAAGACTGAATTCTTACCACGTGAGACCCATGAAACTGTAAGCTTTCCAAATCAGGCATATGTGTAAAACCAGAATCTGCATCTTGGGAGAATGAGGTGAGTTCTGCTGAGCATTTTAATGCCACAATAGATAAGTGAAATTATAAATGGCTCGAACCAACACTTCATTAAACTGGTGCAGAGATTTATGGACCCTCAAGAGCACAAAGTTTTTTTCCACCTTTGAAAACATCAAATAAAATCAGAGAATACCTTTTCAGTCTAATTCTCATGACCAAAACCCTGCTGAGCAGTCTAAGCAAGAAGCAAACATATCAACACAAATGGGAACTGGCTTCTGAAAGGAAGATTTGATCCAGAGAGCTAAATGATCTCTAGAAGGAGTGATCAGTAAAAAGGAATTCCACTGTATTCAATTTAAGTATCCATTTTATCTGTTCATTATCAACAGCTCTATTGACAAGGTCTTCATTACTTCCTAATTGTTTGTCCCAGAATTTTATGCTTTTCTGTGAAAGGCTAGTTTGAAAAGACTAGTTCAGTAGCTGAGCTGTGTTATTTTGTACCTCATCCATCATTGATTTTACTCCTTTTTTTAGTTTATTAAAGGGCCTGCTTTATCTCTGTTACAACTCCCTCCACATACCCCACAACATTTACTGCATTCTTAAAGCTCTTTCTTATTCAAAATTGTCATTAATTTGTTCCACATACTTTGATCTTCCTCATATTATTCACTTCTTCACTTCTAGCCTTCAGCAGCCCGGAGAGTGCCAGTAGGGTAAACAGCAGAAAGATGAACCCGTCTTCCTAGTGAAAACACTGCTGTGGGGCTGTTTCATGTTTGTTCAGCAGAAACTGGACCAAGATATTCATCTGTCAGTCAGAAACCTTATGAACTCTTCATGGCGTTTCTCTGATCTGTCTCACACAAGACCCAAACTTCTCTTCTTGGGTTTCAAACTGCAGGGCATGAGTGTCAAGCTGCATCATTGCCTACGACCCCACCACTCGTGAAAATTCATACTAGCAAGGGTTGGGCAGGCTCCTTCCCCTCTGTGCAAGGAGCAGCAATGTGGTACACACATATGGAGCAGGGTCTGTGAGCTCCCAGGTAAGCACAACCACAAAGAGATCAGGGATGGGGCCGCACAGCAGAGGCAGCACAAGAAGAGCTGCCGGCAGCCTGCCCCCTGCTCTGGCCTTGACTTGGTCAGCAGCGATGCAACGTTCAGTGTAAGACCTCGGTTCTTTATTCAAAGTCATTACAAACAAACAACTCAAACCCCAAAGCCCTGGAAGCTGGATGCAGAAGAATTTCAGTAGATATTAATGTATAAACCCTTTTTCTTCCAGGAGTTGAACCAATGATGCAACCTCTGGAGTACTGTGTGCAGTGCTGCTCACCCCAGCTGAGAATGGACACTGCAAAATAGAGTTCATTAAAGGAATCTGAGGAAATTCCCACATGAGAAGATACTCAGTTCAGTGCAGGGACAAATGCAAAAGAAATATAGGAAAATTGTATGAAATGACAAACAGGCTGGAGAGGGTGGGCTGGGAGCTCTGCTCTCTCTGTCTCATGACAGGTGAACAAAGAGACAGTCAATGGGATATTAAGCAGCAAATTCAAAACTGATAAAAGGAACTATTTCTTCACAGTTTGTTTCACTGCCAGAGAAAACCTCTGAGAATAAGACTTTCACAAGATTGCCTGGGGACTGGCCACTCACTTGGCTAAGGAGAACGCCCAGAATTAGAGCAGTTAATGCTACAAACCCTTGGAAGAGACTTCACACAATTCTCTTAGAAAACAGTGTGTATTAGAGAGTAAGTGGGAGGGAGGGGGAGATGGATTATCCTACATCTGTTTGTTGTGCAGTGCTTATATCTTCTTTAGAAGCATCTGGCATTAACCATAGTCATAGGCTGATAGCCATAGTCACAGTCTGATCCAGGCTGACAATTGTATTGTTGCCATTTTCTGGTGTCCCATGGTTGTTTCTCCACCTGGTTACAGCTGATTAAAAAATCCTGAAATTAATTTCACACAACAATCCAAAACTGTTTTCAGCCTGAAAGGTTAAAAATAGACTAATTTTTTTGTTTGTTGGTTTTGTTTTGTTTTTTTCCCCCCCCCAGAAACTTATGGTGAAATATTTTAATGAAAACATCTACTGTAAACACAGGTGCTAGTAAACAAAATATGGCAGCATACATTTGGAAAACGTTTACAATTCAAAGGTTTGGGGGGAGAATGAATATTTTAATAAAACACTTGCTTTTAATTAAAAATACCCAATTTTTTAAATAAATAAGCTGGGTTTCTTCTTATATTCTTTTAAAAGATCCTGAAAAATCTTGATCAGCCCAAGTCCCAAAGATGAATTCAAATGCCCTGAAAGGTTTTAGCATAGGCAGGAAACAGCAGCAGGTCTCATCCCAGAGCAGGCACGAACAGGTGAGCGGGATTCAACAGACTGAAAGATTTATCACAGGTTGAGGAGCAGAGGAGAGATGAGGAAGCCAAGTCCAGCTCCTGCTGTCAGCAACATCAACAGAAAATCCTTTTTTGGCATGGGCAGGAGCAGGACACGCTGTCCGGGGTGGCTGGCGGGTCTCCCAGGGTTCACCCTCACCCCTTTCCCATCACCAGCTGCTCAGGGACCACAATGGGAGGGAGACAAAGTGCCGGTGTGTTCTTGATTAAATTGATGAGATGGGGCTGCTGGCAGCAAATGCATCTCTCTCTCTCTCTCCGTCCCCCAGCACTTTGAAATGAGCCACTTCTCCCTCTGCTCCCACCGAGCTCTGGAGAGAGGGGAGGAAGGAACGGGCATGAGCAGAGCCTCTGTTACACAGGAATGGGGGGTACATCCCGGCAGAGCAGGCTGGGGTAGAGGTGTTCAGCCATTCTGGAACAAGCTGAATTGCTTCAGGTTTCCTCTGTCTGCTGTTATCTTTTGTCCCTTTGCTACATGTTAATTGATCCTTTCTTTTTCCCTTTTTGCCTGAAACATCTGCTTTTAATGCTCACAAACAATAAATCTTTTCTTTTCTCCGTGCTCACATGGGATGTAAATCCACACAGAAGGGGAAATGGGGAGGGGGGGAAAGGGCTGCATGCCACGTTCCCAGCAGTAGTGTAGTAACGGAGATTATGGCTCAGTGCAGCCCTGAGTGGCAGCAAGACCAACAGACCTCTTCTGTGCTAACCAAACCACCGTGCCTTCCCCTAGGAGCACCGGGGCCTCCAAAACGTGTCGGTGGGTTCGTGGGGTGCTGAAAGTTGGCTTGTCCCCTGCTGTCAGTGAGGCTGATAGATTTTTTAAGAAAGAGCTAGCAGGAACAGTGGGGATGTCTAACACTTTCCCTCTGCTTTAGAGAAGTCAAATAAAATAAAATACTCATATGTAAAATTCGCTGCAAGCCTTATCTCACGTGCACACGCAACTGCATCTCAGCAAGGCAGTCTCCTGAGAGTGCAAACTCCTGAAACCCAAGCATCCAGATGATCCAGTGTAGGCTGTTATCTATCCTTCCCAAAAAAAGAGCCTCTTGGGTGTCTGTACACATGGACTGGGCTGCCTCCTGGCTCTCTCCCATCTGCTCACCTGCCTCACTGCCTGGAGTAGGCAAGCCCAGCCTCCAGTGGGGCTCAGAGACCATCACTTTATCTTTGTGGGTTGCTGACACATGTCATGAAGCGTTCAAGATGTACCACCTCCAGGAAAACACCTCTGCCTCAGAGATCGGGCTGTTACTTGCACGAGGTGCTGCTTATTTAGAGGGGAGGAGTGGGTGCAGGCACAGCTTTCTACCTCTTCACACCCCTGCAGTGCTCATGTTTCTCCAAAGTATAAGTGCCACCTCCTTCAGTCAAATTCTGCCTCTAGGAAAGTCTGGACAAAAGGTTCTAGTTGAGATATGAGCACAAAGGAGCAAGTACAGAAGCTTGGCTGGGATCTGCTTAGCAGCTGTGCAGGTGAAAAATGGGGAGGGATGCTCCCACTTTCATCTTCCATTTTGTTAGGTGTGGGGTGAAGATCTCGCTTTCAGGGGCATGTGGATGCCTTGTTCCCCCCAGGTGCTCATCAAGAAACCCATTCTTCAGGTTCACAGCTGCACAACACTATGACATCTGCTGAAGCCAGGAATTCTGCAGCAACAAGGCTTTAATTTTCCCATAAATGTGTTATTATTTTGTAATTAAACCATCTCTGTGCTCTTTGACTTTACTGCTTTTGCTTCACATTAAGCAGCTCAGCACATCTAGCCACCACTGTGAGCTAGCAGCATGACTTAAGGTTCCCGTAAGCTTACCTGTGGCAATACCTTAAGTTTACCCTCTGTCAGTACTGCAAAATCCTTGTAACAGCAGCAGAGCAAGTTATCTGTGCCAAAGAACCACCCCAGAACCTCTGCCAGGGTCTGTTGTCAGCAGTGGGTCTGTTATTCCCACCTGCATTCATTCAGCTGTGCCACGCTGTCAAGGTATGAATCAACAGTCCCCCACCAGCCTCAGCTTGTGTGTGAAGGGAAAGAGATAAAGGTATTATCGTTAAAGAATACAAACCCACCTTCCAGAGCCACATGCAAGTGAGCCAGTTGTATTCCACTCTGGAAAGTCACTTTAAACTAAATTTTCCCATTTCAAAAAAAAAAAAATTAAAGTGTTACAACTACAAGCTGTTTCAGCAAAGCCTCCTCAACAGATAATCGGATTTACATAATTGGGTGCTGGTGGGACTTCAATAAATCATCAACGTGGCAGCGTGTTTATTATAGCCATGCAGTCACTGCTCTTCACAAATAGTTTCTGGTGCCCAAAATACGCCACATGCAACTGAGGGGGAGACAGATATGTGGTTAGTTCTTATGGACAGGAGAAATACAGAGAGGTTGGGGCTAATTGATGCCGAGGATTTATTGCATATCAAGAGCTGTGAGCTCAGTGGTTTGATAATGGGCTGAGGCTCCTTTGACTTGACCACAAGTTCAGATCTAGCCCAGGTCACTCCTAAGACAAGCTTCTAGGAGACAGCTAGCCTAAAATCAGTTGCGTTTCTGACCTGTATCAGCAAGATTTGTTTGATATTTCTGTCTGATCACCTCCATGAAAAGCACAAATTCCAAAGAGGGAGAAAGAACTTCACTGCTGCTCACAGGCAGTTCTTCCACCTCTAAGCCATACAGCAAGAGGGGAACTGCTGTGCCGTTGTGGTGGAGGTTTATGTCTAAATGCAATATTGTGTTGACCACCCACCTTTCACCAGCCTTAGGCTTTATGTGCACCTGAAGTGATGTTTCTTCTACACACCTGAGAGTGTTTCTTCTACACACCATTCTCCAGGATGGTAGGGCTAAATGTGGGAGGACAGTCTGCCAGCGTGTTGCTGGTATCTGCGTATGGACAACGCCACATGCCAGGGACAAGCGGTGAACAAAAGCGATTTGTGAGTTGGGAAATGGGATTGCCAAAAGAGATGGAACAGAAATGAGGTTTTAATCCCCCAGTCCAATCTTCCCTGGTACTGCCTGTCTGCAAGAGCAGGATTTTATCAGCGCTGTCCACAGGGAACTTTTCTGACCTTCAGTTTGCTGGAGCCTGGCAGAGCACTGCGCCTCTCTAAGATGTGTGAAGACAAGTTTTCAGAATACACAGATGCTGCTGTGCGCTAGCCATGGCACAGCACAATCCACACCAGAACTCACTGTGTCGACTGAACTCCACAGAGGAAGACTGTGCATAGTTTACAGGTCCTGCAAATTCACAGAAACAAGTATATCAACATTTTCTGCGCTCTTCATTGCCACTGAGCTGACAAAGTCAAACACCGTGGGACCTATGTATTTTCCAGACTAGATGAAAACAACCTTCCCTATTTGCATTTGTAGGCCTCGCCAGGTTAAAGAGGAAGAGAAAACTGTATAAGACCCACAGCTATACTACACTGGAGACTGACTTGAGCGTTTGCTTGAAAATTTAGATTTGCTTGTGTTGTACAGCCTCCTGCAAGTGTTTTCTATACCCGATTCCCAAACCAGCTCACCCCCTCTGCCTGCCTGTCTGCCAGATAGACAGTGCAGGCACTAGCATTTTCTCAGCTGCCAAAGCATGTTGGACTGGGACTTCATTTCTCTGTATCACAAGCTACCAGCAGAAACCCTGTCATTGTGATTTTTCACATATTTTCTTCTGCTCTGGTTTTTTATCTCTCTGAAATATCAACTTCCCGGCTCGTGGCTGTAGGCTATTACTAGACTGGAACAAAACTTATTCTCAGACCCAAACAAAATGAATAAGGCAAAAGAAAACAGTCACAATAAAGAAAAAGTTAATGCTTGGAGTAATAAGCATCAGAGTTTCCATCTGCACTGGGTCAGGAGGATCAGGAGAGTGAGAAGGGACATAGGAGAGGATCCCATGGCTGCTGTATACTCCGTGAGCAGTTCAACTGGTGGCTTTATCTGATGAACTGGCAGATGACAGGTCCACCTAATTGCTGTGTCCACAGTATTTCTACCTCATATCATGGCAAATTTCACTTAGAGAAGCTGCGTCCCAGCTGTGTGCTTGGAATTAGGGCCGTCAAATCCACCGTGGATACAGATGGGGACTGTGAGCACTACAAGATGTCTTGCAATTAATGACCCATGATGAGACGCTAAAGAGACTCCCCCAGGACACGGGGCTGTGTCTGACTAATATAAGGCACCGTACTTCCGTGTGCTATCTAACAAGCAGCAAAGACAGAAAAGCAGACTGAGCCAATCCTTCTATTTTCTCCTTTCTTTTCTTCCTTCCTCTTTCTTTCTCTGCTTTCCTTCACTCACTATTTTTTTTTCCCCCCTCTCTCTCTTTTTAACATTTCAGCTCAAGAAATTAGGTTTGTTATTTCACTGGCTGAGTAAACTTTGAGGGCTTTAAGAAAAATAAATCATAAGTCTTGCTGCCAGGTGGGTTCTTCCCCACATCCCAGCTCCAGTCACAACCCTAATTTAGAATCTGCAGCCAGTTAATGAGCACAGAGGAGACATAGGCTTGGTGCGGAGGATCCCTATATAAGCACAAACACACACTTCCAGATGTTTCATCTTTTTAATAAAGATTGGAGCTGTGTGAAAAGAAAGGCTTTAGATTTAAAAATAACAAAGCAGCCCAAGAGAAGGGTACTTACTCAGAGAATTGGTGTTGGGATGGGGGGTTTTTGTTTGTTTGTTTGCTTAATCCTGAAATATTATGCAGAATCCAGACCTTGAAAATTTCTTTTTTTTTTCTTGCACCAAAAGTGGTCTCCAAACGATGGAGCAAAATCTGTGTATTAAATCAAATGTATTTTCGTGCCCACACCCCCTCCCCACTCTAACCTCTCTCTGCACACTTACACAGACACACAACTGCTTTTCATAGCAAGGCTATAATTTAACAGCTAATGCCTTGCATGAGTACCACCCCTTCCCAAATTCTCCTGCTTTTCAGTTTCTATTCAAATTCAAAGCCAGATTATTTTAGCTCTACAGTCCTGGAAAAAATGAAATGACAATATTTGAAGAAGCTGCTAGTACTTCTTTCCCTCCTTTCAGTTCACACCCAGGCAATGTCAAGTGTGAGTCTATTCTTTCTGCCTCTGCAGATACAGAGACAGTTGGGAGCCAAATAAAGACAATCCCAGAGCTGGAGCTTCCCATTTTAGACATGAGATGGGGTTTGATTCTCAGGTGAGCACCCAGAGACCTGACTGAAATTAAAAAAGAAAAGCACCCTCTGCATTTACGCTGATACGTGGTCCAGACGACGGCTTAGGACTTGCACAGTTTGACTGAGGCACATCCAGGCCCAGTTAGTTGCCTGTGAGGCAATTAATGGGCAGGCAAGACAGGGCTGTAATGCAGCAAGGTTCAGCCTTTACGCCTTCGTTCACAACAGCAAGTTGTGCCAGGCCTTTACCCGCCACGGTAACCAGTGATGACCAGCAACAAGGGACATGGTTTGTTTTCACCTAAATAACGTTGTGCACCTAACAGTGAGCGGAGGGGAAGTCCTGGTTAGAAAGTACAGCCTTAGATGCAGCAAGATCCTCTGCCCCTCTCAGAGCCAGATCAACAACTTCCCAACCAGGCTGAACTATTTGTGCCTTCACTTTTTAACACTGAATTACATCAAGGTGGGGAGACCTTTTCACAACTTTCCCAGCACACTTTATGCTTAACCAAACCCAAGTTGTGGGGTCCAGCAGTGAAGCTGATCAAAATGAGATACAGTGAAGGGAATTAGGAAAAATAAATAAAAAAAAAAAGGCAGCATCATAATCAACACCAGGTGTAGACCAATTAAACAGCCGTTCCCGTGTGCTCACAGGAGGGCACTCACTCACAATTTACCCAAACAAATCCATGCTTAAAAACTCTCAGGAGTTTCACAGAAAAATCACATTTCTCTTCAGGGATCTTTAAAAAATATTTGAAAGCACTTTTGTCTGTACACACCAGCTTTGCACACCAGAAACAGTTCCCTCTCAGCCCAGGAGAACTGATCATCCTGGATTAAAGTGCTGGCAGATGCTTTTTCCTTACAAAAAATAAGAGTCCTTCTTCCCACAGTTCTCTTCCTTCAGCTTCCTCCTCTAATCCTCCTCTGACTTTCTTCAAGGGGGTGTTGGCTTTTGGCTTGTATTTTCAAAAGGATTCTTAGGCGCAGCTAGGTGTTCAAATCTTATTTATTTATAGGATCCAGGCACGCAGCTCTCAGGCTCCTTTGAAGCCCTCCTAGGAACAGTGATATTTTTATTCCAATCACAGTTTTCCTTCACTGTCTCATTGTTTGATGTGTAAGAAAATGCATGTCAAAGTAGACAGAGCTTCACCGTGTCCCATCTGGACCTACAGCTCACTCTACCTCCATCCTGTCCAGAGCATCTGTCCATGTCTCAGCCCCTTTCACTGAGACAACAGTAACCCCAACCATCCGCACCAGCTCTTGAGTCAACCTCCACCCACAGTACTGAGCACCCCACATCCTGCTGGGGTGGGCATGCACCCCAGGCCAACCCCTCTTCCCCTTCAATGTGCAAGTCAACTTATGCCACGTCAGTGTGGTCCCTAGTTACAGCTCTGTTTGTGCCAAAAATCCCTTTTCTTCAGTATGCTGAAGCTAGTTAACTTGATTTGAGTGGCGGAAATACGGGATAAATCTCGAGCTCCCCCATGTTATTGTCCACTGTAGCAATCACTAGTGCTTGTTGATACAAGGTACTGCCAGTCCTCCGGTGCCTTCTTAGGATTCCCCGCATTGGTCCTTCATGGAGGGCTCTCCAGGAGGCTCTCACAATCCACAAAGAAATAATACATGGAACAGATCAGTAAACATGTAGCAAAGGATTTCCTAGGGCTTTGTATGCCTCTCTCCTCACCTTACTGCCCAACACAAGCCTGAGTGCTGCACGCACAGGACTGCAGTGCCAGCAGGAGCACAACAACCCACAGGTCACTCGTGTAGTGCAGCCAAGTAAGGGCAGGAGAAAAAATGCTATTTTAGGCTCACAAGGCACCTCTGTGGGAGCCAGACTTAGGGATAGAATTCCTCCATCCATGACCCTGTTTTCCAGTTTATAAAAGCTTCCTGTGTGGTCTTCTGTCAACTGTAGTTGAACCCTCTTCCCCTTACACTTCTATAACAATAAATCCTGTCATCTCATGCTGACAATTGATTTTGCATGTGTAACTAACAGGCGTGGCGGGAAAAGGGTAAAGTGTCATCCTCTGGGTCTAGACGTGAATTTCAAGGCTGCCTTCAGCTATAAACAGTTATTGATTATTCACATGGAAAGTCAAAGGCAGAGAGAGATGATGCTAGCTATATAAACCTTGGCAGGATGCTGGCTATAGATGCTGGGTTGCCTTCATCACGCTTGCCTGATGGCATCTGAATATGTGCTGATCTTTGACCTTGACCTTACGGTAACTGAAGAAAGGTCCTGGATCCCATCACAACAAAGCAGCAGCTTTGCCCCTGTGCAGTAGGAGATGCACACACCCACCCTCTTTACATTCCTCCTGTTGTTTGTGGTCCTCAACAAAATTACAAAAGACAATCATCTGGCTGTTGTACTGCTTAATGCTGGTCGTCATCTCTGTTTGAGGTTGTTGATTGTCATCAGGAAGGCTGCGGCTGCCTCTGCCACTTAACATTAGGATTTATCACATCAAATGTCATCATCTTTTTAGTTTTTATTTTCAAGGGATTTCAGCTCTAACTGTATCATCTGGGGGAACAAGAAAGTGTGTTTAGCGTGAATGAAACTGCCTGGAAGCTCTCCTAGGGGTTTTAAATTTTAGAAACAATGCCAGATTAAAGAAGCCACTCCCTGAGCAGCAGAACAAATGAGGCTGGGCAATTGAAGGATTTATGTCTCAGGACTCAACGCCCCTTTAAAATTGCTGATATCTAATAAGGGCTGAGCTAACACTGCAGCCTGGGGTTATTGATTGGGCTCCTCCTCTCCTCCATCCATCTGTTTTCATGAAATCTACAATAATTTAAATTTTTTGAGAGCTTGACCCATCTGCCAAGTTCACTTGACATAAACCAACAGTTTTGGAGGTTGTTATGTGGCATCTGAGAGATGCCTGCACTCTACATCACAGACATGTTGATTCCCTAGGAAACTAAGCTAAAACTCTTGGGTTCAGTCTCTAAAACCTCCTATTGTGCCCAAGTATTTTATAATAATGTACAGAGAGCATGCCCTGCTCCTGCAAAATGCTAACACGCTCGGCTTGTGCCAGGACTGAATAGCTCCCCATCCTGCAAGCACAATTCCCTGTTAGCACCGTGCCCCATTCACAGAGAAACGATACTGGTACAGCTTGGGGAAGACGATCCTTATGAGGTGAATCTGCAGGGCATGCTCAGTAGGGCTGTTTCTGTCACTGGGGATGAGCAAGATGACAGATGTTATATGAGGCCGTGGCTGAAAGAGAAGAGAAGCAATATATATGTATATCTATCAAACAGCCTGGCTTGTGCAACTAATAACACCAGAGATTAGATCAGTTTTACTAATGCTCATTTCTGCTGTTTCCTCAGGTTTTTATATTCCCTTTGGCTTGGAGTATGTAAATAGACTGATTACCTGCTTCTTGATTCTGTTTCCAAAACACCACCTTTGCATTGCTTTCGCTATAGGGAAGAAAATAATTGATGGTGTAAAACTAGTTATATATCTTTTTATTATTATTTGATGGCAGCGTTTCCATCATTGCTATGGTTGATCAAGCCTTTAAATCCTGTTCAAAACCTACATCTTTCCTCAGTTCCTGCCACTGTCCGTGGAAGTACTAGGAGTTCATATCCAGCAATTCTTTTCTTCTTCTTCCTGCCTATTCCTTTGACAGGGGCTGTCAGAAGAGGTTTCCATCTGCTTTCCAGGGCTGAGTAACCGGTTCATTATAAAGTCAACATGACAGGTTGTAGAAAATAGAATGAACACCTTTCCATAACCACTGTATTTATGCAAAGAGAGATCAGTCTTCAGTAGGGCTGCTTATTTTTGCACATGTCCCTGGGCTGGGAAAACAGCATGGACCAGAGACAGTAAAAGGATTTTTGTTGTCAGTGGTGTAGAAGATTGCAGCTCCAGGGAAGAAAAAAAAAAAACAAAAAACAAAAACAAAAAACCCCAACAAAATAAAATAAAATAAAAAAAAAGTCAGACATTAAAAAATAAAGTGCATGTTAGAAAAATTTGAAAAGATTAGAGAGAAAGTGTCTGATCTAAATGGGCAAGAGCAGTTGTGTCCTCAGACAGCTGTCTCAGTTTGCCTAGCTTTGAGTTTAAGATAATTGAGGTTTCATCAGTCTGAGAGCCTTGGGGGGACAAAAAAAAAATAGACAAGGGAGAGACAAATTCTGAGACTCAGAGGTCTCCACTTGCAGGGATGAGGTTGTGTTGAGGTCAGGTGGATTTGGGATCCCCTACTAGGCACTTTAATTAGAGACAGTTGTACATCTCTATCAGGAAGCGCTTCTCTTTGTAATGTGGCTGTAATGTCCTGAGCCAACATTTGCCTTGAAAAGAGTGGCTAAGCAAATGTACATCTGTGGGCAGGCTGTGGAAGTACTGGTGAAAGAAAGAGATTTTATCTTCCTTTTATCTCAGTAGGTTCTTCCTGGCATTGCCCCTTCTCGTCTCTCTAGGGCAACACTGCAGTGGCCACTGGGGAGCAAAGTACACAAGCAGCTTGAACCCATTTTGCCAGAGATGACAAAGGTTAATAAAAGTCATACTAAAGTCATACACGTCTGATTTGGGGACCCGTTTCCCTGTCAGCAGACTTTGCTCATATGTGAATTAGAGGTTAACATGTAGAGTTTTTCTTTGAAGCATCCCTCCAAACTCAGTGAGCAGAGAGGAAGGTGCAGTGCGAATTGCTCATATTTTTCAGGAGTAAAGAAGTGCCTAGTATCTAGCAGGATTGGTGCCCTGATCATGCTGAGCACACACTCCGGCTGAAGATCCAGCTGTCTGCAGAGCACATTGCACCACTGGAACAGGACCCTGGTTATTCAGAGGGTGTAAAGTTCAACATACAGTGAAATCTCAATTTCACAGGGATTTTGCAGTTGAAAACATTCTCCCACCACAAATAAATACTTAAGAGTTAAATCCGTGCATCAAGCACAATGCACACTTAAAGAATGAGTCCCCCAAACTGGAGAGAGGGTCTGTACACCCATCACAGAGTGAAACTACAGCAAGAAATGCGACTCAGCAGGACAGCCCACATTTCAATAATGTCATCACATTTTTTTCTGGACCTATCTCAAGTTGTTTATGTCCGAAATTGACACATTTTATTGGGTCTAAGTAGTATCATAAAAACAATAAAAAGCAGCCCTGACATTTTCTCCTCCCTGCTGTCTCAACTGCCGCAGCCTTGACCTTCTCCTGTCTGTATCCAGTCCATATTTCAAAGGAAAAAAACCTCAAAAACTTTTTTTGCTCTCCAAAATTTGCTGCTGCTTGAAATATTGGAAGACCTTTTTTGGGGGGTAACATGACCATAAAATGTGCTACTTTTTCAGCAACTCCAAAGTTTTACTTCATTTTAAAAAGTAAAAGGAGATCTTAACCAAGAAAAAAGAAGACGGGGAAATGTGTGTGGTAGGAACATTATCTATCTCAAGAAAACCAGTGTGGATGGCCCGTGAAATTAGGCTTTTATCACTCCAGAACATGACTAGCTTTATCACATAGACTTGATCACACACAAAAGATTTTAGCTAGTGCATAATAACTTCTAAATTCCCCTGTCCTAAATCCCTTAGGAATGGAGAAATTCGCTCTATCTGACCCTATCCATGTGCTTTAAAATCTATTGGGTACCACTGTGGTCTGTGATCATACCAGATAACAGAAGTCAGGCAGGGTTAGTGCTAGCAAACAGGCACCATCTGACCTCCAGAGTGATCTGAGATACAGTGGATGGTGGTTAAGTTTAAGAAGTGTCCCCTGGGTCTCTTATCCTCCAACACAACAAAGTAAGAGCCTGACATCATAGGGAGTGATGGGGTGGACTTAAAAGCAAGGTCATTGGTAACAACTCCTTGGTTGTAGACCCCTCCAGACTTATGTATTGTAGAGGAAAAGCAGTCACTTGACAGAAGATCACTGCGCTCACAGAAGATCACTGATGTTATTCTCCCCTTTTGGCACCTTATACCAGTTGCAACCTATCTGAGATGCTCTGGCCAGCAGGAACCTGCCCACGGGGTCAGAAAGCATAGGTCAATCCCAGACATTGTGCTGTGTCCGATGGCCTGAACCAAGCAACAGGATCAGCAATTCTGCCTCCCTGAAGTTATTCATGGTGACTCAGCTGGACACAGTTTTCTTCTTCACTCCCTCTCCTAAATATGCTGCACAGTGAGAGAAATCTAGTTTACTGTTCCCCACATGCACAAATGGCTGCATTTCAGCAGTTTATGAAACAAGCGTTCTCATATCCAACATGTAGGTCTGCTGGTGGCATCTGTAAAACACCCTGCATCATGTTGAATTCAGTATGTTGTGCAGACACATAGCATTGTCGTTTAATCCTTTTAAATCTGGTTCTTTGCACCAGGTTTGCACCCGCCCCTGACAGAGACACCCATAAAGGGTTAAATCAATAAAGCAAAGAGGATGCCTATAGGCAGCCAGTTCATTTCCCAGTATCAAAGATATTTATACTTTCTCTATGTCTGAGTTATTGTGATAAATATGTTGAGGTTGTATTATTAGTAAGATAGTTGCAATCTCATGGAACTACTTGCTGTAATACAGAATTCATGAGCTCCTGGCAACAGACTGCATTAAACCACTTAACAGAGGTCACTTCTCCGAAGTTTAGACATTTACATTCTAACCAACAGCCTGGCTGCAAGCAGCGATTTATCCTCAGCTACTCAGCCACCAACTGGAGGCTGCTGGGGTGCTGAGGACAGTGGCTGTGTTACTGGAACACCTCACAGTGACCTGCAGGACAGAGCTGAGAGGAAGAGTTAGTTTACACAGACCCGAAAATGACATTTTATTCCTCTTCTTTAGCAAAATAATAAGCTGTGTCCACAAGGTTAGAATAGCTATTTAATACGGTCTCCAAAAATAGGAGCAGAGCAAAGTGAAGATGCTGTAAAGAAGTCACAGGTAGTGAGACTTGTAAAGAGTGTATTAGTTTTTTCTTAAATCAGCATCTTCAGGGACTGCAGCAATAGCCAGTGCACCAGAAACAAAGCTGATAGTGCCACCTACTCCTTTGCAGACTAGAAGTCAGTCCTGAACCAGTTTCTTGAAACAAAGGCTACCTTGGAAACCCACCTACAACCTGCTCGACTGGCAAAGGAGCTCCTAAAGCAAGGGCATAAAAAGAAAGACAGTCCCATTGTGCTTGCTGATTTATCAGGAAGACTCAGACACAGACACAAATATCCACACACACTTCAGTGGTCAAAGAAATTAAGACTACCGATTGATAGTGGCTTTGATGACTTACACAAGAGTTTGCATTTCCCTCTGCCAGCAGTTTTCATCACCTGGTCCCCTGCTGCAGATGTCCCAGCTGGGAGAGACTGTTCAGTGGATGAGTTTCCCCCAAAGAGCTTTGCCAGATGTGGCCCCTCCGGGTAAGGCTGCTCACAGTCTGCATCCTGAGCATCATTCCCACACAGCCTCTGGCTGCAAGGCCTAAGCCTCCTCTGAAGGTGCAAAGATAGGATTTTATTTAAAAAAAAAAAAAGAGAGATCTATTTATTGGGGAAAGAAGAATTATGAGGAAGATGGTAGCAATAAAACACCATTCTAAAATCTGGGCTTTTTTTTTTTTTTAAGGAAAGGATTAGTTCATAAAAATACAACCGGGTAAATAATAGGTTAGTCCATCACATAAATACATTCCAAAAATAACTTTATTGGATGTAAAACATCTATAGTAGCTCGACCTATTTATCATTTTAACATATATCTATAGTCACAATGAATTTATTAAAATGTTATATCCCATAATCTGCCTGATCAAACTCAGATAAATCGTTGTGCTTTGAACATCTTGTTAACAAGCAATTAATCACAGTTCCTGAGTGCGCCAAAGGAGATAATTTTGATATTTACTTTTCTTGGTGGCATAGGTAATGCACTCTCCAGAGCTCTCAAGTCCTTTGTGATACCAGTAGAAGTCGGGTGTGATATGTAGAAGTGCCTCCCTTCACGCAAAAAAAAAAAAAAATCTCATACAGATGCCTGTGATACAAATCAGCATTAAAAAAAAAAAAAAAAAAAAAAAAAAAAAAGAGCAAATTCCCCTTGCACATTCTGACTTCTATGATCTGTTCCCAACTGCTTTATTGCCAATATCTCACTCCCAGCATCACTTTATTCTGAATGTGTCCAAGTTAACGGATGACCCGTGCATTCCTGATCCAGTCTTATCCAAGTAATGTATATACCAAAAATACCAATCTGGATAACACACAGAAAACTATTTATTTCTCGGATTAAATGATGCTGTGGCATGCAGCGAAAATCCCTACTGTCTTAATCCCCACATACTGCTACCAGGTTAAATACTGGTTTGATGCAACCATATTATTTGAGGTTTTCTTTATGCTTTTTTTTTTTTTTTAATAAAAACTTCCCAGCAATCGCCTCTCTGTGTTCTAATACTGTAAATAATTGATCATACTGATAAAACATTTTGACTGGACCAAAGCTAACATTCACCCTCAATATCTTAAAAATCAATCAAAGTAACGCTAAGGGGCTCAGCGTGGAGCCAGTTTCACAGGGGCCATTAAACCATCATTGTGGTCTGGGCATTTGTTTGAATAAATTGTTTGTGTTTGTTATCATTTCTTAGTAAAACTAATTAAGGAACTAATTGATTGTTTTGTTGTCCTACTAATTAACTCCATATGGTGCACATCTCCATGGAGATACTGTATGAGTTATTGAAACTTCAGTGATTTAATGCGTCACTATTGGATATGGGGACAATTCTTTAAATCTAAGCATCCTTTCTATTTAAGTCTCCTTTTCAGATGTACTTTCTGTCGTTTCTGCCTCTTTCTTTGATTATAAACAACCTATGCATCCAACTATATAAACCCAAACAATTTGAAAGGCAAGCCAGCCAAAGATGGAAATGTGGACAATTGCTATGAGAGGGCTTTATTCTGTGATAAATGAGGAAGATGGCAAATCTGCTTCTCAGCTTTTTTCTTAGCTACAGGCTATTGAGAATAAAATCTTCAGGTTCACGCAGAATCAACAGAGGAAGGAGGGCAGGTTCCTTAAATCAGTATTTCAACAGCAGCTCAGCTCCTTCTCCAGCTTCTAGATGAGCCATCCTCTATCTACATTAAAAGCCAAGAAAGATTAGCACATAAATAAGTCCTTCAAGAAATCTCCTGAGTGCCCTTAACCATCACTAAAATCAGGACCTGTGTAAACAAGTCTCAGAAAAGCAATTAGTGGTGCTATTTATGTTATTCTACAGGCAAGACCTTTGCCGGGATTTCAGAAGACGCAAGTTCAAATCCCACCTTTGCTATAACCCGTTCATGCTTTATATCATGTTTGTACAGCTCGACCATATGGTGTCTAAAGATCCCAAACATCTGCGTAGCACAAGTTACTCATGTTCCTGGGACAGGGTACCTGATTCTATATGTCCCTGATTATTTTTATGCATTGTAAATCACAGCCTGATGTCTGCTCTTGGTTCACAATGGTAAGAATTGAATCCAGGATTTCTGATTTTAAAAAGGTTTGGTTTGTCTCTCAGACTTCTCTAAAGTTTAAAGGCAGAGGCATCATTTTATTAGACTAAATTAGTGTAATTATCCCTTATATTGAGGACTAGACAGCAGTTGCTAAGATAGCCCTGTGGTCAGCTCACACAGACTCAGGTTTTACACACCAAACAAAGCGCACACTGAAAATCACGTTCAAAAACTAATTTGTACTCCAAAGAATTTTTTCGTGAATAAATAAACACAGCATGGGGTAAATATTCAGAGCTCTCTTTAGTGGCTGTCTTTGATGAGAGTGGCTGGATAAATCCCTTCAAATCTCATCTGTAGTTGAGCTTAACGATGATGAGAGACTGGACTGGACATAGAAGAATTGCCGTCGTATTTCAAGGTTTCAAGCTGTCTAGCTCAGATACAGAGGGCTGAGTGCATAAGCACCATGTTAAAATGACTTCCCTGGGGTCTGCGCTTGATGATGCGAGAAAGCTTTTGAGTTCCAGTGATCCTGAAAGCCACACTGGCAGACACTTTAACTTCCAGTAGAGACACCTGTGTCTGCAAGGAAGCAGATGAAAAGGCATCTCCTGGTCCATTGAGTTTGCAGAGAAAAAACAAGTTTGTATTCTTACTCATGTCCTGAGCAAGAAAAGGAACAAGTTAGATCCAGAATGCTAAAAGCCTTGGTTAGGCTTGGTTTGACTTCTCTGTAACCTCAGTTTTCCCAGTGTTTGAGATATTTTTTCTTGAGCCCAAGCATTTAGGGATTTCTCTGAAAATCCCAGTTCCTACAAGCAAGTGAGAACTTGATTCAGGATTCTTTTAGACTTGTTTCCTAAAGAAATGAGGGTCATGCAATCTGTTTGTGTATCCAACCCCTCCCAATGTTGGGACACGTTGGCCATTTTTAAGCCAGCTGGCCAGAAAGGTAAAGCACTTTAAAACACATGGGATTCCTATAGATTTTGTGAAGATATTAGGTGGCTGATGAGAAGGCAGAGACCCTATGCCTTTACTTGGGGAATATCTGGAATATGAGGTTAACTATGTTATTAGATACCAGAGAATTCACATACAGCAGAGAAACAGAAGCTCTCAAGTACAAGTCTTCAACAGGGACTCACAGCACCTGAGACATCAGAGACCAACACACACAGTATGGGAAGTGAGGCACCCTCAGTGTTGTGCCTTTCCAACTGTGCTCTGGTTGTTTTCAAATAATTCTCTAATTTCTGTCATTGGAGGAAAAAACTCAAAATCCTGAAATATTTTTTTGTCAGTATGTATGTGTTTCTACATGTATGTATATACATCTATATATATACATCTATATCTGTAAACACAAAATCTCAGACGTTTTAAGCTAGGTTTATGTTTTGGAAGTTTTAGGACTATAGTCTAACTTCGGGTTCAAATGCCAGGTGCTGGCATTGTTGGACCTTGTTTTTTGCATCCCTGAGAACATTTATTCCTGAAGCTGATGTATTACCCAGGACTAGGAGAAGGGGAGTGAGCAGCAAACATCACCTCTGACATACGGAGGGCTTGTCCTAGGCTGGTCTCTTCTCCAGTGCACTCCCCTGTAGTCAGTGGCTGCTTCTTCCCCCTTTCAGACTTCCAAGATTCAACAACAAACCTACCAGGGCAACAACAAACCCAACCAGCCCACCCCATCCGCAATTCCACTTTAATCTAGTCTGCTTAACTAAGGAAAGGACCAGAACCACCAGGATGCCTGGACACTGTCACAGAGTCAGAGGGAGAGAAAGAAAAACAGCAAATAGGAGGAGACTTTTTTCTTCCTTATTCTCTTTAGTATTCAGTCCTGACCTATTTTAGCCTTAAGCATTGCGTTGTGACTGATGATTGGTCTCCTCTGGCCTTTGTTTTCAGCTTTCAGATTGTGGATGTGTTACAGAAATGATGTTGTCTGAAGCACCTCGGCTGATCACCGAGGCAGCAATCAGCTCACCCTTCGATGAGCCATTGAGACAGTCAGGCGAGGGGCCGCATTAGCCTGTCAATTTTGGCTCTTCGAACAGTTAGAACAATTTTGGTGAATTACAAGCAATAGAAAATCACTTTAGCTGCTCATTAGCTGGGAGACAGGAACGATGATAAATGCTCAGGGACTTTGAAAAGGCTTATGCACACAGAGCCTCCCTCCACAGCAAGGCCCATTTAACCCTGGTGTTGCTCAGACACTAGTGGTAGTTACAAGCCAGATACATACTAGGCTCTTCTTGTGAATTGGTAAAAAAACCACAATCTCTAGCAGAAGCCACAGCTCCCAGAATGAAGCATATACGGAATTCGAACCTCCATATCTTTCACTGGACTGGAAAAAGCAACTCCATCTCACTGTTGTGAGCTACAGGCTGCTACCTTCTATGCAAGGTAGATAGCTATTGTTATAAATTGAGACCACAATGGATCATAATCCAATTAAAATTTTTATTAATTATAGCAAGTAGAATATGAGCAAAGACAGCGCTGGACGGCAGCGGAGTCTGCGCTCCGCCAACTGCCGAGCTGAGCAGTTCAAACAGTCCCTTTTTATACATCTTTACTTCCGTGTTCATGAAGTAGTGGAGGTACTCTTCATGCTTCAGTTGTTGTTAGGGGGTCGTTTTCTGCCTCCTCACTCATGTGTCCTTATATGGGGTTGTTTGTCCTGTTTCTGTCGATTCCTGGAAATCTGGCGGTTATCTTATCTTACACAAGCGATGTCTGGTAGCTGTTTGCATAAGCGATTTCATTTTGTTGCCTAGTCTTTACATTGAGCTTAACATAAATCTTAATAAACAATACCCTAGTCCACAGTTTCTCACACTATGGCAGGGGGACAACACAAACACAACGAATTTTTGCAGGGATGTGGCACAAAGCTGTTGTTTTCCATGGGCTGGTCTATCCATCTGAAACACAGTGACTTCAGCAGGCTTATCTTCTTCTATCCACACACACGTGATCCATGTTTTAGATGCACAAAAGCATGTACTGGCCAAGGGAGTGGAGAAGGTCTATGGGGGTGATGTGATTGCGTTGCTTATGGTTGCTTGCTCATGTGGAAGAAGACCACTGTAAATACTAACAAGGAATATAAAGGTCTCTTGGTGCAACTGCTTTGCAAGGATGGAAGGTCCTGTGGAAGTATTGCAAGCTGCTGACAATGCAAGTAAGGGCATGTTGCAATGTTCTAACACAAGTTTTGGAGGTTTGATGTTAGTAGTTGTGGGAAAATAACTCAGTCATAGATCTTGAATTGACGGTTTCTGTCTGGGATCCTCTCACAGGTCATATCTCTCAGACCCAAGAGGTGAATTACTAGATAAATAGGAGAGGAAAGGATGAAGAAAAAGGCAGTAGTAGGAAAAATTCTGATAATATGAATAATCTTAGTACTCAGATGCTCCTAAGTCACTCACACACTGGAAGGTGGTCAAGCGCCATGGTGACAAACCTTGTACAAGAACCTGGAAAGAAATAAGGATGCTGGAGTGACTGTCTAAAGGATGAGGAATTTTGCAGATGAGGAAAAACGGGTTTCGATTTCATCAGTGGTACCTAAGGCTGCTAAAGACATCCTAGCAATGTGGTCCCAATTTTGAATTGTAATACTCCTGTGGTAGTGATACGCCACCTGTCCAGCACATATTACCTTAACTTAAATAGATAATGACTGAGAGAGGGGCAGCCATGAATGAGGCCATCTTTATAGCTCAGTCTACAAAGCACCAAGTATCTATGATGAGGAAGCTTATTGTGAGGACTGAATAATCCAGAGCTGGCCCTGAAATTCTGAGCATTCATAGACTGAGCTGAACCTCTGAGCACTTTGTCTCCTGTCTGTTGCTATTTCAGGCAGTGTGCTGAAGGACTGGTTCCTCTCGCCATGTCATTGAGAATGACAAAGACTCTCTACAGCATTCAGGAGAATTGGATGGATGAAGGACAGGCAGGACAAAGAAGCTGATATTTTGAGGAGCTTCCTTTATTCAGATCAGGTCTTTTAACTTGCCCTCATGCCTTTGTTCTGCTGATTTAATGATTCCTTCCTCCACGCCTCCCCTCTATTTCCATTTGTGTGGATCAACCACAGCAGCAGGAAACCCTTTAATTGGCAAAAACATTTGCTCAGCTGAAGAGGTCTGCAGGTAAAGGAGCACATTCAGTGAGGTCCTTTCAGCATGTAGGAGAAGAAATTGCCATATCTTCTCTACTGGCATTAACAGGACCATTTTCTACTCTTTGGGTCTGGATTCTGAGATATCCACAACAAGTAGAATAGGCATTGCTGCACTGTTTCCCTCTTTTTATCAGGGAAAGAAGGATGGTGCAGGAAAGGAAGCTGACCTAGGAGGCCCAAGTTCAGTTCCCTGTTTCATTGCAAGCTTCCTGCCGGTCTCCCAGTAAGTTCCTTAAGTGCAAGACTTAGGCACTGCTCTGCAAAGTGCTGCAATATGTAAGACTTGGGAAACTAAATCCATTGACTTTCAGTTAAGCTTAAACTCCTAATTCAATACATCACTCTGAATATGTCACTTGGACATCTAAGTCATTCAAGCCATATGGTTTTAACAGAATCTCAGATCTATCCCTTTACAAATCTGTTCCTTAGAGTGACTGTTCACAGGTCACCCTCTGAGACATAATGGTAACAGCACTCCTGTATCAAGCTGGAGCAGTGTGAGATTACTGTACTAGAGCCTGAGGCACCAAGGTGTTTCAGTGAGGCATAAACAGCTCAGATCAGCAGTTGTGGAACTGCAGTCCATGGGCTGCAGTCAGCGGTCTGCAGCTGATCTCTGTGCTTATGGTGTAGCACCATTCACAAGACAAGTCTGTGCCACGTTTGCCACCAAGGCAAAAGACCCACCCAAAAAATCAGATAACTAAAAAAAGAGACCAAATTATGCTTTGGAGAGTGATATCTCCATGACAATCAAAAAGTAAGGGAATGAGATACACCTGGAAGACAAACCTACCAGGGGACTTCACGAGCTGCCATAGTGAGACAACTGACAGATGGAGGAAAGTGATACACAAGATAACTTGATAACTCCGATAACTGATGGACTGAGACAACTTTATACTTTGGTTGATTAATACACTGAGGTGTCATAAAAAGAAGCAAACATGATACATTAGTCCATCTAATACAGAGATGTGACAGATGCATCAAGAATACTGATGTATCAGGACTATGAGACCTCCAGTTGAGCTGGTGTTCATGCCCATAATTGTTACTTTCCGATTCTGCATTCAGATGGACAGAAGCCTGTAGGAGAATATCAAACTTCCACTAAGACCTTTTTAAATAATAATTACTCCGTAGCAGTGCTGTGAAATCTGTTATTAACCTGAGGCCAAAGGCCACTTTGTTAATCAGTCAGGGCTCATATTCTATCAAAAGAATCTAGGGCTGATTGCTGGTCTAATCATAGGGTGACAGCAGCTGTCAGACGTGACATCTCTACTAGAATAAAAACAACCTTAAGGGCCCAAACTTGCTGTGGGGGTTACAGACAGGGGCTCTTCTGCAGAGGGAATTTGGGTTGGACATAGCAAAGTCACACTTCCATAACTCATACATGGTGACCCTTGGGTTCTCAGTGAGACATATCCCTGCCTCAAGTGCTATAGCAAGTGGGAGATGATCAGCATAGGAAACAGTGAGCGATGAGTGTCCTCTCACACGCACATCCTTTCAGTTGGTTTTCAGTGCCTGGTACACTGTTTCTTACTGAGAGAGTGCAATGAAAGCAGAAAACAGTGGTGTTCTTACTTTCATACAATTCCTTTGCTTACACAGCCCAGATGATATTCTCTCCTTTGCAGAAACCCTGTGCATAGCTCAGGTCCCAGACAAGCTCTTGCCAAGAAAAGGAAAGGCCTGTACAAGAGTACAGAATGAGATGGGAACACGTAGGAAGGAAAAGCAAGAGTGCAGTGCCTGAGAGCTATGAGAGGACAGAGTTATTGAAAAGCAAAAAAAAAAATGGGGGAATTGGACTGGAGGGAGGCAATTGAGTTGTAAAGGCACGTAAGTGTGCAAGTGAAAGATGGAACGGACCAGCTACTTTATTATAAAGCAGCTTTTGCCCTTGAACCAGCACCTTGCCACCTGCCCTGGGTAAGCTCCACTCCAGGTTCATCAAGCAGGGCCTCTGAAGGGAAGCAACAGCAGCTCCAGGTTCTTTACTTTCAGCTGCTTTATTGAAATTCTTTCCATCTCCCCTCATCTTCTGCTTGTATTACTGGATTATTGAGTCTCATATTCATCTGTCTCTAAAAGATTAAACTGTCCCCTGGAAAAGGCCATCACGTCCTGGAGGAGGAGATCCCATTTCCACTCCATCCTCCAAGAAATAGAGTCTCTGGAAAGTTTTTCAGGTTGATAAGTTCCCATGGTTATAAGAAATCTGGCTGGAAATGAGAGCAAACCCCACGTGACAGATGCCAGCAGGTTTCTATCCCCCATGGCATAAAACCTCCTCTGCATCTGAAAGGGAGAGTGGGGAAGTGAGGAATCACTGCAGCCTCTGGCCAGCACGGCAGAGCTCAGCATCTTTGCAGGCTCCGTGGGGCAGGAGTGACTTGCTGAGATGCAAATTGCAGGGAAGAAAGGATAAGCACAGTTACAAGGCACAGAGTTGTGGGGACTGCTTTCCATGGCTTTTAAAAAAAGGAAGCAACAGGTACCTCACATAACATGTGTGGGGGTCACAAGGACTTACCCACACTGCTCATTTTGTCTCCCTGGGAGCTGGAGCTTTAGCCATGCTCGTCTTGTAGTTCTGTATTCCTGACCTTTCCCCCCAAGACTGTCTCTGTAGCCTCCAATCTCTGTCTCCTATTCACAACAGCAATTTCCTTCCCTTTGCTCAGGTCCAGTTCCCATCAGTCATCCCTGACCTCCCCCTTTCCCTCCCCTCCCAGGCCACAAATAGCTATCCCAAGCTGCATATAAATCTCAGGGTTTGGGTTGGTTTTTTCCCGTCTCAGATCTAGACCATTGCTCAAACTCTCACTAGCATCCTCATCTTATCCCCATTCTTGACAGCATAAACTTCACACTCTGTCCCTCGCTTGGCAGGTGTATTACCAAGGTGCCACTGACAACCATCTGCATCCTGCCTGCTACGCTCCTCTCTCCCTGCCCTTGCTCCTCGTTGGTCTCCATAGTTCCTGAACACTTCCAGGGTCACAGCCCACTCCTCCTTTCCTGAAACCGTTTCAGCTACTCGGTGACATCCCCACATCCAGTGCAGTGCAGAAGGAAGCACCGCGGTGCTCATGCTTCCACCAAACAGGGCGACCCGCCAGAAAGAGCAAGGTGTGCTCATGGTGTTCCCCCACCGGCTTTGTCAGCAAGCACTGAGGCCGTAAAAACAACCACAGCCTTCGAGCTGCACTTGAACTATTCCTCTGCTATCAGTCTTCATGCTATGATAACATATGCAAAGCAACACCCACCCTCCGCAGCTCCCCCACTGTAAGCCACAAACCCAACTAATTAAAAGCCAGAGTCATCCACATCCCAACAAACACCACGGTGCATCTCTGCATTTGCTTGGAGCGAAATGCTAGAAGTGCACGACAGCAGGCTGTCGCTGTGACTTATTACTTTGTCATACTGTAAATATTATACAGGCCATATGGATTTTCAATACCTGAGCACCACGCTGCCATTAATATCAAATGTAATAAGATATTATATGCATGACAATCACAGAAAGAAATTGCAAAGCTCAGAAATTGCCTGGTGGAGCTATGCACGGTTTGTTTTTGCCATGAAAAAGTCACAAGAACCCATAATGAATCATTTAGCTGACGAATTTTATCTCCTTTTCTGTTTGCAAACTATCTGCCAGCAGATTGTCATTTTCTCAAATGTGTCCATTATTTGGAACTCGTCAGTGGACAATCACTTATGTGTCTAATCATGGGCCATTTCTGAAGGATTTGTTGTGGGTGTGCGTCACACTAAACGTGAGCTGATTTGAGCAATTCTCCAGGTCCCGTGATGTCTCTCTTTCCTGACTGGATGAGATGGTTTGGAAACCACCGTGGATATTAAGGACTGTGCAGCAGAAATCTGCTTAGCATGCCTTTGGCAATATTCGTTGAAGAACAGCTAAAAGGGGATCTGTGCAATATCTGGACCCCGCTATTGGAGCTGTGTTAGCAGGTCAGGGCTACCTGGCTGCCAGCGGGTGATGATAACACCAGTGGGCTTCTCTGACCGTGCCCTGCACCACACAGCCTGGATGGCTGCAGCACCGAAATCAAGGGCACACACAATTCGCCCTTGCAGGCATTGACACCCTCACTGAAGTCCACACAACACCGGCTGCTTTCCTGGCTAATGAGGCCGAGGCATTTTCTGCTATAACCTCCTAAATCCAGCGGACTTGGTGACAAGGATTTTCACTGAGTTTAGGCCAGCAGGGCCAGTATTAACCTGCAGACATAAAACCATTGCTTTGTCTCTTGATGATATTTTTTTCTCACTGAAATTGCAAGAACCTGATAGAAAAGCATCTTCCTTTCCATATCCTCCTTATTCTTTTCAGATGTCTCTGCTGGCTGACGGTAATATAAAGACAGTGCCCTTTGAGTATATGTAGTTTATAGGAAGCTTGCACTGACCATTTGCATAATGGACTGTGCTCCCTAGTGCAGAGTGTGACATGAATAGCTTCCACACACTTTATCAGGGATTTAATATAGTGCCTTTCACAAGAGTCAAAGCACAGCGCCGAAGAGGAAACCAAGCCACTCACAAGCACATGGATAAGCACATAAAGCAAGAATAAAAGGAGATTAGACAGGGTGGGGAAAAGTATAAAAGAACTTGAGTTAGGTTTTAAATGTGTTAATGAGCCCGTGGTATGACTGTCTGAAGGGAAATTTCTACCAGGCTGCAGAGCACAAGACAAAAGGCTCAACGTGTGGAATTTGAAACTAGTGACAACACAGCCACCAAGAAAAAATCCGACAGTGAATGCACAGAGGAAACCCAGTGCCTGAATGGTGGCAATAATGACCACATCTCCTGTTCATTTTTACGGGGTGCCTCCTAGCTGTAGCTATCAGAGGGATTTATAAATATAAGCTCTCCCCATTTTACATTCGGGGACACTGAGGCGCAGAGAGATGAGGTGACTTGTCCCAAATAATCCGAGGGGAATCCAGAAAGAAAACTGAGTCTTATGACACCTGGATCAGTTCTTTATTGTCTGCGCCAAGAGCTCCCAAACTGGCAGCTGGACAACCTGTAACTCACAAGGCTGCAGTAAGTCACCTGTTGAGGGAAAGGTGCCATCTATAAATGATTTTCATTTAAAAGTTTGACCCTTGAGAAACACTGGGGACCAGAAAGGGTCTGAGGTCCTAAATATTTGTGACAATTGCATTAAGCCATACAATTTCTCAGCAGAAGACAGGAACAGTCAAATAAATGACTAACTTTCTGTGTGTTTCAGATGGGATCATTTTGTTTCCCTTACAAGTGCAGATACAGGTAGCTCTGGCTGTGTCTAATTGATTTGCTCTCCTGGCAGAGCTGCAGGTGCAGAGAGGAGGGCACAGGCTGTGTAGATACACTTGCATCTGCAGGAAAGAGGGAAAGAGAGGGAGAGAAATTGCCTTTTTGAAACCAGTTTCCCATGACAACGTTAGAATGGTACAAGATAAGGATAGTCCCCCTCCATGAAATACAATAAAAATAAAATATAAAAAGAGAATGGCAACAAGGAGAAAAGCTTTTCAGTCATGTTAGAAAAGCTATTACAAGTAGCAGAACAAGCTTCACCATACCCCATAAAGCTGTATACAGCTGCCCACAGTACAATCAGGTGCAGCCTGAGTGATCTGGACTCTTCAATAAATCTGAAGCTAAGGCCAAACTTGCAAATATTTACAAAGCTTTCAGTGAACCATCTGCTATTGCCTAGCCACTTGAGAGATCTTTTTTCGTCTTTCTGGCTCCACCTGTCTGACCTCTTCTGCAGCCTTCAATTGAGGCACCCAAGAAATCAAACTTCTCTCACAGTTTTCCATCACCGTGGCTGGCGTGGTCGGACACGCCCTTCTTGTGTTATTGTTCTTTTTCACTGTTCTGTCTAAATCTTGCCTGCAGCATCACCAGGGAAAAGATCAGTCCATGGTGTTATATCATTAAATCATAATAATTTCCAGAACTGAGGTCTGAAGAGAAAAAAAAACGTCTAAAAAGATTTGTTTATATTGAAACTCTCCAGTCCTTTGCTTACCCTCCTGAGAAGCATTTGGATGGAAATCAAAACAGAAGAGACAACATCTACTCAGGAGATTTTAGGCTGATGGAAAGATGAACATAAAAGAATGCTTCACCCCTTCCCTTTCCTCCCAGCATCAACAAGGCTGCCCTCACACTCCAGCGCTAGATGCCTCAGTTTCCCGGAGATAAACTGGCCCTAATGAATGCACTAGGAACACCCTTCTGGATCTAAATAAAGGTTATTTGCAGGTTATTAATAAAGTAATACAGTTCACAGTCAGCAGTCCTCTTGCAATGTGAGGGCTGCAACAGAGTCAGCATGTGCCAGAGGTTCTGCTGGGGCTCAGTGAAATATAAACAACTTCTGGAAATGTGTGATAAATAAAAGCAAGAGATCTTAATGACTAAGTTAATACATGAATGAAATAACAGTTTGGAGCTGGAAATGAAACCCAGATTTTTGTAGCTCAGAAACAGGAGACTTCAGGGATGGATTTATCTTAAAATGGAAAGACACAGAGTGACAGAACCTAAAAATAAAACCTCATTCTTAGCAGTGCTGAATAGTAAACGATTAGCATCATCCAGTTGGAAACACCACTTGGGCTATGACAAATACACTAACAAAAAAAAAAAAAAAATCAACCAAAAACCTAGGGAAGGAACGCTAAACCTGTACTCTGTCTGCATATAAACTAATGCTGAAACCGCTAGGAAGTGTCGAGAGACCCCTGAGCAGAGGAAAGGATACAGAACTGAGCTGCGCACAAAATTTCTTTTAAAATAATTGGAACAACTAACTGCCCAAGAGGAATATCCTGAGTGATACGCACCACAACTAGTGACCACACAAGACCTGAAATAAACAGTTTAGAAACAGCTCCGAGCTGAAAGCGTCTTTCTCACAGGTTCAGCAGCATGGATCTGAAGAAACCAGTAGCCTCGTAGCCCCTCTGTGAGCACTGGCTAATCCTTGATCCTGCACACATTTACACAGAAGAGAAATTTAACACATGACACATCAAGGTTAAAACTGGCAATCAATAGCTACAGCCTTAGACATTCATTTGATAATGAGAAAATTTACCTCTTCGTGTGTCAATTTCCTCATATGTAAATTAAGAGCTATCATTAGACACCAAGATAATGACACTTGGGCAAACCATGGATATTATAAAATTAATTTCCTTCTGCTACATACAACCTGAAAGCTAAAAGACGGATGGATTTAGCCGGGTTTTAATGAGAGCTGAGTATGAGTTCTAGAACAATACAGACTTGATTTTCAATGTTTACACCAATTTGTTAACTAAAAGGAAGGCACCGTCAGAGAGCACCTCTCATTTTCCATTCAGTAAAGAACAGAGTAGCCCTTATGCAGATCATTGCAAGAGTGGGGTTTGGAGCAACCACCAGCTTTAAAGGGACCGTGGCTGAAACACATTTAAATTGATCATGAGTTTTTTAAAAATAAGTATCATAATATTTCATAAAAGTTCTTAATGTATACTTGGGAAAACTGGCATGCGGAGCAGGTCAACTCTCTAATTCACCAAGGTGATCAAAGAGGTGATATTTATTGCCTTTAGTTGTGGATTGGGATAACTGTTGATCAGCCCTCTGCCCTGAAATGTGTTAAATAGCAATTTTCATACACTCGCAAAAAATATACCTGTAGCAGGACCTGAAACAGAATTTAAGAGACCACACGCAGAAGCCATCTTCTGGTTTATTATAGATTTATATGAACAACAAACAGTTATAATAACACATAGACAAGACAACACGTTGTTCCACTGAAATCCTGTTTCCTCCACTAAAAATTTCTAATTAATTACCAATATACATTACAGAGTGAGAAAGCCTCTTACTAGAAAAGGTCACACCTCCTGCTACTTCATTTCACCCTGCCTGCCTGGCTAGGAATATTCACCACCTATCACAGCATCAAATGAGTTCCTATCCGTGTCATATTATTTACAAAACCTTTCACAGAGCTCCAATACGCTGGGTCTGCGAGTGATAATAAACTCTATTCTGACATATCAACGGCTCAAGGAAATTTTCTATTGCAATTTTCAACACAAAATGAAACATCCTAGCAGGAGCCAAAGCCGGAGGAATCTGTTCTGAGAGGAATGATTTCAGGTAATTTATCATTATGATATGAAAATGCAAAAGCCATTGATGTCTCCCGAAACGACACAAATAAACCCATGCACTAAAGTCCATGATCAGTGAGGGGTTATATCCAGCAATAGTCCAAAAAAACATTGAGAAATTAAATCACTCTTCATATATTAGAGTTACCTTTCAGGGTGTTAGGCAGGGAGCTTTTCATTGCAACTAGGACATAGTAAAACTTCCTTGACATTTCCCTCCAGAGTTTCCCTTTGCTATTAAAACTGTGAACAGGAAACAGGAGAGCTGAACAGTATGTGTGGGGTCAAATGAGATATTGAACTACCACTCTCAAAACCTGCCCATCAGACTTTTGCTCAGAGTGTCTGTCTGCCTAGGGCTGAATGCAAACACAGTTAGTGAATGTGAATAGAGTTGGTGAAAGTTTTCAGAAATTGTAAATTGGTCAAAAAGTGTAGTCCCGAAAGGAAAAATTTACAAATATGTAATAAGCCTGCATAATGCATCCTTGAATAACTGTGAGTGAAGCAGAAGGACTTCTAGGCTTGAATACAATGTTTCTGTTTTACCCGAACGTGAAATATATTGCTTTATTGATGGAAGAATTCAAGGTACAAACCAAAAGCTCTCTTGTAGAGCTCTAATCAGGATTCAGCATACTGCTGAGCTGGTGGACTTCCCAACACAAGGGAACTTTGTCCTTGCGTGGCCATGCCAAAGGAATAATCAGAAAAGCAAAGGTACCAACTCCCATAAGGTCAGTAGCAGAAGTCTTCTAATTCAGGGAGGAAACGCTCGTTTCAAAGACTGCTTTGTGGGAAGAAGAGCATCTTATTTCCCGCAATCAAAACTTTTCAAAGTCAGTATGTCCTCATGGGTCCCTCTTTGCTTCCTGCAATTAGACAGCTCTTCAATTCCTTCATCAATCTTTGACTGGGAGTGGCTTGGGATCAGAATAGCAGATGGGTTTTGTAGACGCCAAGGGAAAGGTACATAGGAAAGGCAGCATGAGGATACCGAACTAAAAAACCTAGAGTTTTATACATCAAAAGTAATGTGCCTGAAAAGGACTGCATGGAAGGCCAGAATTGCAGAAGTCATGGCAACTTTGGCTTGAGTTTCAGGGGTGTGAAATTTCCGCCTCTTTAACTTGTACTGCACCTGATCTGTCTCTAACTGGTGCTCTTAATCTCACTTGTCTGTTCAGATTCCTGCTGTCTGAAGAATGGGAAAAAAAGCAGGGGGTCACTCAAATGGCTCTTTAAGGAAATTTCCCTAGACCAGACACAGATGAGAACTGAGTTATATTTAAGAAGATTTTGTAACATGAGACTGATGGTTCATTGGTCTGATTATGGACAGTTTTGAACCTTGTAAGAGTGGTAAACATCAGGCTCCCTGAGACTTGCTGAGTGTATCTGAATAGAAATTACACCTTTCTGTCAAAAATGCCTGTGTTTGTGCTGAGGGTGACAATCTCTGTCACTGTAAGCAGGTAAGCAGGGCAGCAGACAATATTAATAAGGCAGACAGAACACTATGTTGTGTAAAGGTCCCCATTCTGTTTGCACAAGCAGAAAGTAGAGACAGACACATCCATCTTGAGACAGGTGGAGCCCACCCATCAGAAGTGCTCACAGGTACTCTACTCCATCAACCCACTGCCTTTCTCTCACTGCACCCCTCAGTCCCTATGTATATTCTCTCCCATCGCTAGATAGCAAGCACAGATAGACACAGCTCCAGCTCTGAGAGGCTGCAGGGGAACAGAAAGAACAAACATCACCTGCCAGCTACCATGAGAAAATAATTTCCCAAGGAAATTAGAGAGGGCACACCTGAGGATTTGGTACAGGCTCCAGATGGTACATCAGCCCAGAAGCATGCAGGGTACTGGGATGCACACAGCAATGAAATATTTAAAGATGAAGAAAGGCATAGAGCTTGGCTGAAGGCAGCTAAAGAAATAATGGACAAACTCTCTGACCTACTCAAGCAGGTCCAGAGGAGGCCATGAAGATGATGAGGGGGCTGGAGCACCTCCCTTATGAAAACAAAATGAGAGAGTTGGGGGGTTCAGCTGGAGAAGAGAAGCTCTGGGGAGACCTTAGAGCGGCCTCCCAGGGCTGAAAGGGGCTGCAGGAGAGATGGGGAGGGGCTCTTGATCAGGGGTTGTAGGGACAGGACAAGGGGTAATGGTTTTAAACTGACAGAGGGGAGATTTAGATTAGATATAAGGAAGAAATTCTTCCCTGTGAGGGTGCTGAGGTCCTGGCACAGGTTGCCCAGAGCAGCTGTGGCTGCCCCCTCCCTGGCAGGGTTCGAGGCCAGGTTGGACGGGGCTTTGGGCAACCTGGGCTAGTGGAAGGTGTCCCTGCCCATGGCAGGGGGTTGGAACTGGGTGATTTTTATTATTGTCCCTTCCAACCCAAACTGTTCTATGATTTTATGATCCCTGAGTGATTGTATTAAAGGAAGTAAATTCTCACTGGATCATGATTGACTTACATGCTTGGTTTTGGTCTTTCTTTCACAATGTACTGAAAGAAGATTTTCAACTGGTTGGCTCCCACAGATCCCTGAAAAGAGGTGTGATGGCACTGGTGTCCTGTCTTCATTGGTTCCCAGCACCATCTCAGAGAGTTAAAATGACGTTTCGGAGGGAAAGAGAAGGGACCTGCACAAACCCTGCATTTCCAGTCAGATACTCTACAAGTTAATTCAGATGACACAGCTTAGAATGGAAAAGTTTCTTTTTTATTCTGTGTCTAATGCAGATGAAGGGTAATACATATGGAACTTGTTTTTCAGCAGCAACTTGAGAAATAGTCAAAGTTTTAAATCTAGGGCAAGTAAATCAAGCAGAAATAAAGAGAAAGGACATATAGTTGTAGTTGTCTTCTCTATCACTGAGCATGCAAGCTCTGGGAGGTCAGAGCAGAGGCTGCAGCCAGCATGTCCTCGGTGAACAGCCCCTCTGCCCCTCGCTGCTGGCTGCTCCCCAGACACCATCTCTTGGTGTGGCGTCACAGATACTGCAACTATCTGGGAAAAAATGTTTAAGGGAATTTAGAGAAATCTAATCATGTTTAGCTGGAACAGCAATGCTGGGAAGAAACCAATTGTTTTGGAGTTTGCCTGGCGTTGCTCTGGCTTCCCCAGTTCAGGGAATAAGGGCTGTATCTAAAAAAAAAAAAAAAAAAAAAAAAAAGATTGGGCAGAACAAGTGAGGTGGAAATATCACAATTTAACTGTCTGAATGTCTTGAAAATATTATCTATATCCCCAAACTGGTAAACACTGAGATATTTAAATAAAAAAACATTAACTCCTATCTCATTAGACACAACAAAATTTTTTCCCAGATGCTATTCATTTCTCTCTGCACCAAAACTCTGATTGTACTCAGTGGGCGACCTTTTTGTATGACAAGTAACTAAAATGGTCAGGATTTCAGCTATTATGGGGAACTCCAAAATGGAAAAACTGGTTTCAGAAGGAAATGTGTTTACATAAGCTGGGTAGAGCACACCACTGCAAATGACAGTAAAAATAATCTGAACATGGCTATTTCTACAGCCTTGAAAAGCCTGCCTGTTTTTTTTTGTTAAAAAATGGTTTATTAAAGCTTATTCCATTTTTAGATATGTCTCCAGTTGCTGGTTCATGTGGTCCAGGAGCACAGCAAGGGCTGGTACACTAAGCTCCACACATCTCCTGAGAACTCCTTCCCTTATAAAATCTCCACTGGTTTTGCAAACACTGAAAGCACTGGTGGGTCACCAAGTTAATCTGAATCTCAATTACCAGACGATATGGAGCTGGAGGGAGGGTTGGAGGCAGTCTGGCTGTTGATGCCTTCCTCTTTACGGCTGCAGGGCTCTGTATTGCCCGTCCCTTTCTTAAATGAGCATCCTCCCATGGTATAAAGCTGTAGGGGCAGGAATTCTCACCCCAATGGAAAAGAAATTCCTCTTCCTCAGCTAAAAGCTGCTGGGAAAGAGACTTCATCCTTCAGTGAATAGTCAGATATGGCTTCCTCCTTTTTTCATAAATACTTTCAGCTTTTTTCCTGTATTTACCAGACTCGAGAGCCTTGCTGGTAGTAGCTCAAAAGGCCCAGGAGGGAAAAAAAAAAAAAAAAAAAAAAAGTTACAGTTCTATTGCAGCAATTCTGGAAAGAGAGACAGAGACACGCTCTTGGCGAACTTCAGTGGGATAGCGAGAGGTGAAGTGCATGAAAATAAATACTCAGGAAATGTTTGTGTAAATACTGTTGCAGTGCCAGCCCCCCCTGCCTATTCCCACTTGCTGTCTGTGAACTAAGAGCATCTGTCCACATCTCCATGCGCCAGAAGGATTACCACAAAAAGGAATTTACATTCTGTCAATTAAAACACCATCAAACTAAGGATTAAAGTCACAAATGAATGAATTAGAGATGGTGCCAAGGGACTCTACCTATCTATCTTTCATGAATTTTCTAGGTACATGCCACAGAAGCATTAAAGACACCTTTAATCTGCTACATCTCCGTGCACGGCATTTACTCAGAGCGGTGACCAAAGAAGTGTCAACAAGCACAGGGCAAGCACAAACCAGGATTGTCATATGTCTCCCTCTTAGACTGCGTGCACAAGTTGTACTTTCCAGACTGAAGTGTTCATAAAGTGTTGAATATTGCTGTCACTAAAACACCGTCCTTGTAAAACTGCCTTTGTGCAAGGGATCAAAATGAAAGCTGGGCAAAACTTAACTGACCCCTACCCTACACTGAGAAGAAATCAGGTCGCTGCGTATTCCCCTAGCACTGGGTAAAGGACTATACGTTAGCATTTACTGCATTAATTCATGCTAAATTTTAGCTTCTGGCTAAAGCTTGTGAGAATGAGGATTCGAGCTATAAATGGTTTGCAAAATGTACAGGGGGGGAAAAAAAAAAAAAGCTTGATCACATGAAATAAGCTGGTGGTCAGGAATGGGTTCGGCCCCTGTGCCAGATTGCCCATCAGGAGATGAATGTACTGATAGTTTCATGTTTTATGGCCTGAGTTAACCCTGCTGTGGTTTACATTGAATCAAGGTGGAGCAGATGGCAGGAGGGTTTCCACGTTGTAACCATGCTACATTTCCAGTTCAAATGGCAGCACTTGGCTCCACTAACAAGAAACAAGGAAAGAAGTTTGAGTTATTCTGTATTCCAGTACAGAAAGACCAAATCATTTTGATTTCAGCCTAAGCTACCTTCTGGGTATATTCACTGCACAAAATGGCCTTTCTTCCCCAATGACCATGGTGGCAGGCAGCACAAAAATGCAATGGAAAAGAATAAGAATGGCATATTTTGTCTCATAACTGTCCTCATATCACATGCTTGGGAAAGGGAGTGTTGTAGGAAAGTCACGGTGCTGGAGCTTGAAAGAAGTGAGTTTAACCCCTGCTTCTGCCTCCAGCTTCCTTTACAGTATTTAGGACTTCAAATCCTCCCATGTTAAATGGAGGAACAATTCTTCCCTTTGCATTGTACATTCATTGTAAATTTTTTGTGGGAGGAACTGTGAACATTTTGTGTACTCTGATCAGGAGCAGCATCTCTAGTTGCTATCTTAATACTCTGTAATAAATGAGAGTGTGAATTTGTGCATGCCAGGGTCGGTTCCCTGGGCTTGGCAAGCTAGCACGGTGGAATATTTTTCACCCTGCTAGCCCCCAGGCCTCGCAACGCTGTGGCTTCTGCGGGAACAAATGGAGTCTAGTTACAGTTCGGGAAGATTATTACAATTTGATTATAGGCTTGGCTCCGATGGTTCATTCCATGCTACTGAGAGACGCAAAAGAGTACAGTCCCTGTCCTTTGGAGACTGCAATACAAATGAGGAGAGAGAAGATAGGAAACCCACAGTGGAGAAAATGGAAGAGGCTGCAAGCTCAGGGTCGTTTGTCTATGTATTTTAATAATGATGAAGTGGCAGCAGCTCTCCCAGAAAAGGTCAAAATTTGTGCGCTTCAGAGAGGAAGTGAGGCAAAGTAGTTGTGCTCTTTTCCAGAAAAGCTTAGCTTTAATCTGCAGCACTTCCATCTACCTCCGTGAATATACTCCTCTTGTATAATTGGAGTACAGACGTCAGCCCCGGGTGGGGAAGAAGCTCCTGGAGCACAGGAATGAGTCCAGAACTGAGGCAGGAGTAGCAACAAGTACCTTAACATGCACTGAGCTTCCACGTTGTAACTCAGCCATGAACAAATCCTGCCACCGTGAGGAGTCCTGTCTGTCCTGTCGATCCCTCTTCTTCATCCCTAGTCCTGCACTTACGGGACTCTTAACCTCCCTCTAAACTCTTCGAGTGTTGCACCTTAAGCTTCCTCCATCAAAGATGCCTGTGTGATTTTTACAAGATCTAATGTACGCCCGCTCCTGGAGCCCTGAAGGTCTTTAATGGTTAGAGGTTGAGTCCAAGCTCAAGTTCCCTTGGCCTTTAGAGCTCCTTCCAGCAGTAAATCATACTACACAGCACACATTTCAAATGTCCCTTGTATAAAAAGGCTAAAACTCAGTATTCATATTCCCTCTGAAACCTGTGCTGTCTTTTCTGTATGTCTGTCTTCTCCTCATTTCTGCCAATTTCAGCAATGAAACTCAATAAACACAGGTGTTACTACTGGGAGGAAAATGAGCATCTTCCCCCTTCTTTTCCTCCCTGCTCTAACCATTGCGCATCCCGACATGGGTGCAAGCTGCCTGCCAGCTCCTGGCCTTTTTTTTTTTCCCCCCTGGCTGTGGTTGCACCAACACCAGAGAGCTCGCCACTGCTATGATGAATGAGCCGCTGCCTGCTGGTGAGAGGCAAACGTCTAAAAACTTCCCGCTGCTTTTACGAGCGCCGAGCTCAACAGCAAGCCCAATCTACAGGCAAGAGCAAAGCAACTAAACAGCAAGCTCCCCACTGCTGCAACCGCTAATGAGCCACTTACTTGGCATGAGCCCTCCTGCTGGCGATGGCACAGCTCCTCACTGCCAGCTCCCAGCTGCCAGGCCTTGGGAAGGGGAGAGCCTCGTAGCAAGGGGAGCCCAGCATTGCACACACAAGGCATTCGATGGTAAAAGCTGGTGTTTTTCAGCCACTGTTAGAGGGACCTGAAGGGAACGGATTTTTTTGCTGTTGTTTTCTTCCTTCTTGCTCCATCAGGAAATAATTCTAATGAGCTCTTTGAGTCTGAGGAGCAAAAAGCAACACTGATTTCATCTTTGTACACCAGTGTGTGTGGTATCTATTTTGTACCTAAACACTTCCTCAGCTCACTGACATTGCATCAGGTCACTTTGTGGCAATAAGTGGTATCACACATCTCAGGAAAGCACAGCTATTTACCTTTCTCCTCGCAAGCAGAACTTTCACAGTAATAGGTTGTTAATGTCTTTGGAGTTGCTGGTCCCTGTGTGTGGGAGACAGCCTGTGCCTTCGAGCTGCTGTTACCTGGCAAAAGACATGAAGGTGAAGTTTAAGGGACTAGCTCCAAATGACCTTGCAGAATTACACAGCCCTGCTACGGGAGGATGTAAGTCTGGAACCCCTGGCCTTCTGTTTTCCATAAAATTTGTCTTTAAACGAAAGATTATGACCCAAATTAAATCACGTGGAAAACACATGCCAGCCCCCTTGCTGCATTTTTGAATGGTGTTGTACTGAGGCACCACTAAACTCAGTGGAGTTACACCCCTTTTTATCTATGAGATCCATGGAGCTTGGACCCGCTTCTACCACTAAAAGCAGTAAAGCTGCAGCATTTACACCCGTGTTGATTTTGGCTTACTACATCTACATTAGTTCTTGCTACAGCATTCCATGATACTAGGTGCTTTTCTCAAGCAATGAGTGATGAAGACACTTAGAGAGAACTTTATAGCACTTCAGTTGACAATTTTCTGGGTTGAATGTGCATCTCCCTCATAGCAGAGGTCTCTCCACCACAGATGGTGTTTTACATATAGCAGTAAAATGACATAGTTGGAGCTGCAGCATATGTGCCTTTGCTGTGTCTCTGTATCCCATGAAAGTCCACTGGGTTTCCAGCTAGATCCCATTTTGCATACATCAGCTTAACATTCAGCAGAGGCAGATGGGATGCTGGCCTCTTGTTCTTCCTTCAACTGGTAAAAAAGACTGCAATATTAAAGTAGAGAAAAAGAAAATCAAAAGGACCTTGCTCATGAGCGTTATAATGTTTCCCTCCACTACAAAGCTAGAGCTTTGCAATGTTGTAAAATTGCTGCTATTCCTTTCCCAGTCCCCCCCTCAAAATAAATTCATGGGTTTTCATTTAAGAGAATCCTGCAGGTTCTTTCTTGTTTTAAGCTTGTGAAATATTTCCCACCTGATTCATTGAGGATTATTATTAAAGTGAATTTAGCACTGGCTAAAGCTCCTGGATTGTCAATCCTGGGAACACGATGTTCTTTTCAGCTACAAACTATTAGAGCAGGGACAGGGGAAGATAGTTTCCCAGAGAAGCTCACCAATATGCTCAGTCCAACCTCGGCTAAAGGGAAGGACACGCTACCTCCTCCACCAGCCCTTTCTGCTGTGGGACCATGCTGTAATGGAGAGGGCTGACTTTCTGTCATCTTTGCCCTGCAGATTTTTAAGGCAGGTGCTTTCTCTGCTGGCGGTGGCTGAGGGGCAGAGGCGATCTGTGGCTGTATCAGGCCCTGAACACTGATCCAAGAGGGTCTGGAAAACACAATCAGAGAATGATCCTGCCAAGGGCAGTCGCAGCAGAATAGCAGAGAGATTGAGATCGAGATATGAAACTTGTTAGCCTGGCTTAATCTCTAACAAAAATTATCTCAGCTTACGCACAGCTGGAAAACACATCAGAAATGTTCTGAAGGGAGTTTGGGGAGATGTGAGCAAGTTTCAGAGTTTCTTCTATTTCTTCCAAACCATCCACGTCATCCTGATACTCACCCAAAAGAATTTATATTTCCTTCTTAATAGAGAGCAAGGCATGAAAATCCCTCCTGGACCAGTCGACTGCTCAGGGATCAATATGCCCCGAAGACCCACAGTTCAGGCTCCTAGATGCTCCCAACACTGTCTCTGTGAAGCTACAGCAAAGAACATGTCCAGCAAAGCCGCATCATGCCTTCACAAGCCTTTGTTTCCACTGAAGTCCCTAGAGACGAAGCACTCCTGAGTTCCTCCCTTGTACAGGCAGGCAGAGAGGCAGCGTGTTTGCTGGCATGTCCAGCTTTCAAGTCTCTCCCTGTCTCCCTCCTGCACTGACTCTGCCAAGGGTGATTGCTGCGTTTCTGGGGAGCCTGTCTTACAAGCTTGTCATCCCTCTCTTACACAAAGACACACATCATTTTACTCCTACCTTCAGTTTAAGGGTGAAGTAGTAGGGGGTATAAACAACACGAATACTCTCTATTTCTTTGTACTTTCACTTGGCTGCACAGAATATTTTAGTTCATGCTAAAATATTCCTGAGGGGGTAGCAGCACTTTCCTACCCCTTTATTTTTGATTCCCAAAAAGAAACAAGATACAGCTGAGTTGATGCAATGACATCAGCTCTCAATGGTGTCATCTCACTGTTTGGCAGTTTTTAAGATTAAACCTCCAGCTTCTAGAGACATGTGATGAGACTCAGAAACCATAGGAACACAATGCAAGTGTCTCTCCATTTTCAATAAGGAGAAAATTTTTAAAATTGTGACCATGTGACCCCTTCCAGGCTCTGAAAAGGTATGGCAACAAACTTCTGGACCTTTTCCTTTCTTCAATTAAAAAAACCAAACTTCATGTTTTTTGATCCAATCTGATGATTTCTAGAAGCATTTTATTCGTGATTCCTGAAAGCTCAAGGTTGGCAACATCGACCCTACCCTATATTCTAGGAGCACATGACTAGGAGACTTGCTATATCAGCTAACTTGTAAACACTGTAAACTGTCTGTATTTATGTTGAATAATCACTTTTGCAGGGCAAGCAAAAACCAGAGCTCATAGTGTTCAAAAAAAAAAAAAAAAAGAGGGGGGGGCTGAAATCAATACACCCTTAGTTCTCCTGTCTCAGCAAAAGGAGAGTCTCAGGCAGATTTTTAACCCTTTCACACTCTAAAGAGGAGAGTAACAGCCCGGATAGGCCAATCTCTGCGTTGTCACACTTGTTAACTTTACTTCTCTGATCTAATTTCAAGATGTTTTGACAACAGCCTAAGCCCATGTCCAATAAATATTTTAAAATATGAGACATATATGGTGAAATACTTAGACCCATGGAAAGTGTAATGAAGTGGTGTGGTGCCTGGGTGGAGATGAGCCTGTGGGAGCCAGGACCCTTGTCTTGTTGCAGTCCACCCCAGGCGCCCATGACTTGTCTGATGCATAACTGGCATGGCAGGCCCACCAACATGTTGAAAATAGCAGTCAGGCTGTCTCATGGGCCTGCTAACCTCTCTTTCCTCAACCTATTGTCTGTACTGAGTGAGCAAACACATCACTTTCCCCATCTCATCAAGAAGAGTTTATGCTACAAATTAACCACAAACCCTCTACATCTGCATCCCAGGCTTGCCGCCATCCTCCCTAGATGCTTCCTAGTCCCCAGAAGATGACAGGGCTTTGTGGTGCTGCAAGCTGAGGAAATCAGGCCAAGGCTGCCAGCTCAGCTCCCTGGTCTTTAACGTATGCAGGTAGTGCTACTGGTCCATATGATGTCATCCCAGAATTAGCATGCTGATTAACAGCTGGCTTCCTGCCATTCTAATAGGCTCTAAATACCTCTCCTAGGAGCTTCTAAAAGGAATTGGATTTTGGAAGGGGTGGGAGAGGATATTTTGTATTCACAGGGTCTTCTTCATACCCATAGGACATTCAGTAATTCTCACTAATTGTCCTACACTCTGTTTTTAAAGCTCGTTGTTTTCAAAAAGCGTTTCATTGGCAGGTGCTCCTGCAGTCTCCATCCCCCATTCCTGGCTCCCCCTTTCCCCCCTTGAATTATTGATCTTTAGCCAGAACAGGATTTGTCTTCATTATACGTGAGCTGCAATCACCACAGATATTAGTGTAAACTCCTGGCAGCAGATTGATTAGTTCCTTGCATATAGAAGCAGGGGGTCCCTCCCACAGCTTTATCAGGGATCCCCAGAGCCAGCTGTTCTTTACAGGACACAAAAATGGAAATTAGATTTCAGTTAAATACATCAGAAATTAGATTAGATGTTATTACTTCAAAAAGCCAAGCTCGGGGGAACAGTGCTCCTCAAAAGACATTAAAAAAAAAAAAAGATTTTGCATGGAAATATCAGTAGCATCACTCCTTGCCTCAGTGATTTCCAAGTGGGGAAAACTTGAGTTTCTCTTCCCACCACTCATGACCAACAGGTATAAGATCAATCCTCCTCAGTAGGGTGCAAGAATAAACAGTGATAAGAATAAAAACCTCACTCATCCTTGGGAACTGCAAACCCCAAGCCTGTATTCCCCGTAGTCTCGAAGCATCTCTGCTGCTGGTCTTTGCTTGTTGTGAGTAAGGAGTTAGAGACCAAAAGCCAGTCAGGGAGAACTGTTCTTCCACTGGGGCCCATCACAGCTGGTGTATAAGGAAACATTGAGAGAGTAGGACATTGAGCTAGACTTCCCCTAAATAGCCTCTCCTGCAGTCCAGGCACTGTGACCAAAGGGTCCTAGAAAAGTGCACCAAGGCCACAAAAGCCCTCCCCACACCACAGCACATGTGGCAGCGTGGGACACCACGAGCACTGGCAATTGGGATTGCAATGACCAGGCAGCATCACTGCCCGGGGCACCAGATAAAACATACTCTGTTTGTACCGGACATGGTACGTGGAGACTACCGTTTTGCACGTGAGACACGCTGAGGCTCTGCTGAAAGCTCGCAAAGGCACGTGGGACCTGGGATTCACAAAGAAATAGGTTGGCACCCACCTGCAGCCAACTAAATACGGGAAGAGCTCAGCAGCGTACCAGCAGCTGTGAGGAGAGCTGCTGCAAAGAGCTGCTGAGCTGCACAATCATTGGGCTTTTTTTGAGTCTTACAGCAAGAAACACAAGAAATGGTCTTTTCCTGAAGGAAGGGTCTGAGAGTTTTGAATGTCATTGGTAGAAAACCTTACAAATTTTTGTTCTATACTTAGCTAGTTGAAAGGGCTCAAACCAGTGAATTTATGATTAAGACTAAACTGTGATGCATGAAAGTTTTGCTTGTATTTGTTTCCCAAGGACTCCTCAATTGTTTTCCCAAGGCCTCTTTGTTTGCCTAGACAGAAGTAAAATGCTCCCTGTATAACTCACTGAGGGCAGACTCAAAGCCCTCGTTGGGCACTTGGGCAAGCTAAGATAAGGGGAACTTGAACAAAAGGACACAGAGATGCAGTCTAGGGAGGATGATCTCGCTGATTTAGGAAGAAGACACCTGGACTTGACATCACAGCACATGATCTGGAAAGAGCGGACACGGCGAAGAGAACCACCGACTTCTTCCCTCAACCACTGAAGACCCTCACTATATTTTTACTACTCATGTTCGGACTGTGTAAATGAATTTTGGGAACTCATTATCATAAGACACCCCTTTCCAGGACACAATGAATATGTATAATTTGTGTGTATGTAACCTGATGTCCCTTGCTATTTCAGGGGAGCCCTCATGGTGGAGAATCTCCAGGGTGGCCCCAGCGCTGCTAATAAAGAATACCTGCTTGACAGTTCTATTGGATTCTGACTGCTGAGTGAAATTCTTTGTTTCACAGTCTACAGAACCCTTCTCCAGTCTTAGCCAAACCAAGCAAGCCCTCTCATCATCTTGTATCTGATTGACTCTTTTCTTTTGGCTTGGAAAGCTATGGTCTGGGCAATTCCTGTTAATTCAAAATGCTATTGTAAATGTAATTTTCCCTACCCACCACTCTGACCCCTTCATGCTTTCTTCTGTTACCATCCCTTAGCTACTTTCTATCACCCCTAAACCAACTTGTTTCCATTTCAAACCTTTTGTTGACTGTCAGGCTAAACTGAGATAAGATAAGGCAGCCTAATTACACTGGGGTTTTTAGATAGATCTGATTCCAACCAATCACACTCCGGTTATTACAGAAAGCTGCAGGTTTATTTAAGTAGAAATTAAGCTATACAGTTAACGTTTCTATTACGAGGACTCTTGCAAACAAGTTGGTAATAGGCTGTTAGCACTTTTATATTCATAGCCTCTTTGGCCTGGAAGAACAAGATGATTAACATATGTAAAAGCTCCAAATGATCAGCATCCTTGATGCTGATCCAAAGAACCTCCAAAGAGCCATTCCTCAGACATGTCCTTTTATAACCCAAACCATTTAATTTACATATTCATTTACATATGTCCCACAACACTTAAAAAGTTTCTGGATTGGTTCAATAGCAATTCATTTATATTTATCTCACTTCCACATTTGTAACATCATTAGAGTCACAATGAGCTTAAAATACTGTAACAAAATCCTTGGTGTCGGAACAGCCCCACCTCAAAAATGTCTTATTAAAATTCCTCATCACCCAGTCTCAAAACATCTTCTAATCATATTCCAGTGAAACAAATTAGCAAATCGCAAGGTTGTAGCTCACGTTATCCAATTAAATGAAAATGAAGGACTTTAGCTCTGTCAAAGGCAAATTATTCCTACTGCTGTTTTCAGCCAACTTGGCCTCCCATTTCTGGTCTTTTTATACCAGCACAGCTACCGAGAAACATCCCACAAGCGGTAAAGACACGTTGCTCCAAGGGCAATGCCAAAGCAAGTCTGCCAAATGTCCCATTTTCCCTTGCCTCCCACAGACCTTGTGGACTCCCACAAGGACCACCCCGTGGCCCCCACGTCTGACAGATATTCACTGTTGATAGAGCATTCACCACAATGAGGTCCTGCTCTGTGAGCAGGGCTTCAGTGGGCTTCAAGAATAACAATAATTCTTCACTTTTTTAATTCTTTGTCCCTAAAATAGTTCTTATCTTTTGTCAGTCTTTTCTATTTATATTACAGGTTCTCCAGGGACATTTTATTTAGAAGTCAGTACAATGGAGCCCCAAATTCCCTTATGAACATAGGTGATACTCCTTTCTTAATCATAATGATCAGCACCGTCACTGACCCTTCCATACCACTCCCAATCTCACTGTCATACGCAGCCGTTATTTTTGGAGCCATTTCACATGTCTAAGGTGGTTAAATGGTTTTCATCATTTTGGCAGTCAGAAAACTTGGTACCATACAAGGACAAAGTTTCCCAGGAACCGGCAAGCTACTCAAGAACCTTCTTCTCATTTTCCAAAGCTAACAGTGTCACTGACAAAGGCATTCACAGGTTCTCTATGCAATGGGCTCAAATTAACGAAGGGATGAGTCATTTTTCATTTGCAGAATTTTAATGACTATCGTCAACAGCATTGGCATTCATTATTCCTTCATGATATACCAAAGAGCTGGAAAATTTTTGCACTTAGAAAACTACATCATTGCAATACTAGTTATGTCAAGGCCTTAATATTTATTTGAATTATTCTTGGCATGCTTTTTCTTCTCAGAGCACTATGAGGCATATAATTACTGAAGTAAATATATATCCCCACATGCATGTTTCTATAAAATAGTGTAAATATACCACAGAACTGATCATCTCTATAACATAAATATTATTCCATTGAAGGATCATATGATTTCATGAGAAGAGTTTTCTTCCATTTTCAGTTGAGTAACTGTGGGGCTTGTGGATCTATGTCAGAGCAAAAACCCATAGCCAGGGTTTTCAAAAGGAATAAAGGGTATGTATTATATTTTTTTCACGGATAATTTGGTATATCTCCATTAAGAATCTAAATTTCAGAGCTGAAGATACCTCACATCAAACACTTCCAACATGTGTCCAACTACAAACATGAAGTGTGAGATAGGCTCTATCGTGAGCCAATACTGAAAATTGCCACAGCCCGGTAATCAGCTGAACGCCAGAGGCAATATTACAAAGAGGTTTCCCCCACATGTTCAACAACCCCAGTTTAGAGAGGCTGCTCCTAAGAGTTCACTCCTGACAGCCAGTTTGGTTGCTGGTTTCCCTGGTGAGAATGGTGAAAATGAGTCAGTTCATACCAAGTAAGCTTTTCTGATTTAGATTTTCCATCAATAAGAAGAGCTCAGAGAGCAATAAGTTGTGCCAGTTGGGTCAACAACAGATTCCAGAGTGTTCTGATTTTTCATTATTTGATAAAATAGATAAACTTCATCCAACACCTACCTGGCAGGAGGTTAAAACCCTCTCCAAAGAAATGAAACAGTCATGCTCTCGTGTTTGTGAATGAAGACAAGCACAGGCACCCAAGACTGGCTCACATTCAACCAGCCGTTGACTGCTTTCCCAAACAAAAATACCAACAAGCTTCCCACAAGTTTACCAAGAATTAACACATACAGGCAAGAGTGGCATAATGTGGGGAGGGAGGAGGTTAGCAGGTGTGAGACCTCCCCCTAGCATGACGCAGTTGGCACGTATTTAGCTTACATGACAGAGAGTGACAGTGCTGTTATCTGCCCATGCACATACACAAGCATCACAAGGTGTCTGCATGCAGCCCTGTGCATCACCAGAGAATAGCTGGTTTGTTTTTTTTTCCCCCCCACGCTATGAGCTGAATGAAAGCTCTGAGCACCAGCTCAAGCTCTCCTAAGGACTGATATGATGTAAAGCCCATCATCACACACAGGGTGACAGGCAGGTATGACAGAAAGGGCTGTGGTGAACTGGTCCATGGGCTGGCTGTGACCAGCGACTGGCTCTTCCACTCCTCAAATCTCATCAGTCCTCAGAGGCAAGGAACACAAAATTGGGACCGGTAGATACACTTGCCTCTGTACCTTAAAGGGAACCTTGATGGATTGGTTTATTTGTTTTTATATCTTATGGTAGGAAAGTGTGAACATTTACTGATAGAAAGCTTATTTTTCTTTGGTTTCAATTCTAGCTGTAGCAGTGCCTTTCTTTTATGTTAGAATATGCCTCGCAGTGCGGATTTTCAGCATAATAAACCTGAGCTACAGAACTGACCTGTCACAGATCATTGCAGACTTGGCCCAGATTTTAAACCCATCACAAAACAGTGAAAGACTTCATATTTTATCTTTTATCCCTTTAACCACAAATATAATTTATTTCATTCTGTGGTAGGACAGTGAACACAAGCATCAGTAACAGAGCAGTGGTACCGTTTAAAACAGTTGGGGGAATCTGTAATCCCTAGGCCAACACTGCTTATGTTTTATATGGTATTTACTTTCCCTTGAATTCCTGTTCGTGAGGTTCTATGTTCTGTTGACATTCCGCAACTAATTATAGAGACATTTTATGATACCAAAGAGACATTCCTTCCCTTTCACTCCCAGACCTACGAATTCCCTTATTTCTCATCCTTATTTGATCAACAGGTAAAGAAATGACAAATTGGTCATTTACAATTCTCTAGACGAAACCCACATCTCTGGGTGTCTCTAATGAAGCTAGTCTAATGTGTCATGAATTTCTGATGCTATCTTTTGGAAACTCTTGCATTGCAAAGCTTGTATAAAACAATGTACCTACAAAGCTATATTTCATAGTCTACCTCCTCATATGGGACTCACACACACATGTGAAAAAGCACTTAACAGTAGTTATCTCTACTCTATTGAAAAAGGAACTTTCCAATTTTCAGTTATGTTAATACAAAACCTAATGTCCTGTGGAAGCTGATGTGAGTTGTGCATGCATGAATTATTATCGATTTTCTTGCAAAGACTTATCTCTGGACTACAAACAGTCTCAACATAAAAGTTAAGGTGAAATACTCTCTAAACTGTGTTACACAAAAGGAAACTATTTCCATTCTTCTGTGGGTAAACTGATGGATATTGCTATGATACTTAGCTAATCCTTTCTGGATGAACATTATATTTTTCTTGGCACAGCATCTTGTACTAGTAAAAAAAAAAAATGTTAAAAATGCTGTTGCCAAGGCATCAAGCAAGAAAATGTTGAATGCTATTCTTGCAAAAGTAGCTCAAATAAACTATCAATGCACAGGATAAAGTGGAAAATGCATGAGTCAGGCTGAGGCATTATATCGGCTGGGGAGAGTGGGGAGCCACGCACAGCACCCAGGCTCTGCCTGGAGCAACCAGAGAGCCCTCCTGCTGGAGATGCTGTCGTGTGAGCCACCTTCCAGGATCACAGCTTTGTGTTTCGGTAGTGACTCAGAGTTTAAGCTTGTCAGAAAACAATTATTCCACCTACCCAGGGAAAACACTGATCTTTACATGAGAACCTCTAAACTGTACACTTCTGCACATCACGTACACCAAACCAGAGATTAATAAATGATGCTACAGTATTTCACAGGCATTTCTACCCTGCCTTCATTGTGTTTTCATCCTCCTGTGTGGGTTATGCTCAGTGGGTGGACTATATTTCCCCCAGCGCACTGTAATTTCATTTCTTGGCAGTTTTCCATTGTTCATCATGGGAGTTCCCAGCTGAAGTGCATCAAGTGTTCTGTGTCCAAGTAAGGAGTCCAGACCAAAGAAGATACAGATACGTGAAAGGAGAGAACAGCGATACACTGATCAAGGATCAGTGCATTCCAGTATGTGAATGCAAAGTTTGTCCAATTTTTTTCTGTCTGTAACTCCAGACTGGGAAGTTACCTTCTCTTCCTTCACCACTGTTCCATCAGGACAGGGAGAAGAGCTTTTTCCTCCGCGTGTGAGTGCTGAGAGAGGACTTCATTTCCCACTGGTTTTGCCCTGAATGGAAAAATCTGTTTCTAAACTAGCTGGCCAGGAAGATGCTGAGACACCAGCCGTGCTAGAGATAGCAGGGAGGAGCACGTAGTTTCTGATTTTATGTTCAGAGCAATCTGCTGATTTACTGAAATTATTATCCATTTGCACTGCTGTAAATGCAATCAAAAATGGACTCGGAGTTAATACATGGGCTGTGCCGATCCTGCATAGCTGTCATTGTTTTGTTTTTTCCTCCTGTACCACAGAGGCATGTAACTGCACAGGATCCCCAAATACACTATCTTCTGTTCACTACAAGGAAAATGAATTCATCCTGATCACTCCAGTAAACATTAAAACCACTAAGGCACATATTTAATCAAATAATTAGGAGAGGTGCAGGGGAAATGTGTGCCGAAAAGATAATGTTGCACTTTAAAGGATTCATTATTGGTTATTACATTTTACACAGAATGTCATTTTCTTCACTAGTTAAAGAAAAGGTGAAGGAAGAAAAACAAAGTCCTACAGACTAAACATTTCAGCTCCATCTAAATTATAGACTGCTAAGAACATGCCTGAAATTGGAGGTGGCACCTTTCAAAGGAGCACTGCCATTATATTGCTAACATGGCACCGTCTGATTTTTCTCTTTTCAAAGCTATTCTCCACATTCAAGCACTTGAGAAAAGAGATACACGGCCGTTCTGCAGAGCATTTATATCCTGTAACCCCAAGAACCAGCATCCCCAGCCTGCTTGCAGAGCATGTCGAAGCTGCAGGAGCATGGAATGCAATTAGAGCCCAGGAGACAAAGGTGTATATCACCATCCTACACAGGAAAGCGCCCGAGTATACAAGTGCTTGGCAAAGACCAAAGAAAGATGACAAGAGCAAAGTGCAAGCGCATGAAGCGCGGCAAAAAGGAGGGAGATACAGTAAAAAAAGGGTGTACAATGCTGATCTTCACCCTCATGTCAACCACCAGCAGTAGCTTTGATTTAACATGATGTAAAATAAAGGACAATCTAATCCACAAAACTGCTTGAAGTATTTCCCTATGCTTCACAAACTGCAGTTCTCTTCATCCTCAGCTGAGGAGTATTTTAAAGCCAGACGACTGACAAACAGTTAAAAACCACCTATTGCGAAGTGTCTGCTGCTGGTTCTGCTGTTAGTATTGAGATTTCCTGTCAGCCTTTACAGAAATTCTTTGGGAGTCTGACAGGATTAAGGGGATTAATACATTAAAGTATTATTACAGCTTTCACAGGGGATTTTCAAAGACTTTACACTGTGATCTATTTGTCCTGTTACATAAAACGAGCATTAATAGGCTGATTGAAAAGAATCACTGCAATCGATAACCTTAATTTTTGTAAACATATTCTGCTATCAGAATGAGGAGTTGAGGTCATCGGCCCTCCCACAGTGTGTTACTTAAATTAAGCTGCATAAATATATTTTTTGATGTATGCCAAAGGTTGGTCTGGGTGTTACAACCTACTCCTGACAGGGAGAGATTTGTTAACAATGAATCACCAACCCCAACTTCTCAACCCCTATGGTGTCCTGGCTGACTCATCACCCGGATCGCACATTGCCTGCTATTCAGAGACCCATGCTGTGACTGTATTGCCAAATGGCTGTATTTGGAGAACAGAATTTTTACCTTAATTAAACATTCATGGGAAGATAGGGGGGCTGTCAGTTGCTGGGGTGCTGCTGGAGGAGATTATGGTGCTGGAGACACCCGGTTGTTGAGTCCCCTTCCCTGCCCCAGCCCTCCCCAACGCCCGCCTGGGGTAGCGGTGTCTTTGCATGACTAGCTCAAAGAGAGGTAACCCCAATGCCTCCATCCTCCAACCAGTCAACTCACTCCGAATTTATTTCAGGATCACAAGCAGCACTTGCTGATTTTCCAGCCTCCTCTCACATGGGCAGGGTCTGTACTCCCCCGAAGCACTGCACTCTCACCCTCCTTTGCATTTCTTTAGAAACACTTTCACACCGTCCCTTAGCATAAACTGGAGTTTAGTTGAGAAAAGTTCACTTCAAAAATTTTCACAGAAAGAAGGGCATAACCTCTCCCCTCTATTCCCATTCTCTGACTGCTTCATGTAAGTCTCTAAAATATTTAGACATAGAGAGACAGATACTCACCTGTTGCAAATCAGCATCAATCAGTACAGGTGAGGATCAGGGCAGCGTTTTCCAGAAAGACGTCTTCTAAAATACTTCTAAAATAGAGGAGCAATCTAACTCTGGGCTCTGCTGTAGAGAGGGGTTGGGTTCCAAAGCTTGTCTTTTGCCCTGTACTTTTGAGATAATATAGAAGGCACAGTCTTTGCTTATACAATTCCTGGGCTTTCAGACAGTATTTTACTTAATTAGCCCCAGCTAAACTCTCATCTACATAATTCACAGACCTTAAGGGATACATGAACCTCTAAATTAGGAAAAGAAGCATTAGCCTTGGCTTTCAGATTAAGTCTAAAGTATAGGAAGATTAAAGTTGAGAATTTTATTTTTCTAAGCCAGAATAGGTGTCCAGTTCCCAGTGAAATATGATAGCTATTTTGTGTCTAATTTCCCTAGGCTGTTCTGAAAATCCAGGTACTATGAAATCCCTCAAAGACTGAGCAGGGGTCACTCACCTCACAGCCATTATCTTCTCAAAGTGGTTGCTTAGTCATTGAGTCTAGTCTCAATTAAGAGCTATTAATGAGCTACTTGTATCAGTGAGATGTATATTATTGTATAAATGTGATTGTCAATTTTTGGTTGCTATGAAATGCAGGGCTGGCTATGTGAAAAAGGCTTCACACTGAGATTTCAGCACGCCAGGCAGAAAAGAGAATGTTACCTTACAATAGGTTAACAACTTGTTAAGGAGTTACTAAAGCATTGAGGCAGTCAGTAGTGTGGTGGGTGGAGGGTTAAAACTAATTTGAAGTTATGTTGGGAATCAAAGATATCCATGTGGGGAGATACTGCAAGTTGGATCAGAATACCAGGCAGGATTTAAACAAAAACCAAACTTGTATATACGAATCAACATCCTCTCCCCTGATGGCAATCTAAGAATATGGGCTTTGTCTAAGAGCAGGAGACATCAGCACATGATTAAGTGGGTGCTGCAAATGCCTTGCCAGCTGGATAATGGAGAATGAGAAGTCTCTGATCAGATCTAAGCATAGGTAAATATAAGCACAGTTTTCTTTTATTTCTCTCCCCTTCTCCATGATACTGCAACTGTGCTACTGATACCTTTATTTTACAAAATATTTTTTTTCAATTTGTGTTTACATTCATTTTTACTTCTTGTTTGGATATTTGGCTCATCTCAGAGTTTGGTCTCAGTTCAGGTCTCCAAAGTATCTGGATTGCAGATGTGGCAGGTTGTGTCTGTGATAAGAGGTATGGGTGCAGGGAGAGGCACTAGCAGGGGCTCTTCTTGTCTGGGTGAATGCTGTACCACTAAACCCCACTAGGTTACTCCTGGCCACAGTCCTCTTTTTGTGGTTTTGTGGCTCAGGAGAAATTGTTGTTTTTTTTCTGGATTCAATAGGAATGGCTGCGTGCATGAGTCAAGGAACCTTTTCCAAGTCAGTGGTCAAGAGAGGCTTCCCCAAATTTCTCCACTCCCTTATCCTGACCTTCATCCACTAAAGCAAAGTGACTTGCAACACCTGACATAGGCAAATGGATAAAAAAACAACTCGAGTAAGTGGCTGCTGCTATTCCTCTCAGTACTGAGATCTCCTGTCAACGCCTTCACAGAAACTCTTGGGTAGTTTGACAGGATTAGGAGGATTAATATATTAATGCATTATTGCAGCTTTTGTAGGAGATTTTCAAAGACTTTAAGAGTGAGATCCATTTGTCCTGTTACATAAAATGTACAGTAATTGTCTTAATTGCTCCATTGTGACTAGGTATCGCTGCTCAAATAGTACTGCATGTCTAATTGTGCCAGTTGTTCCAGGATCTTGCAGGAGCACAAAACAAAAAGGTGAGCCAAACACGGGACTGCTCTCCACAGCTTTCTCTCACTACAGCCCAAATTCTCGGTTGTGTCTCTAAACTGGACGCAGAGAACAAAACTGATTCTGCAACCCTAAAAAATCCTGCCTGTGCATACAAAGCTAATATTGTGCAAAGGACGTCATGAGCACAGACTTCTTTTTCTTTCACCCACAAAGCAGACATGAGCGCAAATTTCAAGGGAGCAGGTTGGTAGGGGAAGTAAAAAACTCACTGCTGAAAGAAGGAGGTGTCCTTTTTCCCCTGTGTTGTTTTCATCGAGGAACCAATCCTTAAACACACCCCAAAGCTCTTGCTCAAGCAGCATGCAAGAGAAAACAAAGGAACGTGACATGTTCTGTGTTGCTGATGCGTGGCCATTGGCCTTGTCTGTGAGGAGAGTCCTTCACTGTGGGCACGGTCACATATTAATCTGTTCTAAACTTTGCATTATTGATAAGATCCAGCTCTCCCATGAAGACATACTAAAAGACACAGGATCTATGTCCTTTATGCCCTGCAAAGAAACATGTAAATATTAGAGAAAGAGCTGGATGCATCTCACATGGAGTGACATTTGAGAGACAGTTACAAATAGATAGTAATGCAAGTAGTTTTCAAAAAAATACTTTTTGTAACAAGAAATTATGATTTACGATGAAAATGTGCAAACACTGTTTCAGGTCCGTCAGGAAAAGGACATGTAGAGTTACTGAGGACCAGCCCTAGGACGGTGGCTAGGAAGGGCAGCCCAAGTTACTGGGGGAAACGAGTAGTGCACAAGAACACAAGAACAGCTGGATTCTCACCTAGTCAGTCTAGCTATTTGCCTCTCAGAAACTGCCATCATGTGCTTTCAATCACAAAATGCAAGAATAACTAGAGCAGATAAATAAGCAAGAACCTACATTTCAGGAGAATCCTCTCAGCTCTCAAGTTAACAATGAAGCACAAGAGCTGGTATTCTTTCAAAAATTCTGCCTGCATCTCCTGCTATATTGGGTTATTCAGTCTCTGTCCTGTACCCCAGGCAGATCCCTGGCTGCATGTGGAGGGGACTGGCAGAGTTGTCTTGGCTGTTCACTTTGGGGGCTACAAGCCAGCCCACAGCCACCACAACGCACTGGGTCTTGGAGGGAACTTAGGCTGTCTGAATCGGATCAAAATGCTCCCTAACAGAGGAAATCACACATTTTCTTTTTCCTCATAGCCCTTCTCATTTTTGAGAATAAAAATGTGATTATAAGAGTGAAGTGATTACAAAGCACCTTTTGACAGGGTAGAGCACCTTGCTTTGCAGAGATTACAAATCAGTTAGAAATACAGACAACCTTTATGACATGGTCACAAATAATATATCTTGAGTTTTCTCTTTGCAGTCATTTCTCAAGTTCCCTTGCATACTTAATTTCACCTGACTAAAGAATCAGTTGGATTTCCAAAACATATTCCACAGAAATCCAAATGAAAATACCCATGGGGATAGTAAGAGAATAGGAAAAAAGTGGGGTTTATTGCATTCGAAGAATTTATCAGTAAGGAATAAAAGAGACTTTTTTTTTTTTTCTTGGGATAGTCGGGAAGGAGTCTGATCTGATCTGCTGAGGTCCTTTGTCCGACTGCGACATCCCCTTCCATAAAGAGAGCAGGTTCTTGTTTCAAAAGCATACAAGATCACTGCACAGGCAATTGATGCTATCCCCTGTGAAAGCCTTTCTGCAGTTAGGGAACAAACAGCATCACACTGATTTCTTTCCCCCCAGATTTACGGCAATGGAAATTGTATTTCTCAGCGTGCCTTCTACATCTAAATTATTCTTCAAGTTGTTATCCATTCCATAAGTTACGTTGAAGTCACTCACGCAACATCTCCCTGTTTGAACTCTCTTGGATTGCTTTGGTCTTTGGAAAGCATGGGTAATATCTGCTGCAAACACAAGACTTTTTTTTCTTACCATTTTCTTTAACTTTTTGTATACAGGCAGGTCGGGAGAGTGGACTATTCATTTCCTGTGGTGTCCGCAGGAGCTGTGCTCACCAGTTCTCTCCACCACCTATTTAAATGTCTGCATTTGCTTTAAGTCAACAGAACCCAGCTGTGGTAATGAGTTTGCCACCCGTGTGTGACTTTGTTAGCACTCAACTTTGTAAAGAAAGGAAATGGATTTGCCCAAATGTTGACTGGGGAGAGACTTGAGGCTAAGGTTTAAATACCTGTCACAAGATCATAGAAATAGGGAGGAAATATACATATTGATGGACTGTTTGCATTTCTTCTCATTGTGGGCTTTAAAAAATGCTAATTTGTGGGTTTCAAGCTTGTTAATAAGCTGTCAGATCGAGATGAAAAATTATATAAAGTGCAGTAATTGAAAAAAAGGAGAAGAAAAGCACAGAAATTAAAGAGAAATCTTTGTCCTAATTTGATTTGTGACTTCATTGTAACAGAATAAAGCATGTGTAGATATTAACAATTCATTTACATAACCAACTCTAATCAAGCAATTCAGATAAATGTGCATTCACTTCTGGAAAGGTGGGAGGATTCATTTTAACCTATTAACACCCTTTCTTTCAGATACGTTCCTGTCTACTTTCTTTTATTACCAGATAAAGTTGTTTATTGGTGAAGAAAAACAACTTACTGGATGGCAGCGCATTTAATTTTCAAAGCTTCAGGGTTCAATCAAGGCATTAGTCTTGGTCTACATACACCAGAAAAGGAAAACAGGCCTCGGAAACCAGAAGGAAAAATGGACCCGGTGCAGTACTGCCTGTAGTCTCCATTTGAAAGATGGGAAACCAAGGCACAGAATAAACTGCCTTACGTAAGCTTTCATGGGGATTCTTCGGGAAAGAAAAGAATAGTTGGTCTGAGACCACCTGAGCAGTCTCTACTGCCTCCTCCTATTTCTCTTACATCCTTCAGCCTTGTATCTAGGCACCAGTGACAAGATTTCTAATAAAACTTGCCACCATTTGCAATACTTCATACCATTTACCACACAAGGCACATATGCATTTGTCTTGCTTGTCACATGCGAAGAAGCAGAGGCAGAGAAATTTAAGTGGCTCACCTGAAGTCAAAGGAAAAAACCCTGAGGCACAATGAGCCATGAGGACTGGCTGATCCCCAAATCCTCTGTTTATAGTCAACATGCCCACAGCACTGTGCCACGCAAGTTACTAGTTGCTTATGTTGTCCCTGGTCATAATTAAATAGAAGAGTTTCGTAGTTCTCCACTGAGTAATAAAACAGAAGGCAGTCACTTTCCCAGGTCCTCCATTTGCTAGTATAGGTAAGGCTGACTTTGTCTACATACATTACTCAAGTCTAATTAGAACTGTAAAAGATTTTCATGACTTTGTAGTTTTCCCTGCTTAGAAGTAAATCCACCCTTAATACCACAGAGAACTTATTCTGAGAAAGTCAGAGAGAAGAGAGAATTAAAGGAAAGCCCAAGTGAAGATATGGGAGAGGATGCCAGGTACAATCACTGAAGCAAATAAAGTGAATTAGTTCAAGAGGCAGCTAACCATTCTGCTGAGAAAAGGAATAGTGGACAGAATGGCAAAGCAGGGAGATCTGAACAGTGATATAAAGCTACCAGAGACCACATTAGAGAGTTCAGCATCAACATGTTCTGTACTCATTTACATGGGTATGAGATCTAGGTGACCAAATTGACATGAGAGTTATTTGTACACTGTGTAACAAAGAGCAAAATTTGGCCTCCTCTTTGTCATGAAGTCTTCGATCTATCATAAAAGAGTGGGGGTTTTTTCTTCCTCTTCTGCCAGTTGTTGAGTAAATGATAGGTCGATTGAAGGCTTAAGCCACAGAAAATAAATTTTCCAAAGCCACTCACTTCCTATTCATTTATACACAGTAATAACACAGTTGTTTTATAGCCCATCTGGGATCACTTTGTTGCTTAGGTGGCCTACTTTCCACAAAATTCATGCACTCCTTGTGTTTCCTCCTGGCCAGCCACCTCCATGGACCAGCCAGTTGGACACTCACTGGTTTAGGTATAGTCCCCATGACATCTTGTTACTGTGACATATAAAGAAGCAAGCAGTGATACCAGTGAGACTAGATTTGTATCCTGCAGTTACCACTGTCCTTGATAAAGACTTAGCAAAAAAGGTGTAATGTCTTTCCATGAACAATTTAGTAGCTATGGCACATAATTTTGCCATTTGAAGTTCATTCTGCAGAGGACTAAGGTCTGCATTTGCATGGAGGTTTGCCATCCATCATCTTTAAAAATGCCATGAGACACCTTTTGTGGTTGCAGCAGTGTAGTTTGGGATAATTCTGGGAAAGAGAATGAAATCACTTCAGGGTGAGTAAAGCCAGTCATGGCCTGGTTCTGTGCTTTGAAAAAACCTCAGCCACCAGCAAAATCTTGAGATCATCTATTGATTAAAAAGAGAAAGTCAGATGCTTCTGTGAGTGCAGATCCGCGTCTTGAAGCAACCATAAAATGCTCCTGGTTTTCAGCTTGATATACAGTTTACAATAAGGAAAAGTTTCCTAGCTGGGTGTACTGGCCTGACTTTAACCTTTCAGCTAAGTTTGAGGCTTTTGCAGTTTGTTGGGTTTTTTTTTTTAAGCTTCAGATAATTTAGAGCTTTTCAGTGAAGCAAGTGTGAACATGGTATTGAACAGTGCATAGAGAAGAGATGTGGCAATGTTTTGACAAGCTGCAAAGAGCACAGGATGCACCTGCAGGCGTGCAGCACCAAGAAGGCATCAGCCACCTCCATCCACGGGGAGACCACCCTGCACTGGGGAGGCTGCTTTAGCCAGCAAGGTCAGTGCTGTGGGGCAGAGGAGATGTCTAAGCCGTAATTTCCATGTGACAGCTTCATAGGATATATACAGCTTAATGTTGAACCAGATCCAGAAAAGTGATAAATAAAACCTTAAAAAAAAATTACTCACTTCGAGCCAACTGAAATACCCTGGTTTCAGAACAGCAAATCAAACTGTTGCAGTTCTCTTTCCCTTATTAGAAAAACTAAGGTTAACATTTAAAAAAAAAAAAAAAAAAAAAAAAAAAGTAAAAATCCAGAACCAAGCCCTTCTATAAGAAAATTTTATTAAGTTGATAACAATTTAATTAATGTGAATTAACTGGCACAGCTACACAACACCTCCTGCTAGAAGATATCCAGTCTGTGTGGAAACCAATGTCTTTTCGAAAAACTGGTTTTTGCTGGAAGACTGGGCATTGCACGCCTGTCTCCGGATTCAGTATTATCGTCTATTTTGGAGATGAAGAAGGATATGGCAAAGACTCGGGAAACTGGGAAAGTGGAGGCCAGAGAGCAGTGAAGGTCTGCTTTGATGGTTTCCCATGTTTGTGTGCTGGCTGCAGCATCCCACACACTCAGCATCCAACCAAATGTGCTTTCCTGGGTTCAGCTACTTCCAAAAGAACCAACATGCCTTCACCACAAGTGTGAAATTTTCTGAGCAGTGTTGGAAAAGCAGTTTATTGAGAACCCACTTGTCCACTTCCCCGGCAGCTTTGTTGGCACTCATTCCTCTGTATCCAGATGGACAAAGGACAAAGAGAAGCACTCGTAATCTGCTCTTTATTTATTTATTCTCTTCATTGCACGTCCTTGCCCTGTGACTGAACTCATGTAATGGAATTGCCCATACCTATGAAGTCCCTCGGGGGAGGAGGGGGAGAGAATAGTGAAAGGGAAAAGGGCAAAGGGAAGGGGAAGTGAGAAAGGGTAAGGGGAAAGGAGGAAGGGGAAAGGGGGGAAAAAGGAAGGGAAGGGATAAGGGAAGGGAAGTCAAGACAAGGCAAGGTAAGGCATAGGGAGAAAAGAGTCCACACTTTGAAAAGGGATGCCCAGGTCTTCAGTGGTAAAACAAGGCCACTAAGTGCAGAGAACTGGAAGGTGTGAACTGTTCTCTGGGAACGCCCCTCTCCTCTGCACCCTCCTCACCTGAGGAGGGTGGGGGGACACAGGTGGGCACAGTGCACAGGGACTTGGCAGGGGAGGGCTGTAGTCCTGTGGAAGAATTTCACAAACACCCTGCTTAAATCTATATAGATATTTATATCTGTGCCCCAGCCCTGAAAGGCAGGCACAGCTCACAGCAAGATCGTTTTGCCCACCACTAGATGACAGCCATGCCTGGGGTAAAACAGTCCTGGTGAGCAATTTGATTTCCCCAGACAACTCCCAAAGACCCCTGCATAGGCTGTTGTCTTGGCAGAGCACTCTCTGAAGTGTATTTTCACACTCTCTTTAATATTGCTCAGTGAATGGCTTCATTACACTTCTCCAGACGCCTTCTGACCATGTCTATCCCAGGAGGACCCAAGCTTTGGAAGAGCATCTTATGTTTGCCTAAAGATGCACCCTATTTATAACTGTCCACTGTAGCAGGCAAAGTACTTTTTGCTAGAGCCTTTGCCTGGCAACCTCAGCTCTCTCACGTACACCGAGGTATGTATTTTTTTGTCCTCTCAGTTTTCTCATTCACTGAGCCACAGATAATTATTGAGCTGGGAATGATAAAAGACAGGCCAGTTAATAAAATAAAGTAAAACAAGAATAAAAATACAACCAATTTGTGCATCAGCCAAAATGTACCTGTGCCTTAAAGGTTGTGGATATGCTTGGCTGTCTTGAACATGCCCTTGTCTATCTTTCATAGTGGCAGGGAAGGAATAGTCCACCCACAAATTCAAGGCTCCCTCAAGTCCTCCTATCTGTGGGTGGACATATCTTCCAATTAGTTTTCCCCCCTTTGCTGAGCCAGCTGATCTGTTTTCTGAAGTTTAACAAAGAGGGTGCACATTCCCCTTGTATTATATCAGGCTGCATCCCAAGGAGACCTTGTGCAGAAGATGATGAGGTGTTGCATCCCCTGTCTGAGAATCAGGTCAAGGATGTGCCCCAAGCGACAGACCTTCGGAGCTTCCTGCAGAGCCAGACCTGAGGTGGATTGACATGAACCAAGCACAAAGAATGGGCAAAAAGTGATTTTTCAAATAGCCAAAATCTAGGTGTCAGAGGCGGCTCAGGTGGGTCTCTGTGGATCTGAGGCCAATTCGCTGGTGATTCCCAGTTAATACAAGGCTTCCACAAAACAGAGCGTGAATCAAATCTGTGGCCTTAACAATTCTTGATGAGTGGATGTTGCAAGAATATTTCTCAGATTCCCAGCCACTTTCCCCAGGTTTCATGTCCAGACGGTACCAATGCTTACAAACAGCACTGGGAGGTACTTCTTAATTCCAGAGTTTGTCACCATTCCTAGGATTTCCTATCTTCAAAACTATAGCCATTTTTCATTGTTAGGTGTCACTTCTATCTCACTCAGCGCAGTGATGAAAGCAAAACTGTGGGTCCAGCAACTGACTGTTATTCTGTAGGTGGAGATATTGTATACTTCACATTTGCTAGTAGCCATGGTTAATGATTATGCTAGTAGCTATAGTTACCATCTGGGAACAATTGCAAGGTCTTGAAGCTTGGTCAAGCAAGAAGAATAATCTTCGATCTCCAAACCCTAGAAAATAGGTAGAATGTTCTGGACCACAATGACAATGTCTGGGATTGTGTTGAGGATGAGTTATTTGACAGCCTGGTAAGTGACTATTCGATTACTTAACTTGGCAATGAAATTAACTTCCGAGTGTCCTAAAGTGAACTCCCTTCATTATAATACTAAAAATCACACCCAAGGTCAAAAAGACCCCTGCCTACGTTAAGACCCTTTCCCTGAGCATGTGTAGTAGGAGAAGCATTATGTAAGCTGTATTATAATTGTATGTTAATCATTAACCAATCTATCTAATAGGCATGTTATGGAAAAGTACTAACCTCTGATTTTTGTGTATAAAAGCATGAAAACCTGCTGTTTGTGTGCTTGATTTGTGGAAAAGTCCACCAAGCACCCAGGCCTGAATAGATACAATATCCCTCCTGAGCATATTAAGGCTGGGTTATTGCATGCTGGGCATGGATCCACTTTTCAACTAACAGTTTTCTGGCAACCCAGATGGGACATCTGTAACGCTTTGCCTGGATCGACTTGCTGACTCTTAGCGGGGAGATCCTGCTCTCAGGACTCCAGTGTGCACCAACCTTTTGACTGAGGACTCCAAGAGTACTCTCCCCGACCAGAGCGGGTAAGTGACACAACGGTGCAATGCTTGATAAAAAAAGTATTGTTTGATATAAGGTTGTGCATGCACCTAAGGGGGGATTGTTGGTAAAACAGATAAATTCATATACAACTGACAGTGACAACTGGAGTGTATGAAATTGTGGATTGGTAAAATAAGTAAATTCATATATGTAGTGGCTGTATGAAGCTGTGGATCAGAATGTTCTTTTGGGGTAAAAATACAGGAGCTCAGCCATCTACAATGACTCCTTGCTCTCCTCTTGGGGGTATTATAAAATATTGAGAAAATTTGGAGGAGATCCGTTAACAAGGGAATAGCTAATTAAATATTGTACTAAATGGTGGCCACTGTATAAATTGGAAAATAGAAGAAAATGGACTGAAAAGGGGTCTTTGAAATATTATACTAATTTACAATTAATGTTGTTTTGTCGACAACAAGACAAATGGGATGAGGTACCTTATGTTGATTTATTCTTTACTTTGAGAAATGATCATGACTTGAAAGAAATGTAGATTTTTTTGATTCAGATTCTAATGTAATGATGATGATGGAAGATAAAGATAGAGAGTCCTGTTGTTCTGCATGTAGTATTAGGAAGAGGTGTTTAAAATTGAGTGATGAAGAGGAGGATGTACAAATGTTGGTGTGCTTGATTTGTGGAAAAGTCCGCCGAGCACCCAGGCCTGAATAAATGCAGTGTCTCTCCTGAGTGTGTTAAGACTGGTTTATTGCACGCCAGGCACGAATCTGCTTTTTGGATAACAGTGGTGGTGGTCAAAATGAAAGACAAGGACAAAGCTCTTTCCCTCCAGTGCTCTGTGCTTTGGGACAGCAAACAGAGCTGCTGCTGCTCACACCTCCAGGCTGCCTATCAGTTATTTACCCCCCAGCCTCTGCTGGACAGTGGTCTTGTCACCTTTAAGAGACACAAACAGAAGAGCACTCAGCACCACCAGTATCGCTGTGAACACTTTTATCAGCTGTTCCACTAAAACTGTTCGTGTTTTGCAAAGACATCACTGTCCCCTAGTTAGCTAATGTTCATGGCCAGCCATTCCTGCAGTGGGAATTTCAGAGCCACGTGGCTGGTGAGTAAATCTGGACAGTGTGCGAGTAAGTCCTCTAGTAATGTAAAGCAACACCACTCCATTGCAAATCCTCGTTTGTTCAGCTCGTTTGCTGCATGTCATTCATTGTGCTCCTAATCCATCAACAGAGAGGTGGAGTGAAAGAGAGAGAGAGACGGAGCTTGGGAGAAGAGGGGACAGATGAAGGGCAATGTTGTGAATTACAACATGAAGGTGATTTTTAGCCTTTATTGTTCGGTGCATTTGCCATCAACACAGATTATTATTTGGGTCTTAGTTTACTTCCAAATCCAATCACAAATGACTGGGTGTTGTAATATGGTACAAAGTGTTCATACCTGATAAATCCTGCTTGGCTCAAGTACCTGCCTCAGCTGAAAGCCTGCCAGCGTGCTGAGAGCAATTAGTCAAAGTCCCTTCTCTGACCAATCATTTATGCAGAACCGGAGGAAACGTTTGTGACACACAAGTCATCTTAGTGATTTCTGATCCCATCGGCTGTAGACATGGGTGCACTGTGGGCTCTGGATTCTCCAGCATTTTCATAGCATTGCCAGTCTGGATAGGGAGAGGGACGCTGTTCTCTGCATTGTACTTGATCAAATGAAGACACAGAAATACCCAGATACGAATGCAGAATGACCTATATTCCCAGTACATCAAGTATACACCTGCATGATAAACAGATTTTTGACTTTTCAGTATGTCTCGCACAGTGAGATTCGTTAAGCAACACTCCATTGCCCAGAAGGTACAGGTTCACAGTAGAAGATTAATATGATCATCGTATGTTTTTGGCTTCCCAGAAGACCTGTATCTTAAATTCCCCTGCATACTTCAAAGAGTGGGAATAATCTGTGTTTATAGGTGTAGTATTTATGCACAATGAAAAATCATCAGGATCCCAGGGGCAAATTCATGCCTCAGTGCTGTAATACCTGAAAAGACAAGTGCCTGGAAAAAATAGAGATTTAAGCGATAAAGCTCTGTCCCCTCTATTGTGCCAGCTCCTCCCACACCCTGCTATGGAGGGCTGAAAACTCTTTTTGTAGACTTTAGAAAGGATCAGTCTTTTTGGCTACTTCCTATACATTCTGTCTCCACAGTTGTCCCGTTTCCTATTTTGCAAGACTAAGGTACAGTTTCCATGAAGTAACAAGTTGTGTTTGTACACAAATATGCACCACACAACACATGTGCATACTGGCATTCAGGTCTTTACGCCTCCCCTGTTGATAAATGTGCAGGACAGAAACACACTTAGAGCTACAGCATTCAGCACAATGGATCTCCATCCCAGCCCTGTGAATGGCAACCGTTTATGGATTTACCTAAATCATCCCATTAGGGCTGCATGTAGGCATGTACGTGGCTGTAGATATGTTTACAGCCTTCGAAGTCATGCTGACTTGTGTAGAATTTTACGTGACATGCATATAGACATGGCCCATAAGGCATCCATACCTCTCAGCCTGGTATTCATATGTGCAAAGGTAGTCTGGGCAAAACATGCATGCACCTCCCTCTTCATGCTGTACAGTCTGGCGTATAAACGTAAGATGAACACACACAAAATCCATTTGTAAATAAATACAAGAATATGGAACATTTTCCTACATATTTGCAGCAGACACAAGCTCGTGTGTGTAATGAAGTCCATGACACACAGGATCCTAACTGCTTTTGTGAAGCCAAGTGCCTGCAGACTCAACATCTACATAAAACACCCGGATCACACCAGCTTTTCTGTCCACAACTCCCCGATCCCCTTTGTGGAAAGCAGGGATGCATGAAGAGCTCTCAGAGAGCAGAGCTGATATCACCAACCAAACTGAAGACATGGCTTTGCAAGGTGTTTCAAATCCAGCAGATCTGTAGTTAACATACAAATCTCCAGAGCCCTGGTAGAAGAAAAATCAGATTCGTTTTCAGACCTAGAATTTTGGGATGGGTAGCCAGCTAGTTATTTCAAGAATAATGAGCTGCAAATGATCAGTTTAAGGCATTTTCAAACTCTGAGTCACAAAGACGCTAAATACTTCCACGTGCCACATCTGAGAGTCTTGGATTGAGGTTTAGGCTGCAGAAGGAGTCTTTCAAATTGAACAGACAAGTATTGGGTAGAAAAGCTGCTTCAGTTATCATTTTTATTAAGTTTAAAGGAAAGGTGGGGCAAGGAAAAAAAAGGAAACCTCTGTGATCACAAAATCAGCTTGTAAGACAGAAAAGGAGAAACAGCAGGTTAGATGATTTCTGGGGCCAAAATGGAGAAAACCTAAACTTCCAGTAGTTGGTCTCCTCTGCCTCATGCAGAGGAAGAGCAGGGAGTGTGTGGACACCTCAAGTTTTACTATGCAATTACTGCCTCTGGTTGTGCCCCGCACAGGCAGCAGGAACCTTCCTCCAGCTCTTATTCAGACCAACTCTCGTTTTATCAATACCATTATCTTGCAGCAGGAAACCCCTCGTTTTCTCCTAAAACCCCTGGTATTACTTCTTTGGTGCTCTCACGAATGCTTTTTGCAATGAAAGCACCGCTCTCTACAATATTATTGTATTAGGGGCTTATTCAAACAAACAGCATAGAGAAAACCTATCCCTCTCTTACTTCATTTTGTAGCTGCACATTGCTTTGTCCTTGCCCACTGTGGGAACACCCATGGGCTGAATTTTTCTTTTCACTGTATTTTTTCAAAGTTTTCATTTGTTTGACTAGTGTCAGATTGACCAAGGAGCAATTGAGTTCCCAGTATGGCTTAGAATACTCAGTAGTGTTTTATCCTTTCACTTGAGGATCAAATGCCATAACTGGGGGACTGAAAAGGTGGGGAAGGATTTAATGGATACTAACAACACTTGTAGCTAGCAGTGGGTCCTTGTGGCAAAATGATCCAGATGCCAAAAATACACAAAACCAAAGGGTGTTCTGAGCTGCCAGTGAGGTTTGCTGTATGGTTAGCCTTAACCTGTACCAAAGCAAAAGACATCAGAGTTTCAAGGCTTTAGTGGATTCCCACAGGGATCAGGAAGTAATTTCTTTCCATGCATTGCACAATTAGTCTAGCTAAAAATGGCTTGGGGGTAGAGGTCATTTTCTTCTGAATCATCACAGACTGGCCACTGCCAAAGGCAGGAAACAATGCAAAATGCATGGGTGATCTCAGGAGATATGGCAAATCCTGCGCGCCCACTTAATGCAGAAGCCTAAGCTCTCTCCTGGTAGCTCCCCCAAGGAAAATGGAGTTCGGCACAATTTCCACATGTATTCGTATTCAATAATTGATGAGCCCAGTGAGTTCCTAGCAAAGTAGCTGCTTCCAGCCATTTCCTTTATTTAAATGTAATTGTTTGTTTAAAACCGTAAAATGAAAGCCCAGAGGGAGCCTGAGAGTTTGACCTACTGTGCCCACTGTAAGAGATCCACAGCTGCAGCAGGGATTTCACTGCTTTGCAATGATGACACTTTTCAAAAGTTGCTCTTAAGCTCAGAACTAAAGCTCTCTGCCTTTTGCTAAAGGAGTCTCCATGGCCTCTTGGCAAACCCATGTAAGTGTTCTTGTTCTATGTAATAAAGTTCACGTGTTATATAATTCACCTGTCCAGCCATCGTGTAGCAAGCCTAGCTTGCCGTCATCCCAGAGAGACATCTCAGACACGTAAAGAGATCAGATGCATCAAGAAGTCATCTAGATGATCTGTTGGAGCCTCCCTGTTTCATCCTAAATGTGGTATCTAATCGCGATCCATTGTCAAGTGACAAAGGCCAGAAAGCCGGTGACAGACACTAGCTACCTCCCCGTGAGACCCCTGCACCGTAATGAGCACCAGAAGCCTGGGTACTTACATTCCCTAAGCCTCCAGCATCTGCAAAGTTAAGGTGAGACTTGTACTGAAACACAAGCTTTCTCAAGCTTTCCACTGCTTCCTGATGACACTTCTGTATGGGCTGGAAATAGCATGAAAATACCCTTAGTTGGAGATATTTCAGTCCTTTGCTTTTCATCTGGATCTAGGAAATACAAAGTCAGATGAAAGTAGCACATAAAGGAAAGAAGGAGTTTCCTCTTCCCAACACAGGAGCCTGATTCGAATTCGGTGTGGGTTGGATAGCAGGTCTGCAGCAGTCTCATCCACCAAAACATCAAGTCTCCTTAACCTAACACCTAGCCCTGTCTGGGCGGCCTGCAGGTCTGCCCCACAGCCATTACCCAGTCCTGTGGGCTTTTGGGCATGCCAGGAAGGTGCCCCCACCTGCCCGCATACTTGCCATCCCTGCTTACACTCTCAGGGGCATCCCAGCAGCACCCAGCAGCCCAGTGCCCCCCTTCCTGGGGCAGCTCCCTCACTAACCGCCTCCTGATCTATGAAGCCAGGTGGAGTGTTTGCCATGCAAACCCCGTCCTCAGGAGACACGGTCTGGATGCACACAGCCATGCTTCTGGGCTCACTGCCCTTGGGCACAGAGTGATTCAGGAGACAGCAGCTTCCCTCAGGAATAGTTAGGCATATCTGACCAGTCCAGGAGGGGGAAATGTGCTGTTTGCTTTGGCCCTGATCCTGCAAAGACTGAGGTGTGTTAACAGTGCCACTGCAGCACTTACAAAGCCATATTGTTTATCTTGCTCCTCATCCTTGCTCTGCAAAGCAGCCTGACCCTCTTTACTCTAGTGCATCCCAAACTGAACCTCCACATCTATTCCTGAGCATGTTTGTAACTGAGGTAAAGCCTGGCTTGGAGGGGAGAAGCACATCTGGCTGCAGGATGCTTGTAGCACCTGAGGCAAACCCCCATGTATTGTGTGTGTGTGGTTAAACCTGCACTGTGTGTGCTTGATAGCTGGGTATCAGCTAGGTATATGGCTATGTAATTATACCGCAATTAAATTTAATAGCTTTGCTAACAGCTCAACTGCAGGAGAGTTTGTCTAAGAATTTTCGTACTGGGATTATTAACCTTTTGATGGCTTCACGCTTCTATTTACACTTACATGCTGTCCCCTAAAATTATATTTACATTCCATCCAGAGGTTTATAAAAGCATTTTTGTTGTGATTGTTTTCTTTATAAGCCAGCATCGTTCAGTGCAAAACTAATCAAGCAGGGTATGTTGCACAAGCAGGGCAAGTCCTGTATGCTCATGTCCATGACAGGAAGGTCTTGGTCCCACAAGCTGGGTAGTCCTCTAGAAACAGTGGCCTTAGCCCTTGCAAATCACAGCAGAAAAGGTCCGGGGTTCCCTCAGAAAAAGACATAATGTGTCACTGAGATGTTGCACAGGGAAGCAGTGTAAGAAAGCGCTGCTGGGGTGTAGTAGAAAAGCCTAAAATTCTATTTGAGATGCCATCACCTGGTGTGTGCTCTCTCACCTAATGGGCTGTGGTGAGACAGTTGAGGATTTCCATCTGAAGATCCAAGTCTGAAGCAAACCTGTGTGCTGGAAAGAGCCATGAGCTGGTCTATGGCAGCAGCAGGAGCAAGAGCAGTAACCCAGGTTTCCATGAAACAGGATGCTCTCCTCCTCCTCTCCTCTCCTCTCCTCTCCATTCATTGCTTCAGTAGGTTCTCCAGGGACACAGTGGAATATACCTTATCTTGGAGGCTCAGACTTCCATGCCAGCTTAGCGTACAGTGAATTTCCATCCTTTTGTTGTTCAGTTTACAGGACTCTATTCACCTCTTTATTTTAACCTTTTGTACTGTTTAAGGCCTATGTTTAGGCATCCTCATTTCTCTCTATTTATTAAGAAGAATGATTTCTGGTTTGCAGATTGGAATCTGCTTAAGCTTTCATTGTGATTTATAAAGTCCCATCTCTCCTACCACACCACGTTTTGTTTTTCTGCTTTAACTTGTTTTCAGCTTCATAATGATTTTTAATCAGACAACAATTAATGATGCAAATAAGAAGAATGGACACTGAGAGATTGCTACATCTACTGTATTACAGTTATTTGGATTTCAATAATTCTGCCCCCTTTTTTCTTCTATCATTTGAAGTTACCACTAATGTTTAGCAACATGTTTAATAGTCAATGTGGAGGAGTGCAGCAGCAGACATGGTACGGTCCAGTGGAGAGAGCTTTGGGTTAGAAGACATGACACATTAGCTTTTTATGCAAATAGTGTCTATAGGCAGTGAAAGGTATTAACCTTTATCCTGTCACTGCATTATACTAAACAAGAAGACAAGGGTCAGTCCTTCAGCTACAAGAAGCCTTCAACCTACTAAGACCCATTGCAACAACCTTTATTCAAAAAAGATATAAGCTTTAGTAAATATACTGAAAAACAAGGAATAAGAAATCATTTTTCTACCATGATCCAGATACTAGCTTTCACTTTCATGCATCATTAGTGTGACAGTTTTCAGAAAATATTGGAGCATTAGGAAAGAACTTTAGAGAGAAAAACTCACTTGATGACAAGATCTGTCTGATGGCTCCAGCTACCTCCTCGTAGAAGAGGTTGCGCATTCCAAGCCATTCCTTAGCATACGACTGCCCCAGAGTATGGCAGGTGTCAGCTCTAGTGCTTCCATTAATGCAGCTGCGGTAGGGAGCACCTGCAGCACTGGAGGTTTTATACCAGTGTGGTGATTTATGCTTTAACTGCAAGACAGTTCCCCAGTGAGCATGGGTGAACTGGAAGGTATTTTCAGTCTTTGTATTTGAGGCAAACCAAAGAAATACGTTATTGCTATTTGAGTGTTCTCTTCTAATTGAAGTGGAGTTTTTGGAGGCTTTTCTCCCCACTGCCATCCATATAATGCAGTTTTCCATGAAATATATAATGATGTGTCAATAAATCACTAGGCAAAATAAATATGCAGATCTTTTAGTCATGAATGTTGAGAGAAATAAACCTTTTGTAATTGATAATTAATGTCTTCAGGATCAATATCTGGCAGAAGAACCTATAGAGTAAGTCTGAATCATCTATGACTATTCAGGAATGACTGATGCTTTAAAAACAAACCTGAGTACCAGCCAAGTGTATAAATTACAGCTTTGATATAAGGTAGGTACCCAACGACTTGAAACAGGATCTGCTAGTGGAAGACACTTGCTGTTTGGTGTTTCATGAGCACTAACACATTCTTTCATCATGTTGAGACAGACACAGAGGGAAGAGCATTACTCCAGCTTGGGACTGTATCACACACAATTCATAGAGGGGCTGTCTTGCATTCTCCTGCTGTTAGTAGTCCTGGGAGGCGTTGTAACTAAAATAATGAAGGTGATACAAAATCCATTGAAAGAGGGTGCAGGAGTGGGCCTTTGGTATGTATTCCTACATGTCTGCAATTAATTCCAATAGCCCAGGCAGTGACTGCTACAGCCCACAGAGAGAGCAGGCTGCAGTAGCTCTTGTTATATTGTGAATCTGGGGGGGAACTGATATACAGGGCAAGTAAAATAACCAAACCCTCCATTCAGGCTTTGAAATTTGGGGATGAAGATAGACCTCACTGCTGAGATTATCCTGTCCAGTATTTTTGATAGATCTCTATTCTCTGAGTGTGTGGATGTTAGATGCACTGTATGTCCATTATATGTCATCTCTGCATTGATACATGCACAATAACTAAAAGGACAAATGTAAATACACAAACAAATCCAGGCAGCTCAGATTATGTGCTGAGAGACCCAGTTATCATAAAAGACCAATAAGAAAGAGTAGAAAGATATTTGACTGCTGGAATGACTCTTGTTTCCTTTTCATTATTCTTAATAAAAGGAGATGGTGCCGAAAAATTGTGTTTCCTTGGTTATTTTTCCCAGGAGATACTTTACAAAACACAGAATATATAACAGACTGTGTTGCAAGCAAATACCTTATTAAATGAATATAGTTAGAAAGAAAGAGTAACACAAGTGAATGGCAATAATTTTCCCCTTTTACACTTAGTAAAAAGTGCAATAGTTCTTGATATGGATTTAATAGCAGCTGCCCTAAAAGTGCTGAGTAAAAGAATCTCACAGCCATGGTGGATACAAGAACTTTAAAAATACTAGTACTGGATCATTAACAACCAAAAAAGATATCAGAAGACTCTTTGAGTAGACAGCAAGAAGATTTCAGCTGTGAGATCTGGTGCAGTGAACAGAAGGCATTTCTTCTTCTAGACTCCAAATATGCAGGTCTCTAGAAAATCACATAAGGCCATGCTTAATGATGGTATCTATCTATGAGCCATTTATTTCCAGTATTTAAGGACCAAGTTCAGCAAGGTGCTTACAAATGTATTTATTTGCATTGCACTATCAGGGCTGATTGCCAAACACAGAACCTTGACCAAGCCATCCTCACTCTACACCGGCCCTGAGCCCAGGAGACCTGCCCTTCCCTGCCACTGTCGGGAATTCAAGAGGAACCTGACCCAACAGACCACTATTGCCTTGGGACCATGGGCTGGGTTCCAGCAGCAGCCCTATGGGAAGTGTTACGTGAAACACTACATTTGGGATAGTTTTCCATTGGGCAACCTAGCTCCTAATTTTGTCTCATTCACCAATTTTCCAGTGCAGCCAGCCCGTAATTTGACTCGTAATGTGAGTAGTGCCATCCTGAGAGATGGCCCAGAGTGCTGAGCAGAGCAAAGGCCAGATGCATTCGACATGTTGTGCTGTTAGTCAGCATGAGGGCCTCCACAGCTTTTCAAATTGCTCCTCTTCTAGGCTTCTAAGTTGGAAATGTAACTGCTCAATATTACCACTGTAGTCAACAAAGAGAAGGTGACATGTGGAGAGGGCAACGGAGACATAGGCAATCTGCCTCCTCAGGGTGTCTGGCTCTTTTATTGACTAAACAAGAAAACACACTGAATTAGTCCCTTAATCTGGGCACATCAAGAGCCCTGAGTTAGATGAGATGAATGTTAAGCTTTGCGTAGTAAAGAAAATCCAAACCAAAGTGCTAACTGGGGATGTGCTTGTCCAGTGTTTCTCTGGGAGGGAATTTTCAGCTCACGGGTCTGTGTCCATGGGTACAGCTGCTGACTGAATGCAATTGGGTTCATGAAAGAAAAAATATCAGTTGACACAAGCTTATCAGCAGCAGCGACACGGTTGCCTGATGCTCTTGTGATCCAGTGAAAAGGTTTCTGTGTCAAAAGGCAAAAGGGGCGTCCTTTAGTGAAAAGCCCACCAAAGCGGGACACTTACTGGTTACACAGCCTCATTCTTCCAGGACAAGCTCTGCCAGCCAGGGAATAAACATGAACAGCAGAGATAAAGTTGTATTGTTTCCACTGATGCTAGATGACTTTTCTTTTTCAGTAGAAGCCATCCTATTCAGTTATATTATTTTTTATTATTATTTCTTCCTCAAGGATTTGAGTCACCTTCAAAAGCAATCCCTCCCCCTCCTTGCTGCTATCATTCTAGGATCATTCTGTAATATCTGTAAAGCAAGAACAAAATTTTTTTTTTTTTTTTTTTTTTAAGAAAAATTTAAAAAAAAAAAAAAAAGAGCCAAAACCAACCAGAACTTTTATTTCTTGTTGAGTAACCATATTCCATGAGGCATGGCAAGCAGACATTAAATTCTCACTCGACTCAAAGGCAAACCATTATTCTGTAATTTTGTATGTAAATAAGATGTATTAGGAAATCGCTCAAGCAATTAATTAAACAGCTGTTACAGAATAAGTGATAAAGGAAACAGGGGGATGAATATGTGGAATTTTCCTTGCACAAGCATCAGTATGAATTTATTTATTTATTTATTGCTTGTGTAGATGTACATTACAATTCCTGCATACCTTGGTATCAGCTCTGAGTGTCGTCAGGGGGATGTTATCCCGTGTTGTTGGGTCCTGACTTCATTGCTACAGAAAGAGGAATGGGGAATGAAGATGATTTGGAAGGGGATGGGTTTCAGTGGTTGTTGCCATAGGAGGCTGTTGGTCGTGTGATCTCCAGCCTGCATGCATGGTCTACACTCTAGCTGAAGGAAGGGCATTATTAGCTTTCAGAAGCAATCTTTTATCTTTGAGAGGTGCAATGACCTGGGAATGATGCACTGACCCTAAGTGAGATGGTGACATCAGCCTTGCTGTCTTCACATGGACACTTATTTGGAGAGAAGCTTACAGTTTTTTTAAGCCGGGTCATTTATTTCACACAGAAGCTATGTATTAAGGGAAACAGTTTTAGGAGAGTGAAGCTGGAGTGACACCAGGATGACCAGATGTCAGCCACAGCTGAGATCCAGCCCAAGCAATGAAAGGCACACAGCAAGGGGCAGTCTGGGACTGATGAGCAAATAAGACAGGACAGGAGGAAGGTATAAGGAAAAATGGCACCACAGAGATGAGATTTGACAAAAAACACATATGAGGCCATAAGCTGACTAAAGACCTCAGGTCTGCCACTCCCAGATCCTTCCAGGTGGACTGTCCCTTCATACACCTCCCTGGAAGTACTAGCTGTGCTCCATCAATGGAGCAGGATCAGGCCCTCGGCAGGTCTTCACGAGAGCTGGTGCACACACACATTTCTGAGGAGCATCAGGAAGAAACTGTAAAAGTTGGCCAGCATGTCGGGAATTACAGAGGAATGAAGCTCAATCCAGGTTTTCACTCTGTTTTTTTCTGCTAGTCTCCCTTCCCCTTTTTCCTTGCATAACATTTGGTCTGACTCCTGATCTTGGAAAGATCCCTCCCCCCCCAAAAGGTCTGTGGCTTACAGATATATTGAGGATGCCTACTCCTTCCTGACAAAGCCAAAGCAACTGAAGATGCTAGTTATGTTCTTGTGCTCCTGTGTCATACTCCCGCTGTTCCTCACTGATGGAACTGGCCTCACAATTATGTGCACACTGTCAGCCATCTGTAGAAGACTGCTGTTTCATTTTCAACAGTCTTTACATTTCAGTAGCAGTCCTGGAAGCTATCTTCATAGCTGTTCCCATCTGCAGCGAGAGCAGCCCGTACCACTGCCTCACTGCAGGTCTGTGATGGATGTGGTCCAGCTCCAGACCAGGTCCAAACTGAACAGAAGCCTTCCAGCCTGTGAGCTGTGCTTGTGAGGAAGGGAGACACAAATGCCGTAATGGCCTTGAAAGGTAGAGAAAGGCTTGCAATGAGCAGCATTAAAGAATTCACTCTCTGGGATATATTCATCCCTCTACAGAGGTCAGCACAAGGCAGTGTACCACATCCTCCCTCAGCCTTGGACTATTTCTATCCTTTCAGCTCAGTAGAATGAATGCACTGGGTGAGTGGCTGCAAACTGAACCTTATGTAGAGACAACAGTTTTGTGGGAAACGGGGCCTTCAGAGTATCCACAGCAATTTGCTTCGCCCTGGGACCATGTTGTGTCATGTTCCCAGCCTTATTAAAAAGAGCTCACTGCCTCTCCAGTGGAAAGGATCAGAGCCTTGAAGAGACAAAGGATTGTTCTGGCTAGTCAAGGAAGTAATTTTAATTTGCAACATTCAGCTTCCAACTGTTCAACAATAGCAAGAGGTTAACAATGTGGAACTGGGTCTCACGCAGAAGAGACATTTCGCTCAGTCGCTGTGCACATGTTCACTGCTGGGCCTCAGGCAGCTCCTTTCTCCCGCTCCCCCCTCCCCAGCTGAATGGACTTTTTGCCCAGACTCCTGCCCCTTGGCAATGCCATGCACTCCTACCTGTTTGCAGATTTTAAGGCAATGTCAAAATGAACTGGATTTGAACCTGAACTCAGTAGCAGAATTTTGTCACTCTGCTCTGGCCTTGTGACCAAAATGTTTTTGTTCCACTGGAAGATCTGGAGTTCTTTCTCCAGTCCTGTGAGATTGCTCTTGATTGCAACTCATTATCTTATTGTCTTAGGTGAGTTTTAAGATCTCTAGATCACTAGAAGAAGGACGCTGGATATTGAATCAACTAGCAGAACAGATCCTCCTACCTCACCACATCTCTGATATTTGTGAACAACAGGTGATCCCAACGCTCTGTCTTACCCCCACCTTATTCCACATTCACTTTTTCTGCTAGAGATGTTGCATTGTTCTAACATCACCTTTCCAGGGACATCAGAAACCATGAATTGAGCCTCAGGGTAGTAAACATTCTCCTGCCTACATCACATAGAAAAGCAGCTGCAGACTAGGTAAGCCCCCGCTGTGATCATGAGGAATCATTCCTGCAGTTGGGTGAGACTTCATTGTCACTTTGAGGCTAGAGTATGTCTTGTCTGTTTGGTAACCTTAGCTCTTGCAAGCAATGAACTGGAATAAGCAAACGTAGTGAAGAATACAATTTCACTGGGTCTAACAGAGTCTAGATTGACCTCATCTCACTGAGATGCCTAAATAGGGGACACAGCTCTTCTTGACTCCCTGTAGAGCCACAGAGAGGGAAAACTGCTCTGGAGGGTGGTTCAGCGAGAAGTACCTTCTCTGGGGCTATCTCCAGAGTCAATAGAGAAAGACCAGTAGTCCTAACTCAGGAGCTGGAGATAAATGCCTCAGTGGTCCCAATTAGTGCCAAACAGTGGCATAACAGCACTGTGTTCTGCTGCCCCACTGTGCCATGAAAGCAGGCATCCATAGCCCTCCAGCTTCAGCCCATTACCTCCTGGCTGGGCATCTCACTGAATCTTATAGGAAACCTCAAAATGAAAACTGGAGGGTTATTTAGCGGACAGACATTGGGTTAAAGGAAGAGCGTGACCTGCAGCTTGAACAAAGGGTTCAGAAGTAAAGAATCAGCATCGCAAAGGTGCTGGCCTCTGGTGACTCCTTTATCAAAAGGACAGACCAGGTCTCCTGAGAAACAGACCTTCTGTGATTTTGCAAGGTGACAGCTTTTCTGGTTTTTATGTCTTAGCCACAGACAGGCATTTTGGAGCATGGAAATGCAGGGAGGAACAGTGTCCTTTGGGTAGAAAAAGACAAGGATGCATCAGTCCCAGCGCAGCTCACAAACTGCACTTTCATATCATCGTGATGCACAGGCTGTGTCCTTTAGATCATTTCCGTGCCTACCACGTATAATCCAACCACTTACCATCAGTCTGTTCTCCTTGACTAGGAAGAACTTAATGCCCAGCTCATTTAAAAGGGAAAAGCCAAGAGCAGCCGGGGGAAAGGAGCTGGCTTTGCTACTTGCTTGGAAATGCAACATTTTCCCCATTTGCTTGCATCCAGAAGTAGGAGAAAAGGGATGCAACATGGTCCGTGACTCCAGAATGACTCAGCCAGTCATTCTCACATCAGACCACCTGGCCTCTCATTAACAGTCCCAGAAAAGGGAAGGACGCGGATATTTTCTTTCTCTGTCCACACTGGACAATTATTCCGACAGCTGTCCTAGACATGGCAGATTTAATAACTGCAAATGAAGAACATTTATCTCTGAAATAACTGTTTTGATAAAAAATGGTAAAATCAATGAATTCATTACCACACACTGACAGTAATACTTGCAGGGGGAAGAGAACAAGCTTGTGCTGTTATAAATTATTGCAGTCTGGTGGCATTTTGGTGTTCAAGGAGGTGTTTGTGTGTAATGGAAACATCTGTGGCCTTTGTCTGGAATTGCAGTGGTCTAATATGCAGAGCACACCTTCTGCAAACACGTTACAAAAGGTTCTGAACCACCCGTTATTTCTGATCTACCCTCATCGGCAGAGCTTGTGGGAAATTACATCCAGGAAAGCAGTCACTCAACACTTCTTATCTGCTGAGACAATGAGGGAGGCATGGATAGGGATCTCGTATCAACACCTTCATTCTCACCAGTACTAAAGCCTGAATGCAAAACCCTCCAGCATGCACAAAAGTTAACTCAGCACAAACCAAATTTTAATAAAGTGACTGATTTAACTGGTTCTGATAGGGTCAACCACATCAGCAAGTGTGTAAGTAGATATTCCTGAAGAATGTAACTTTCAGGATCCTTTTCGGTATTTCATTTCATAATAGGTCCGGTTTCAAAATTTTCCTCTGTGCAGCTGAAAAATTCCAACTGAAGAAATGTAGTAAATGTTAGATTCCTTTGCAAATATTTTTTAAATTATTGTTGGAAAATTCCTGCAAAAATATTTTCTCTGCAGTTTTGCAACTGCTGTGTGTGTTTTTCTCTCCTTTATCCCCTCCTCTTTTTTCCTTCCTGAATATGCCACCCAGAAGAGAAAGAGAAATAATTGCATTAAGTCAACATTTCATTTACTTTTTTGCATGTTAGTGAAAAAAGCGAGAATAAAACTATTTGTAACAACAATTCCATTTTAATAAAGATTTTTTTTTTTTTGACAGAACAGAAAAATCAACCAGCTCTGTTGTTCATTTGTGATTTCTTCGACCACCCAAGTTTAGACAGATCCTGAAGACTTTCATCACTCATGGAAGTTAAAGGGTTTACCCCAATTTAATATACCATTATGTGAGGTCAGAAATATGTCCTGAAAGTGCCATACATTGTGATCTACCATCTTGAGGGCTTCCAGCTGTCAGGCTGTATAGAAATAACTCAAAACATTCAGCACAAGAGGTTCACTGGGTGTTCAGTGTAAGCGAACATTGATGGGATTTATGGATGTACCTTCCAACAATGTTTTCTTCCAAAAAGCAGAGGTGGATTTTGTGACATGAACCTGAAAACCCCTTGTATGCATTAGCAAAAGTCATTTAGCCCTTGCTCGTCACACCTGTGACACCGAACTCTAGCTTGGCAGCTTCTCCCTTCTCATCTTGTTTTGCTTCTGATCCTAATATTTCTCGATGGGGATTTGCAGTGACTGCCTCTCCAGACTGTTCACAAGAAGCCAGTATATGATGTGAAAACTGCGCCTGCAGATCTGCACGACTACGTTGCCATCCATGGACTGGGGCCATCTGACACCAGCTGAGGATCTGGCCCGCCACCCCTACCCAGAGAACCAGCAATGGATAGCTCTTAACTGGGCCAACTGGCTGGGCCAATGCACAGCTGTATCGAGGAACACAAGAGCTTAAACGCAACAGATAATTCTGAATAAATCCATGCTATACTCACCATTCATTTGCCCTAGAAATAACAGCCTCGTCAGAGCACAGCGTACTGGCAAGAACAGCAAAGCATCAGACATGATGAATAATGTTTACATCGAGAATCCAGATGTCATTTTCCATCCTGTAGCTTTAGAAATAATGGCCTGTTACTTTTTATTAAATCAAGGGTAATCCATTCACCTACAGGCCCAATGATAGCTGTCTCTGCTAATCTCCACTCAGGGAGCTATATTCATCAGCAGGAAAGGCCTGTGTTTCTGGCAACAACTGGAAGCCCAATGATCTTCAGCAACCAAATTTCAAATATCAATTAGCAGTTTAAAAATATGGATCTATCAGTGCGGTCCAGCATTTACATAAAACCAGTTTTCCAGCAGTAGCGTGACTTCCTGTGTCCTCAAGCGCACAGACGCCAATATTATTCATTTCCTTCACAAACCTTTTTATTTACTAGCAATAAGCTCGGTGCCTCTCTTCAGGGATGATTCTCCCAGTATCATACAGCACTTCAGCCAGTTTAATCCTCCTGGTGATGGATCTGACTTCACAACTGGCCCTGCTTTGACCTGGGGTTTGGATGAGATGGCCTCCAGAGGTCCCTTTCAACCCAATTTTTTCTATGATTCTATGAGGGAAGTGGTGATAATAACTACAATTAAAATGTGGTGACCTTGAAAAACAATGGAAAGTTCTCTTTAAACAACCTTTATGCAGTTTGTTTTTCCTAGTTGGGTTGAACTACTGACATCCTTGATTTGACCTGGCAATTACGGCAATTTGCACCTGCCTTCCGTTGTCTTTCTGCTGACACGTGAAGAAAGGTTATTTTTCTGTGAAGAAAAAGAAAAAAAAAAAAAAAAAAAAGGAAATTTAGAAAACAGAGATTAAATAAACAAATGTGTGACCAATTTATTATGAGATATTTGCACACAGCAAGATCTGGTCACATCTACTTTCAGATTCTAGTCCTTTGCTTTGGGGCTTTTGGACTGTAATTGTGTTCAGTCTTCTATTTATACAATGAATCTATAATGTAATTTCATGAGGTAGTGAGATGCACTGAAAAACATATGAGCACTAAGTTGCTCTGCCTAATCCATATGAAACAGTGTTGGAAATCAGCCTGGTAAACATGGCAAGAGAATGAGCAAGGATTTCATCTGGGGCTCTAACACTAATCTAAAAAGGATTATCAAGGAGATAGCCTGAGATGCAGAGCACTTCAACAGAGAGGACAACGAATCCTATTTAAATGAATGCATTGGATTGCGGGTGGCTTGTAAGCGATTAGCACATGGACTTCATACTGACCAAGCCGGTAGGAGTTCATCCCTCACAGCCACTGCACTAGTTACATTTACAGCTCCGTTCACTGAATACAAATAGAGGTTAAGAGAAAAAGATGATTTTCAAACATTAGCTTTTAATAGGGACAGCATGTCTGGCAAGATGAAAAGAATGAAAACCCCTTGCTGTTCACAGTTGTAATCCACCCCCAGTTGTCTCGCTGTCATTTCTCTACAAGCTCCACCACTTGTTGTTTTGGGGAACCCACATCAACACGAACTGATATGAAGACAGCCAACGCTCGGTGCTTGGTGCCCCAGCAGAAGGCAGTTCTTACATTGATGTTCATGCCATGTGTCAAAGGTGGTGGAGCTTGTGACCACACTCCTCCAACCTCCCCGCTCTGTTTTGCTTGTCTTGTTTGCTCTTTAAATTGTATGTTGTTCCTAATAACAAATCAGTGAGCAACTGTCCGTTTGTGGGGATGGAAAGCAAAGACCAGGCCAGCAAAATATTTAATTGCAAGTTTATTTTATACCATGAGAATTACCCCTCTTGAAACAAAATACATAACTTGTTCCTTCCTTTTGTGGCAGATATCTAAGAGCCTGCTGATTCCCTTGGTCTCATCTGCTTGGCCTCCTCTGGTAAACTGATGGTTTTGTGGCTTTTGGCCTTTTGAACTATAGGATTTAGTTTCCAAATACCAGAAAATGTTTTGTGGATTGTAACATGTGCAGTCCTGTATTTCTGTATCCCATGTGCCTGAAGCCAAGCGTCTAGCCAAGATCTAGAATTTATGCGGTTTCAATAACAACTGAACAAATCCATGCTAATTCCATAAAAGAGCTGTCATCCATCCTCTTACTGTTCTCTTTGGTTTTTGGCTACAAATAAATTACGCATGCCCTGAAGTCCCCTAAAATTTTCATAGGTTAGTGGGCTATTACGCAACGACTGAACAACTAAATAAAGCCTCTTTAAAGCCTGACAGCTCTCTGCATGCCACCGTGCTCCTCACAACCCCTGAGCGTTACTGCAAGTGCAGCCACCGAGAGCACAACCACTTCACAGTCACGTGGTGATGTCCTGAACCTATGCATAGGAAGGTGGAGAACATATTATAAAAGTCCATTTCATTCCCACTTTTTTTCTTTTTTTTTTTTTTTTTAATTGACTCTGACTAAGGCTAATAAAGCTCATGAGATGGGAAACGTATTAATGATACCAACACTTTTCCACCTTTCACAAGGCTGGTCAAATTCTTTTGCCAGTTTTGTTGAGTAGCCCTATTTCCACACACTAACACTCCCATGTAGTTGTTCCATCAGCATGGTTCAGTGTTCGGTTGAATTAGAAATTGTACTGGATGATACAGAGCATTCCTTGTTTGAAGTAAATCTGTCATAAATGTATCAAAAGCACCTTTTCCTTTTTTTTGCATGCTGTACAACAGAAGCTGTTATATACAGTGCAAGCATTTATCCATTATAAAATCATATTTGATTCAGTAAGACTGGAATGAGTTCCCGTAGGTTAAATATCTCAAAAGCCAAGGTTCCCTCTTTCTGGAGTTCATGCTCTTAGTTCACTTAGCTTTCCAAACATAAAAGTAATCACAGCATAATAACATGCCCAGGGAATCTGAAAAAACCACTGGGTAGTTCATGGGATGTATTAAGCCATCTACCATGCCTTTCATCCACTGGAATATTTGTGCAAAATAGAGAACATTGTTATAAAAGAAGACAGATCATAAAATAGAGGGCCAAGCCCTCAAGTTGTGTATCATAATAAAGCCGGCAACGCTGTACTGATTTGTGCCAGCAGAGAATTTGGCTCTTTGTATTTAAAATAGACATAAATATCTCAGAGCAGTAAAAGTGAAATATGCTTCAGCTGTACTTTAAGGAGAGATTTCAGCAAACTTTATGTTTAAATTTCTTGGCTGATTAGCCCACAATGGCTTCTAATCGCTTGGGAGAATTTTTAAAAATCAAACTTGAATATAGTGAAGACATAGAAACTAAGAAAGTTGTCTGTAGTTCATGGGGACTAACTTTTATTTTTCAAGGGAAAATAAATCCTTCCGCTCATTTGCAAATAGCTATTGCATCCAATATTGAGGATCTGAAACTAGCAAAGCCTATTGTTTGAATGAAAGCTCAACACTTCATTTTCCACTCATCTTGCAGAGAATGTGCAGTCCTGTGGAAAATCATAGAGTAACATTATTATATAAATGGAGTGATAGATAAATGGGATCTTTTGTTATTTTTTTTTGAGCTAGCCCTTGCAGGTGGGTGGTTTTGGTGTGTGTTTGAAGATGGGATATGGATGCATCGTATCAGCCCTCACAGAAGACTAGACAGAACTACTGACTCAAAGTCAGACCAGCACTGGGTGTAACCAAAACACTTGTTTTTAACATGGTGCTCCAATTCCATCCCTCACCCTGACTTTTGCAGCCGCTGAAGGCGCTCAGTACCTCTGAAGACCCAACTATTCATGAGGCACGTCAGGTTTTCAGTAGAGGAGAGATAATGCAGACATCGCTGGGAAAGCTGCCTGCACCCCTGACTGCCCATCTGTAAAATGTAACTAATTTCATTCACTGGGGAGTGCTGGGAGGATTAATTGGATTTAGTGGCCACAATGTACTTTACATTGGTTGGGTGGAAGGAGACTGATAAGAATTGAGGTGCAAATTTCTCAGAAGTGCAAGAAAAAAACTGACCAAGGAGGAGGGCAATTATTTAAAGAGTCAGTGAAGCAAGGAAAAGACAATTAGCATTGGTATCACCCTAATTCACAACAATTTACAACAATGAGGCTGAGCTACTCTTCCTATCAAGGCCAGGGTGCATAATTCTTTGACTTTATTATAAAACATAATTAAAAAACATGATCGAAAAGGCTGCTTGTGCACATGGGCAAACAGAAAGCTGAAGGGCACATGAAGGAACTGAAGGACAGTGTTTCTTGGGAGTCCTGGATCTGAAAGAAAACAAGAGCAGGTCTATCAAGCCTGAGGTTATTTAGTGGAACCATCGAAAACAGGTGACAGAAAATTTGAATTCACTGCATTTTCTATCCATCGGGAGTCTCTAATCTGGACCTTAACGCAAGGATTCTGATGCTAGTGTCAAAACAAGCAAAGAACCACATAGCTGGCCCATTCTGAGCTGCACAAGGCGACAATTTTTTTTTGTTCTATATTCTTGTAGGTTATCCTAGATGTTAGCCTCAAATATATCCAGCAATGCAGCATGGAACAAACATTAGACAAGCAGATGGAATATCAGGATCAGCATCATCAATACCTTCAGAGTGCATTAGCGGCTGGAGTACAGCTGCTGCTTTCTTGATCTTTTATTACTACATAATGTTATTAATTACAGAGTTAAAGAAAAGACACTCTGAAAGGGGCAAGAGAACAGGCCTTTAATGAAATTGTGACTGTTTTATACCATGGTCCCTCAGTTCTCTTCTGTGTCTTGTTTTTCTTATGTGGAGCATCTGGTTTATATAGGAGGATGTTTTTTTAAGGAGTATGTGGAGCTGGGGGCATAGGCCACATCAATGTGCAGTAAGAGAAGCACACCTGCCTGACCTTACCACCTTTTAAAGTCTCCACTGTGATTTTTTTTGTTACGCTGTTTATGGTGCTTGTGTTTGAGAGTCTTGTCTGTCCAGGAAGCAGTGGACAGAAAAGTGGTAGATCTCCTGTTTAACTATGATTGCCTTCCTCTCCACAATTAGGAAAAAAAAAAAAAAACAAAAAAAAAACAACCCAACCCGTTCCAAAGAGCTCCTTAACTCTGCTAGAGAGAATAGCTTTCTCTTCATCTGTGAAAAGTTCCATTCTCAAACAGAAACACTTTTAGACCATTTCCTATTATGCTGAAGAGAAAAAATGTTCATCAGTGTTAAAAGGGAAAGAAATCTTTGATAATACTTTACACGGTGCTTTTCGTAGGTGCACATCAAAGTCCTCTATAGACCATATGAGAATCATTTTCAGAATTTATCTCAAAGGCCATTTTAAGCAGCCATAACCAGCCATATCCCAAAAACTTGAGAATAGGTACCCCGAGCCAGTATAAATATGGTATAAATCAGTCTAACTTTACTGATTTTGTTGTACCTGTAAAATGTATATGGGCTGAATATTAATCTCCTTGCTTTTTATAGTTGTTTGCAAAACACCTAGTGCCGTGCCCCGCAGATGTTATTTATAAAACTATTGATTTTTATTATTCATCTTTATGCCTGCCTCGTTCTCTGTCTGCCAGCTGATCATTGTCAGATGTACTAGATCGTATTCATGGATTGGACTGTAGTTGATGGGATTAATTGATTTGATTATATTGAGTGAAATCAGTGGATTTCACATCAAATAGAATCAATAATCTGAATTACATTAGACAGATGAGCAAACACTGGACAGGATCATTGCTTTGGTTTTCATGGGCTGTTACAGTGGTTGAGATCTGTGGATTGAATTAATCTGTGTGAGATACAGGTACTGGTTCCATTTGAATTGCACTGGTGGGCTCAATAACTCCAATTCCTTTTTAACTTGAGTTTTTACTGATCTTTATGATAATAATTATACCTAGCGGCAATCACCCTCTCTGGTACACACACAAAAAAAGTTCATTATATGACACAGAGATGAAGTGGCTCATTTTCCCCCTGTTCTAATTTGGTAAATGGTGATTACAGAGGTAGGAGCTTAGCGAAACCCAATGAGCCTTGATACGTTAGTTAGATTTTTAGCAAGTCATCTTTACTGAGACCTAACTGCATGTAGCCAAGTAAGATGACAAGTCCAAAACTCTTGCCTGCTGGTAGTGTTGTTATTCTCTTGATTATCCTGCAGCATGTTGAACACTTTTGTGTTAGAAGGGCAGCACAAATTGCACATGGCGTCTTTCTCTTGTCCTTAATCAGAAATGTTGAACTGTTCTCTAATCTCCATGAGGAAAAAGAATTCATTAGAATTCATCTTTTTTTTCACTCCTGAATGCTGTCTCTTCCTTTTTCTCTCTCTTCTGGGAAAATGTGTGAGGAACTAATGTTTAGAAAAAAATAACTACCTTTTGCAATTCCTACATGATGCTGAATACCATCTTCCCCGTGAAACTGCAGTCAAATGTCACTGTAACTGAGGGGTAGGATGTTAGCAGCATTTTCTTTCAATTCAGTGATCAAAAATACAAGATTAGCTGCCTCTTTCCCAGCTTAGTTACATAAAAACCATGGGCTTGATCTGTGAAAGTAAAAGTGAGAGTGTTGGCAATGAGAAGAAAGTTCAGTGGGTCATGACCGAAGCTGTCATATGAAAATAAAAGTTCATTCATATTTTCACATACATAACACTACCAGATTAGGATGCACAAGACAGAAGTTTTGACAGGAAATCAGGGAGGGTTAGAAGAAAGGATTAGAGCCAGAGGCTGGCTTCACCTGCGAAACTCCTTCAAGGTCAGCTCAAATCTGTATTTATCACACGTTTGTGTCCAGCAAGCATTTCTTGTTAAACTGAAAGTTTGTACTGAAAAATCTACATTATTGCTAGAAGAAGGGATCTTAGATTCTTGTTCCTTTTTCTGTTCTTCTGTTCTTCAGATTTTCTTTCTGCCTAAGAAATGAGGCCAGAGACTGAATCCACAACTGGCACCCCTGGAGCTAAAGAGATTCCCACCAGGTCTGGTGCTGTTGGAACCACCCCAGACAAGGGGTGGATATGAAAAAGGCACAAGACTACCCTTCAGGACACCTGCCTTTCTCTTCTTACCCTACCTGACTGGGCATGGGTGAGTTGTCTAATTTATCCATGTTCACATTGCTCAAACGCACATTCAACGAAGGACACTATAGCAAAGGATGGAGGATAAAAGCAAAATAAAATTATTTGGAAATATAGATGACTTCAGCGTCTGCCCTTGTATCTTTCCTTAAGCAGTGAATGTATTTTTATTTGCAGCTGTAATTTACAGCAGCAACTTATTGTTTATTTACAGAATAGTGACTTCATTTTAACTTGGGGAGTCTAACATTTTTATTATGGAACGTGGTTGCCCACTGTACTTATGCACAACTGGACAAGGACATTTCCTGGGCTTTGTCTGGAAAGGCAGACTGGATTGGGCTATTAAAGGACAGGGGAATATGGCTGGTTCAGAATATGAAACACATAGCAGTATTGCACTGTTTTGTTATTTAGACAATGTTTTCCAACCTTAGTGAATGGTGAGAGACTGGCTCTGTTTAAAAACACATTAATGCAGAAAGTCAGATTCACAAAGAACAGGAGCGCTGCAGCATTCAGCTCAGTAATATCTCAGTAAGTCCAACTTGCAGCTCATCAATGTTGCTAGCTATCTATTGAGACCCAGTGTCTCTCATTCCCTTCCTCCTGCTCGGTATTGCTCTCCCCCTCTCCCTGTCTCCCTGGGAAGGCTGAATCTCATCTGTCTGCAGTTAGCGGAAACCGAAGTAACTGGACTTGCTGCTGGAACAGAAGAAATATGTGATGTTAACAGTTCATTGAGCTGTGAGATGAACAAGCTGGATGCTGAAAAGGAAATCCAAGCTAAGAGTACATTTCCAGTGTTAATAAAGCTTTTTTCCTTTTGTTGTATATTTCCAAGCACTGATTCTAGAATGGTTGTCATCCATTTTCTTCCAGAATTAGACAACAGGACAAATTTAAAGTATTTTGGACTCATTTATCCTTCCTAAATGATAACTCTCACTGCTGCATTAGGAGATCTCTTTCCTCCTCGATCTTTTGTTAAAAATTTTATCATGTCTACAGCTGTCATTGCCTTTTACAACAAAGTCTTCTACAACAGTTTTCCTCTGTTTTCACCTGTGTCCCCCTTTAAACACGAAGCAATAAACCGGAAAGCAAGACCTGAATTTACTAGGAACAGAAGCAAGACTGCTTTCTAGTCAGGGGAAGAGGAAGCAATATCTCTCTGACACATGAAGGCACTTTTGCTCTCTTACAGTGTTTTGGGGACCCAGACTTGTTGCTGATGATGGAGGAAACTTCATACAAGAGCAACCATGAAGACAAGTGGAAAAGACACGAGGAGTTGGGTGTACATTCTGAGATCAGAACAGAGGAAAATGCATGTGGCCGAAGTTTTCCTTGAAAGCCATGGTTTTCTTCAGAATATAGTGCCTTAGAGAAAATACTTCCTCCCCCTTTATTTCCAACCACTGAGGCATTACTAAAGAAGCTATGTTATTTCCACCTTTTCAGAGAATTACCATAGGTAAGGCAGGTGGGGGTGTGAGCTGCAGTTGCCAGATGTTTTTGCTCTCACTCTATGTGAGCAGATGTGTATGCAGACTGCTCTGTGCTATTCTTGGCAGGAGCTAACTCAAATAAAACTTTGCACTACTTTTAGATGGAGAAGAGTTTCAGTTGGTTTGGGGTTTTTTTAGGAGCATTATGTGTAGCAATTGCGTAGCCTGAAATATTTAGAGATCATCTATGTTACAGTAAGACCATTTGGCGTTTATTTTCATGAGCCACAATGGAGACCTCATGCTGCAGTGAGGTTTGTCTTGAATTTGTGTTTCCCTGTCACAAAGCCATCATCATCTGCTTTTGCCTCTGAGTTTTATCTTTCGCTCAAGAGAGGAGTACCATATATTATTCACATCACATTAGTGCTCACAACGTGAGAGGTGCTGGACAAATGCATTATACAAAAACAGTCCCTGCTGTGAAGAGTTTACAACCTAGGAGAAAAAAGCAGATGAAATTTAGAGGAAAATAGATGAAACATAAAAAGAAAATGAGATAAGAAAACATCCAAGGTGTCATGATTAACAGATGTGTTGTTAATTTTTTTTTAATATTTTATTTTAGTGGCAGAGATGGTTGAAACATTTTCAAAACTCACCCTTCTTCTGCTAAGAAAGGTTTATTGTGAAAACACAAAACGGATTTTTGCTCTGTCTCTTGAATCGAATTTTGATTTTCAGAAATGCTTTTCATCTTTCGAAAACTCAGCTGCAGACTTGCTTTATTAAACCTTATTTTAAAAAAAAAAAATCACATGTTGGATTTGTCTTTAAAAAAAGAGGCAAAAAAATTCACTCAGAAATATACATAAAAACCTCTCCTTCCTTCTCCTACAATAATTCCATATTTGGTGCAGCTCTGACACCAGGTACCATGTCATATGCTCACATCCATCAACTTGCATGTTATCATTGCCTTCTGTTCATCCCCTGGTCACCTCCAGACACAGTTTCAGTCCTTATGGTGAGTGATCACTGCCACACTTACAGCACACAGGTGAACACACCTTTTGCCTGTGAAGACCAGTTCACACATAGCAGCTGGGCTTCTTCCAGGTTTGCTTTTACCAACCACAAAGCTGCTTTCCATCTCACAGGACAGCAAAACTATCCTTCTTCCCAGAGAAATATTGGCCAACATTTTCTGTAATGCAAGTCCAGCCCCTGCCATGGCATCTAACCTAGCGTGAGCTGCCCTAGGCAAAGGGAAGGTTGGATGGGAGCAATGAGCAGCACAACAGGGACACTGACCCAGCAAAACCCTTCTTTGCTACAGCTCCTCTCCCTAATCCCATAGAGAAAGACAAGGGATTCTGCTTTGGCCATGTGAGTCCTTCTGTCCCCTCAATTCTCCTTTCACAGGCTTTGTTAAGCACCTTTCAACCCTTGTTATTTCTGTCTCCTCCAGGAAGTCTTCCTGCTCTTTTTCCTCCTCTAAAATGTGCCCTGAAGTTTGGCATCAGCCTGCTGTGAGCTTGCTGGGGTGATCACCCATCAGACTCTCAAACAGAGTTTTGGTTGGAGTTTGGTCTCCATCAGTGATTTCTGAAAATTTCTTCCAACTTACCTGCAAAAACTACAGACCTGGCAGACTGAACAGTTATTTAAACCAGCAGGGTATAAAACTACCAAATCAGAACAGGAATGTCCTACCCTGACCTTGCACTCATTTGTAGTGGTGCAAACGGGTCCAGAGCACACAGGAGTACTAAACCATGGTGCTTAAAAGCAGCAATCTCCTTTCCGTGTTAAATCTCTTGTTCAATTCCTCTCCAGGCTTAGTCCCATCCCCAGCACAGCTCAAGCCTGCCCTACCCAAGAGGTGACATACCACTCCCTACCCACTCATCACAAGAACAGTGCTGCACACCCTTTGGTGATTATTATTATTATTATTATTATTATTATTATTATTATTAACCATTATTATTATTATTATTAATCATTATTATTATTATCGTTATTATTATTATTATATTTTTAATGTAACTTATTATTCTACCTTTCCAGTCTGCTCACCAGTCCTGATGGTGGCTCCTTTGCTGGCTCTGCTCTACACCATACTTCCACCTACAGAAATATAACTCTACCTGATACTCTTGGAGGATCTCCTATCTCATGGAGACTACAAACATTTATCTCTTATCATAAGCCTGCACATTTACCATCAAAAGTCCAGAGCAGGCTGGTAACTTTGTAGGTGGCAAATTGTGGGATTTTAGTTGGCTTTTTCAAGCTGGTATTTTTTATAGCAGCTGATCTTCAGTGAGTCCTTGAATCATACAATTGCCTTTGTGAAACTACAGCAGAGAATATCCTTATTTTATTTTCCTCACTGCCTTTCAGTTCAGTATCAACATCCTTGAGGTGTCCTGTAAAATCCTGAAACACGGAAGCAACAGCCTGTGTTTGCATCTAGACAGGAGATGGCAAGTCCAAGAGTGCAGTCACTTTGATGAGATTTTTAGGAGCAGGCATTATATTACCAGTGCTAACCTGCTCTTTTTAGGCTGTTCATATTTCATTAAAACCAGACTGCATTGCTGCAAGAAGTGGGGGAGAATCACTGTTTTGTGTCATGTCACAGAACTGAGTACAGAGAGGGGAGAGCTGGACAGGCACTGGGTGTTCTGTTTCATAGGAAACTCCTTTTAGGAAAAAATAAATATATTCAGGAGCAGATGAGGTCCTCTGGTGTAATGTTTTTAGTTCCCTTTCAATGAAATGTCACGGCTAAAATGTTTTCAGTTGGTCACAATGTTTTATTCTGAACAAGGAGGGATAACTTTTTCTAAGTTTAATACTAATCTTAATTTTATTTATGTGAAAGCTGGACCATCCATAAAGGCAGTGGAGCTTGCCATGTGTTCCTAGTGAGAGGAGTGGTGTAGGTAGAAGCTCCTGACTTTAGCATTAAGGAAGCCCATTTCCAACCTATTTTGAGCTGTCTCGCTCCATTTCAAAAAATTCCAGGTTGGGTTCAAATAAAATGTAGCTCTGGTGTTTATAAGTCCCTTTGGCTTTCTTGGTGTGTTTACATCAGGGAAAAGGTGCCGGTCAGTGTGCTCAAGGATCTGGCCGGCTTCAGCCCCACCACGGGTCAGCTCCACATCCCTGCTCTACCCTCATTTCACTGTGAATTTTTGCTGGCTGTATTTCTCAGCTGTTTGGGTTTGACAACAGCTACATCAGTAAAACCGGAGTCAGGTTAAATCACTGCTCTGTTTTGTCCCCTCCAAAGGAGTGCAGTAGAGGAATTCCGCACTTTCGGGTTCCTGGGTGTCACAGCAGGTTATTGTTTGGGTGCTAGTTTCCTATTTGTTATTAACAGCTCAATTTTCTGCTTCAATTGAGGTATGTTTTCAGGGCATTGTGGCTAGTCTTTCTTTGCTTTGTTTCCTACCAGATTTCTGGGTTTCTTTTCCTTGCCTCTCCTCCCGCTTATTGAATTCCTGTTGATATGAAACAGATTTCACCATCTTAGTTGTTTTTCTCTCTAAGCTTTTCAATGTCTCCACTGTCACCTCTGGTTTTGGTTCTCAGACTTCCTTCTCTAGGCTATTTTCACAATTTATAGTTGATTATTGTTGCCACTCTCAGTGTAATGTTTACTTTCAGATATAAACTCAGGTTTCACATTCAGAAAATATTTCTACTGGAAAAATGAAAAAGCTATTGAAATGTAAAACTTGCTGAAATAAATCATAGAATAATAGGAAAAAAACACCCTGTTTAAGATGTTCTGTTTCATTTATATAAATGTACTTAAAGGAACAGGTGACATTCCAGGGAACTATCAGTAGGTGGCAACTCCAACAGCAGCAAGCTGAGGGGGAGCAAACTCTGCTGCTTTAAGAATGAGGTAGCTATTTTTCTCCAGTGCATAAATCTATAGATTATAGTTATTGCTTGACAACCTGCCACTAATTAAATTATAAATGACATGACAAGAAAGAAACAGTTTAAAATCACTGAAAAACTTTTTGGGACACTTTTAGTACATTCCAGCTATGCTCCATTTTCTGAAGCAGAATGACATCTCCCAGTGTTTATATTTAAAGTAAATTGGACCAGTGAAGAAACTGAGATATTTCCCTTCACGGGAAACTAGAGTGACTGCTGAAGGAGCTGAAGGAATCTCTGCTGGTCTGATTCCTCATTTCCCTGTTCAGTAACTGCCCAGACTGGCCATAATCCCTCCATGAGCTGCAGCTGATTTAACAGGTGGTGGAACCTTCTGCAAGTGAGAAGAGAGTTACTGCCCCTCGTCATCCATCTCTTGCTGGAGGAGAAATATCCTTGCGCCTAAGGAGTGGATGATCCACTAAGGGGCTTGCAGTTCCATGGCATTAATCACTGCATGTGGTGTAGTCCATAACAAATAAAGCCTCAGGTTCAAAAAACACAGGCTCAGCCCAGAAAAGTTTCCTTTTCTCAGGTCCACCAGTGAGGTCCATTGCCTTTGGCAGAAATAATCCATCCTCACAGCGCTTCTGAAACATCACTGTATTCATCTCCCTGATACCCATTTCAGTGTGTTTCATGGAATGCCACACATTCCCCAGATTTGCTTCCTAGCTCTGTGCTCCAGGTCATTTGGAACTTCACCGATGCTGCTGCATGCAAAGAAAAAAAACCGCGGCTTTTGTGTGCCAGTACTTCACCAGAACCCATGCCCCATCTCTGGGTACCTGAAGAGCCATGTGTCACCCTGCAGATAATTAGCTGATAAAGCAGATTCATTGCCTCCCTTTTTCAACGGAAAACTACATAAATCATAGCAGATTTTTTTCTTTGATAACTTAATGCTGCAGATGTGAAGTGTTTGGGGATGAATAGGATTCAGTGTTTGTTAATGAGAGTTTAATGTCTTCATCTTCTGCATTAAACTCCAGTTAATTAATATTCATTCAATTAGAAAATGTAAAAATAAATTATACAAAATTAAGCTTTACAGAGGAAGCAAGTGACCTCATTTCTGCTGTTTTCAGGTGCTAATTAGATTAGCCTCTTTCCTGTAAAGTGGGAGGCACCAAGCCTTGCCAGCTCTGAAGAGGAGCCTTGCCTGGTGACTGTAGACTTTCTCACCTGGGAGTCCCTGGTTCCTGTCTGGCCTGAGCTGGTGAAGACTAAAACCTACAGCCAGGTAAAGCACAATGATAATTTTTGCTAGTCTGGAAAGCTTGCTGGTCAGTGGAAAGACTTTTTCTAATGGAATATTGTTTTTACGGAGCTGAGTGTTGCTGGGGGAGAAGGATGTGTGCTCAGCTGTTGACAAGCTGGGAGGAGTTTTACGGAGTCTTGGTTCTAGTCTGATTCTGCCTGCTGGCTTTGGTTGTGATTTTTTTTATTCTATTTGTTGCCTTTTATATATATATATAGTTCTGACAGGGTTGTCTAAACTTAGTGCTCTTTAGGAAATGCAATAAATGGTGCTCTTTCAGAGTTGAGTGAGTGTATTTGGCTTAGAGAGAAGATGTAGTTCTCTGGGATAAAGAGGTGGTCTGACTTGAGCAAGGCCAAATACAGGATAAAGCAAGCTAGTCTGAGCTTTCTTTATACAGACAGACCACAGGAGTCCTAAATAATCACTGTTACCAGCTTATCTAATGTAACTTTGAAGTTGTCCTTGCTTTGAGTAAGGGGTTGTACCAGATGACCTGCAGAGGTCCTTCCAACTTCAATTACTCTATAATATTATCTTCCTTCTACTTATCTAGATCCTGAAGCTATGTTTGTCTTCTGTTGCAGAAATGCCATAAAAGACAGTGAGAGCAAGTAGAAAACTCAAACTGTTTGAAGACCTGCTGTGGATTATTGCATACTGTGGGGGTGGGGAGGGGAGTAGGGGGCATAAATGCTTTATGCTGAAAGCTGGTTTGTAGTGCATCATCATCACTCTCCTTTTAATGTGGTATTTTCCAGTAACCCTGAAAAGCAATTCACTTTTAAAATGGGGAGGGGGGTATGGATGTCTGTGTGACTAAAACTCAAAGTTTTATCTTATCTTTGGAGGTTATCAGAAGGAGAAAACACCATTGGATAAGGATGGTTCAGTTCCTAAGTGTCTAGGGAATTGGTTTTATGTGTACTGTTAAGAAGAGTCAGAAGTAGTACAGACTCTCTGTGACACTGCAGTGAGCTTGCCTGTGATGGTAATTACTTCTTGCAAAGGAGGAGGATATAACAAAGTGATAAATACTTTAGAACTTTTTTTTTTTTTTTTAAATTGCAATGCTACTGACAGAGGTGTGGGACCTAATTGTGTTTCATTATGTTATCTCATTCTGGAGAGAAATGGGATTATTCTTGGTGTGAAACTTCTTATTTGACTCAGGTCATCATGAAGACATAATGATTTGCAAAGGATACACACATGGACTACAGTGTTACAGCCACAGGCACCTTGGCAGAAAGGAGGCTATTTCATGGAAGGGAGGTCAATGATGTTACAAAGGACAGCTTTTCCTTTGCTGTCTGGTCCTGCTGTGGCCCTTTACAACAGAACACGAAAACTCTATCATGGTTTGCCCTGTTACGAATTCCTGTGAAGACTGCTATCTCACTGCCTTTTTTCTGTTCTACTATTTCTGTGTCTTTCTCTTGTTTTCTCTGCTACACCTCCTCATTAGCTAAAATATCTTAATCTTTAGAACCTGTGCTTGGTTTCAAGCCAGATTCCTGCTTTCCTTGGCTCATTTCAGCTATCACAATAGTTGGCACCAACTGTTAGGGCTGTGCTTAAGGTCCCAATACAGAATATTGCTTATGAGAGACGTTGAGGTACTTATTTTTTTCTGGTGTAGGCAATGCTGAGAGGCATGGGCTGCTGGAGTGCTTTGTATTTCTCAGTGTCCCTCAGACTGTCTTCATTTACTGTGCCCTGCGAAGCTGCAAGGGGAGGAGGGGGGACCCCAAGGTTTATAGACTTTCAGGTCATATGATACTCCCCTGATCACAATATTATTGTGTGGCAAAGCACTTCTGCACATCCTTAACTCAGACCTGTTGATGTCAGTGAGATCTGGTTCTGTGTGCTGAAGTACTTTGAACTGACATGCTAGTCTTGAAGTTACTCATCTCTCTGGACCTGGCACTGTTAGTAATTAGTCCTTCTCCTGGCTTGGAGATGAGTTTTAGGCACTTGAGAGATTGTCAGAGCTGTAACAAGACTGATCTCATTAAAGGGTTAAAAAATAAAGCACACTTCCCAAGGTTATTGGATTGTCCTTGGTTGGACTCATGTGAACAAACGGCAGGACAATCCTCATCAACTGTTTTCTGCTGTAACCAAGAAAATATCATCATCCATACATATCCCCTACAGAACCTTTTTGCTGGGAGGGAAGTAGAAGCCTTTGGGAGATCAGAGACCTCACCTTGCACGCTCTCTGTTCCAGGAAAGCTTTTCATTACTGAAGTAACTTCTGCTCGAGTAGAGAGCTGACAAACACACTGCACCTCTTAACACCACAGCTCTGCAGGTTAGGTTTCTCCCTAACTTTATAGGTTTTCCTACCATATCATCAAGACAGCGTTTCTTTTCTTCCATGATAATTGGGAAGACTGACAGTTGGGAGTCTGTCAAAAAAGGAGACCAGCCTCATATTCCCCACCCCAACCCACTGGTGAGCCAGTAAGTGTTTACACCTGACAAGATGAATCTCACCAGCTATTTGAAGACTTTACTGAAGTCTTTCATTTCACTGCTCACTCAGGCTGCTCAGGAAGATTAGAGTGATTGCTGATGGCTTTGCAAACTGCTCCAGTGGACACTGAGTAAATATTTCAGGGAGCACAACTGCAAAACGCTCCAAACCCAGCCCTTGCAATGACACGCCTTGCCTAGCCAGCCCATCAGAAGGGCAAAGGCCAAACCCTTGACCACAAATCCTGCTTGTTGTCCTTTTAAGAAGGACTAGAGTCATACTCGGACCCCTCACAGCAGCATACCCTGGTTTGTTGGTGTTTTCTGTGCTGTGCTTCTGGGCAAACACGAGGTCAGAAGCTGGACATGTACCTGGGCCTCCACCCACATGCTCAGTGTCAGTTTAGGATTAATCCTTCTGTCATGATGAAGACCTTCACTTAATCCGGTGAAAATATTTGGAAATACCTATGTTGCTGCTTCTTTCTCATTACTGGAAATTTATTAATGAGTGGTAGGTCCTGTGAGTTAATCATGTGTACGTTAAATGAACTACCAACCAACCAGCTACATATTTCTACCCAACAGGCATGATATTCAGTGTAGACCAGAAACAATGGATATCCCACTTCAATTTTAGTTTGGGTTTTTTTCCAGAATTTGAGATGTAAGTATGGAAGGGTTCTTGAATGTACTTCATGTCCCGGTTGTTACCTACCCAACTGAGTTTGAGTTTTGTACTCAAACTAAACCTTTCAAATCTCAATTTAGTATAGACTGTCTTAACAGCAAAGTTAATAGAGGCTTTGGTGTTGGGGCCAAAGCTCTGGGCACAAATTCAGAGAAGGTAACCCTCAAACACAGCAGGCAGCTTCTAGGCTTTGGAAAGTGAATATAGTATTGTCTGTTAGCCCAGGGGCGATTCCATCCCTGTGTTTCTTCCACACTTTCTCAATGGCTTTCAAATACAGCAGAAATCTCATTTTAAACATTCTGAAGGAAATCCAACTGCTTCGCAAACTCTGGTAGCTTCAACAAAACTAGCTGGCTTCTAGGATGTTATCTAAACAGATCTAAGATTTGATTGTAGTAAATAATTAGGGTTTTTTTTCCATAGGAATCTCGGACTGTACTGAAAATTATAATCATCCCTTCTCAGATTTTTAGATCTTTGTACGATTTCCCTATGTTTAGAAGAGCTGTACCACCCTTCAGTTAAGGTGGTCCCCTCACCTCTTTCCATCTTGCAGGTGAAAAAATGGGTTTTACAGTCTAGCACTGAGGCCTGAATAAGAGGGAGCACTGCTGAGTAAAATGACCTGACTCCTGGTGTGCTACGTCTCCCCAGGTCATCTCTGCTTATTTCTTTTCACATCACTTCCTCAAGTACACACGCACACTAATAATACTGGTAATGGAAAGAATTTTATGCTCATTTTATATTTATCTCTGTTTCTTTGGCTTCTGTCCAGTCTGGAAAGTCCCACTGGAGAGAAAAAAAAAAAAAAAAAAAAAAAAAAAAAAAAAAAAAAAAAAAA
>NW_020799122.1:7386941-7418170 GCF_003259725.1 Athene cunicularia | reverse complement strand
AATCTCATTTAAAAAAAAAAAAAAAAAAAAAAAAGCTGTTGTGTCTTAACTGATTATAGGCCATCAGACTTTTGAGGTCCCTTTCAAATTATGACCAGCCTTCAGAGATGGACAGATCTGTATTCCTGTCTGAAGCTGATGGGTCATGCATTCCTACAAGAGAAAATAGGGGGAGGGCAGGCTCTGAAGCTTGCTTTTTTTTCCTTGGGTGAAGGGGACATTTTCTAAATGGGATTTTATTACAGTGACAGTTCTGAGTGTGAATCACCCCATTTATGTGATATTTCCAGCAGCTCCACCAATTATGGCCACCTTTGCCATGAAGAACAAGGAAATTAACAGCAGCTAATGGACTGACAAAGCTTTCAGTGCCAAGTCGCTAGCATATGACAAGGCAGATCAGTCCCCGCCTGCCTCTTTTCTTATTTTCTTCACTGTCAGATATTTATTGTAATAGTTGAAAGGCAGCATTTAGCTAGCATAGCACTTTCTATTTAAGGTGCTGTGCAGAACAGGCCATTCCACAGATAAAGGGAAAAGTATGTTTGAGAATGATATTGGGACTGAAATGGAAATTGCCTTAAATTGGGTTGGCGAGCATCCTTATTATTCATTGGGATGATTTAAGTACCTCTTTTAGAAAAGAGAAAAAAAAAGTAAAGGGGTGTGTGTGTGTGTGTGAATATTCTAAAACTGAAACTGTTCTCTGCTCACTCATTAAATAAATTCATAACCCAGCAATGCCTCAGGGATACTTCCCTGCAGCAACCTCCAGCCCAGCCAGGTTGCAGAAGGACTCTAGGGGTGGTCTGCCTGAGAGCAGGTCTATTTGGATCAGCTTCTTAGAGAGCTTCTGCAGAGAGCATCCTTAGGGGAAATATTTACTGAATTTGAGGACCAGCAATAGCTAAGGAAGTGATTCTGTCCTTTGCCTCAACCTTTGTGTGCAAGTGCTCCAAGAGGCAAAGAACTGCCTGTTATGGGATTCATGTGGGACTGTCCTGTATTTATGGAGGATATAGCAGACTTTCTAGTACGTGCTGTTCTGTGATTCACTTTTGTGGAGCAATCTGTAAGCTGCATAGGAAGCTATGAAAAATATGAGCATCACAGGATGAAGTATCCTGGATTTATTAATCTCTCTGCTCAGTGCAGGATTCCCAAGAAATGAGTATATCCTTTCCCTTTCTGGTCATTACTGATGTTTCCATGGTGGGTGCTTCACAATTTTCATGACAATACCAGAAAGGACTACTACAGCCAATACTTAATTTTTCCATGGTCTGGATTGTAGGATTTTACCTGATGAGTCCACAACAAGCCTTTGACAGTATCGGACTCCTAATCACTGGCATCTCATACCCCTGTTTAGAAACTAAGATTCCTAAAGTGCCTTTTCAGGTGTACATGCCGGAATTAGATGTCATGCTTTTGAATTGCAAATGGTTTGGAGAAGCACGTTATTGCAGGTGCTGTGGGGCAGTGATGCTGTCCCAAAATTCAGAGCATAAAATGAGGAACCACCATCCAACTGCCAATGAGCAAGGACTGTCCTTATCAGAGTTTTAATTACCCTGATCTGTGACCTTGAGGGAGTTGAGGCTCTGATAAGAAGCCCCTGGGAAAGGTACTCTTCTGTCAAGACTGAGAAAGTGCACAGAGATTAGCTTCTCCTGTTATCCTAGTCTCTCCTTTATTTCTTTCTCCTTTTTCTCTTTTTCCTACAGAACAAGCTTTGTGAGGTTTGTACCTTTTAAGCTTCCTGGGCAGCAGTCTGAAGAAAATCACTTTCACATCCTTTTTCTGCCAGGGTCTTGCACATTTCTGGGTTCCTCTCTGATGAACTGTGGGCAGCTCTAGTGTCCCAGTGTCACCTGTGGTGGTCTGCTCCTGACAAAACTTTATAGTTCAGTATACTCATAGTCCCAGTAGCCGTTAGCTCTGCAGCCTGAGCATCATTTGATGGGCTGACTTGTTTAGGGGCCTGAACACAGTGTATGAACAGCACTGAAGGCAAAACAGAGATAGTTTCCCCTTGGGCATGTGGCTCTTCAGGCCCTGCTGAAAGCCCTTTAACCATTTAGTTCAGACATAGATTTAACTCTACCCTTCCCATCTCCAAGCAAAGCCAGATATAACACTTGCACTCCAGGCCGTACCAAGGTACCTCCTCAGCTGCCCAGTTTCTCCAAAGCAAACTAAAGCTGCATCCCACGTATCCTATATCATTTTACACTTCAAACATTCCCTTCCGTCTCAAAGCATACTTACAAACAATATCCTGTCAGTCCCACAAGGAAGGACTGAATAATGCAGAGCAGAGCAGTGTCTATGCTGGACCAAAATGCTGACGTAGGTGCATACACACAGGCAACACACAACATTGCAAACTTTGAGAGCTATGAACAGGACCAGATCTTCTGCTCTTCTCTCTCAACTGGCAAATGACACTCAATGCATCCTCAGAATGGTCAGTACTGCACGGTTCATGTATGTTCCCTTTCAATTGGTTCTAAAATACCTAAGTGTCTTGCTGGGTCTAAACAAAATTAGCTGTACAGTATGGACCCGTAATGAGGGGCTGGAGATGAGCTAGGAAAAAAACAGTTAGGATTTCATATAGATAAAACTATATGCAGCATATTGAGAGGAAATAGAAAACTTTCCATTGCAGCTTCTGCTAGGAATATCATTTATAAGCACTTGTCAGAGGATTACTTTTTAATTTGTATCTGGAAACTGTTCATTATTAAAAAAATTAATAATAAATTTATTGGACCTGAGGAAGATCCAGATACCTCTGAAGCTGAGCAAAATTCAAGTCCTTAGTTTCAGTTTTGAAATATGAGTATATAGATGAGGTTCTGGATCTTCCTATCATTGTAACATATGGTGTTGCCCAAAAAGAACTCAAGTTACTGGAAAAAGCATTAGCAAGTATATCACAAGAAGCTGCACAGAACTGCTTTTTTGTGTATTTCTTCTAGCATCTCTGACTATGTGGAAACCACATGGGTACAATTCAGTTTCAAATAACCATGCCTGCTAACCATATATAAACCAACAAAGCCTAGATACAGATGTACACTGCTCACATAAGTTGACTTCCGTATTGGGAAACAGATGTGTTCCTTGTAGGCTTCCTAAATTATTTAAACATCCAGTGCCACTGTATTACATATAGCCCTGATGGTTATTTTATACTACGCTATTCATAGAATCCTAGAACACTTTAGGTTGGAAGGGACCTTAAAGATCACCCAGTCCCAACCCTCTGCCATGGGCAGGGACACCTTCCACTAGCCCGGGTTGCCCAAAGCCCCGTCCAACCTGGCCTTGAACCCTTCCAGGGAGGGGGCAGTCACAGCTGCTCTGGGCAACCTGTGCCAGGGCCTCAGCACCCTCACAGGGAGGAATTTCTTCCTTATATCTAATCTAAATCTGCCCTCTGTCAGTTTAAAAGTGCTACCTGTCATCCTATCCCTACACCCCTTGATCAAGAGCCCCTCCCCATCTCTCCTGCAGCCCCTTTCAGCCCTGGGAGGCCGCTCTAAGCTCTCCCCAGAGCTTCTCTTCTCCAGCTGAACCCCCCAGCTCTCTCAGCCTGTCCTCACAGGGGGTGCTCCAGCCCCCCGAGCATCTTCGTGGCCTCCTCTGGCCCCACTCGGGCAGGTCCGTGTCCTTCTGCTGTTGGTGCCCCCCCAGAGCTGGACCCAGCACTGCAGGGGGGTGTCTCAGAGTGGAGGCGGAGAACCCCCTCCCTCACACTGCTCGGGGTGTGGTTGTCTTTCTGGGCTGTGAGCACACACTGCTGGCTCATACCCCCAAGCCCTTCTATGTAGGTCTCCTCTAAAATGCTAATGACAATGCTGTGTCCTCCTACATGACGATCAGTATGTAAGTATATTTTCCAACAGGATAGCAATTTAATATCCTATTGTAGGAGTTCAAGAATCACTAGTCTAAGAAAGGAGAGGGTAGAACTTTATTCTTTCTTACCTGCGTCACCTTGTGTATGTGACTTCAGTTACACTTGACTGCCTGTACTTCCCAAAAGCTAGCACTGATTTGTTCCAGGGATCCTGCATTCATTTACAGAAAACTTCTGGAAAGTTGAAATCAGAGGTAACTCTTTCCACAAAGATTCTGTCTGCATTTGGGGTCCTCAGCTGAGAACCCTTTCTTTCTGTGAGCTCCTGTACATAGGGAACACGCTCAGAGCTGCTTCCTTGAGGATTATTTATCAGTCTCAAGAGATTCACTTGCATTGGGGCCTTTGGGAACATCTCTCCTTTCTCTGAGGCTTGTGTGCAGAGCTTTATGGATGTAGTCTTAGTAAGCCAACACGTGCCCTGAGGGTCCTGAGCTCATCCTGGCCGCTGTCATGCTGAGAATATTGCCGCAAGCGGGTGCTGGCTGCTCTTGAATCCGATGTCAGCAATATGAATTGACAATGTCCTGATGAATCTCAAACCGAAACTGCAACTTTCATTTTGCTGCTAATTGTTTGGAGTTCTTTGAACTCACGTCTGTGGATGGCACTTAAAACTGCCTCTGCCTGGTACACCTCATAAACAGATGGAGCGTTTGTTGACGTTTCTGTGACAGCTTGAAAACTTGTCTCCTACCTCTGAGCTGAGCCCTTTCTGCCTTGTCCTCCATCTGCCATCTCATTTTAAAACTAGCAGAACAACTCGAGTGAAGCAATTCCGACTTTTTCCATCTGTGCACAGTTAATTAAGAGGGTAATGAGAGCTCCGAATGAACAAGCCCTGCATTAATTCAAGATATGATTAAGGGAAACATCCAAAAATGAAAAAAATATATATATGTGCCTACATACATATAAAAAAAAAAAAAAAGTCTGAGTCCCTTTTGTCTGTCCCTGTACTTGCCAGCATTATGGCTATGGATGACTAAAAAAATGGGAAAGATGACGATGAAAAACTGAATCCATATTCTGAACAGGAAAACTGTGTGTAAGCAGCTCAAATGTGTAGGGACTGCTGTAGCCGAGGCTCTGAATGTTGGGTTCCCTTCTTGTAACATCTGCGTGTGTGAAGATGGGTGCTTGATAGTGGGAGAAGAAAATGTTGTTTGCCTTTTCTTTGGGTTTGAAAGGTGAGCTACAGAACCAAAGGCATGGAGAGATGCACAAGCTGAAGAATTGCCCCCGCTGAAATTAACTTAAAGCATATGGTTCTCCTTGATATTTGCTTTTGCAGCCATCTCTGTGTGTTCTCAGCCAGGCAATATGTGATCACATGAATCTACCTTGGGAAATTTTACAAGAAGCCAAGACTGTCTCGGCAGCTACTCAATAAGTAATTCCAGCCTAGGCTGGAAAAAGGGTATATTGCCTAATTTTGCTCTAGTTAGACTAAAGAGGAGCAAGAAGCCCAGCTGGGGACCCAGGAGTATGAATTGTGTAGGGAGTGAGGCAATCTCTAGTCCTGCAGAGTTTTTAAAACCAGGAGGAGCTCGGCAGCTGGGGGAGGATGGGGCTGTGATAATGAGGGAGGTGAAACAGGGCAGGCAAGAAAATAGGGCATGAAGACTTTGGAGTTAGGAAGAGAAGAGGGCTGCAGAGCAAAGCAGCAACCAGTGAAGACTAGGAGCTTTTCCTCCATATCTTGTGGCTTTCTCCAGTTTTATAGCTTGAATTTTGCTTTATTGGGGGTGGAAAAATGAGTGGCACTGAAGAGGCTGAGTGAATTCCTGTTTGGGTTTTTTCCCCTTCTTGGTTTCTTGCAGCAGCAGGAAACACAGAAAATATTTCTAAACAAAGCCCAAAATTGGCTGTTTGCATTTTGCCTGTGAAATTTCCTGTGGCTCACAAATTGGACTCTCATCCCTTCGCTGCCGGGGAAGGCAGACGCATTAGCAGCCACTCTGCAGAAATGTCATAGGCAGCCAGTGGAAAGGGGCTCAGTTTCACCTGCTAAAGCCTTTATTAATTTCAAAAAAAAAAAACTTTTCTGTGACTCCTGGTGTTCACTCATTGTGAAGCCTCTTGCCTGACGAATGCCACTGAGAACAACCACGTACAGCCTGCCCGTGTGCTGTTTGCCAAGGGAGGGTTTGCACAGCAGCCAGGGAGATGGCACATTTGAAGAGCTAGTGGCATTTACACACCGATCCCGAGGAGACAGCCAGAGCTGGAGTCCCAGACCGAGCGATTACACAGAGGGATGCAGAGTAGGGTGTAAGCTGTCAAAGTGTGTGTTCTTTCTTATTTCTAAAGGATTTCCAAAGTGCTGTAGGAAACAGGGCTGGAAGGGAAATCAAGATATAATCCCCTGCCCCAAAGGAATATCAGAATTGTCACTGCTGTCAGACACTTGTCTAATCTCTACTCTAAACCTCCCAGAATAGGGATTTCATGCCCTCCCTGGGCCATTTATTCTGGTGTTTAACTACCCTTGCTGTTAGAAGGTTTGTCTTAACGTCTGGTCTGAATCTCCCTGGCTGTAATTTAAGTCCATTACTCCTTGTTCTACCCAACACCGAGACCAAACTGATCATCATTTCTGCACAACTGTTTCTGAAAACAGGTATCTTCCAGAAGATGCACGTAGAGTTCAGTCTGCAAGGAGGAGCAGGGACACAAACACTCTCTCTGAAGGGCACTGGTGACACATTTGCACGTTGGGACGTTCCTTGTTCCTCAAGACAGTCAATATTTTTACCCCAACGCCAGAGCTGGTCTGACTCTCTGCGCTGGTTTGGTGGGGCTGACTGACACAGCGTGAACCAGAATTGGAAAGCGAGTTGCCCAGAGGAGCAGGATATCAACCTGGGGCTACAAAACAAAATTCAGCTGTTACACAGTACGTATCCATACTGCCTTCAGTGTAACCTGGGTTTTACAGGCTGGCCTTCAGGAGCACCTGATCATGAGGACTTTTTGCTTTGGGACCTTCAGCAGTTATCCCTTGGAATGAGGACATGCCCTGTGCAAGTATCCAGAGCTGTTGTCTTACCCTAGTGACCCAAACCTTGTTTCTGAGGAAAAGTTGTGAAATTTAACAGCATCTCAACGCAGTGCATTGCCTTTGTATTGAATGTGCAAGTCCATATGCATAGAGAGTACACACTAAGCAAAACTGAATCTGTAGTCTGATATGCTTTTTTTTATATTATTGGAGACTTATACTAAATAATCACATAATTCTCTTTCTGTGTGTATATATACGTAAGCCAAGTAACAGAAACTTCAAGGTTCTGCTACCTAGAAGTAGTTCTAGACAAAATCTCTGTTTAGGTAGACTAAATACAGGATGGTATGATGAGCCTGTCCAGCCTTGTGGGGTTTATAATCACACAGACACAAGTAAACATTGATCTAAACTCAGTGAATTCCTGGGGTACCTGAACTCCCAACACATGAGACAATTTGTCCCACTGGTCAGAGCTTCAGTCAGACTCCAGTTGGTGTAATTTTATGGAAAATATATTGTTACAAATGAATCTGTGTGCCCTACTCTGAGATCCAAACCTCTACCACAGACCGCTCAAATGAAACTTCCCAGATGAGTTTTTTCAACATTCAGGAAATATCTTTCATACGGATTATACTTAATGGTCAAACTTTTGCTTTTGGAGGGTTAATCTTCTCATTACGTTTGAACAATAAAATGGACAAGTAGTTTTTGCTCAACTCTGAAGAAATTTAAATTCTTCCCCAGGCTGGGAACTTGTTATAAGTTTCCATTTAAAAAAAAAAGAAAAATAAAAATTCCCCCACCTTTCTATCAACTAAGTCTGGAACTCCTTGAAATAAGGGCTAGTAATGGAAGTGCTGACAGTATCTTAACTAGAGCAGCGTGAAAGGAGTGATATAATAGTTTATTTCAGGTAATGCCATGGTGATTTTTAATTTACATAATGTCAAGAATGCAATATGTGAACTTTCTGAAAGCAAAAAAGTGGTGATAAAAACATCTATTTATTCCTCCTGCATCCTTGCAGAAACGAGAGAATGAACAAAGCCACAAGGAAAAACCTCAAGGCCATGGTATTTGTATGAAGCATGCTACACATAATGTACCCTAGAAGTGTTTGAAAGAGAAGCTGACCCCGTATACTTACTCTTGTCTCAAATCATTTGCTAGTTTAATAGCTTAACATTTGAAAAATGATGTTTAGATTCTTTTTCCTTCCTAGCATTAAAATATAACTGGTATATAGTGAATGTGAGAGATCTGTGGAGGGCTTCCAGGTCCCAAAGTCAATTCTCATATGCTTCAGCATGTCCTAACTGTAGATGCTCAAAGTGCATTGCAAACGGAAGGGCCTGGGAGCTCCACTAGAGTTTGGGGGGTTTATAGATTTGGGAGATTTTTAGGGACTTGGAAAAAAAGTCAGATGTCTGCTTTTTCTGCGAATAAACATTCCTCATTCCAGGAACAAGGAATCCAAGGGGTGTTCTCCAGTCAGTACCACTGAGATGAGCTCTGGGTCCAGAGCTGTCCTTAACAGGCTTCCTTCTGGCCACAGACAGGAGGACAGATTTTTGTCCTGGGAGCTCACCCGTGCCATGTGAAGGCTTTGCCTGGGCGAGTGGCAAGAGGATACTTAGCCTGCTCCCTTGCCCCATCCCCTTGCCCCAGGGGCCATTTGGAGGACCATAGCTATCTTAATCACAGACTTGTTCCGAGATGATCCTGGAGGTTGGTATTAAATCTGCTGTCCATCCTGAATTCTGTGGAGTAATTGCATTGGAGCTGTTAAGAGTTGCACAGAGAGGGATTAACCAGTTCCTTCCTAAAGAAACTAAACAGCATATCTATAGTACACTTACTGCTCAGAGAAAGTCCTTTTTATTCCAGAGTAACTGTTTAAGCACTATTCTAGAAAAAAAAAAACCCACAGTTTGGTATAAGCAGTCCACTAAAATCCTACTTCAGAGTTCCTAATCTTGAACCAGTCTGAGTATCTTCTGGCACCGGAGTTATCTTCTATGGCCCCTTCTGTTAGTAGAGCCCCATCAGACACTACTTGATTGTAGATTATTTTACTCATTATCTCTAGGAAACAGATCTTAAAGATCACTGTAACAGGCATTGTACAAACATAGGAGAAGGAGCATGTCCTGTGCCAAAGACGTTACATGGGGGGAGACCAAACAGGAAAAGTGGGGAAATTAAGGTTACGTGGGTCACCAGCATCTCCCAGGAGCAATGCAGAAGTGTTCCAGTTGGTATCAAGTTCTAAAAACAGAAGTTTAGATTATTTTTTTTTTTCAACATGTAGAGTCCTTGTACCAGCCCTCCACACAAAGGGTAAACTCCAGCTTGAGCTATTAACACAACCCAGTGTGACACAATAGAGCTTGCAGCCACTAAAGCAGCCTAGTGTGACAAAAATTTTCGGAGAGAAGTTAATAGAAATCCTGCATGATAAAAGAATCCACAGAGTAAGAGAATCCGCTGTGACAATATTATACTTTGAATATCATTCATAAAAATAAAACAAATAAAAGTCAATTGTAAGGTCCAGGATACCATAAAATATGAGTTTGGATAGAGACACTTAGAAGGAAAATTTGCTTTAAATCTGTGTAACCACCTTGAAGCCTCACACATTTACAGTTTTAATCTAGCACATTAGTGAGATTAGTACATGGTTTTTTTTGCAATTAAACTGCATATTTTATCACTTCTTCTATTTTCATGCTATATAAACTTCCAGGAAATTACAGGCCTATAAATGTTGCCAGAGCCCTGCCACTATGGGAGACAGAAGAACAGAGACAGAAGCAGTGTGGGTGGCTGCTTCCTTTTTTCCCCCTAATTGTGTCATTAGTCAATAAAACCAAACCTTTGTAGAGGCATTTGTAGGATTAGGATACATGCACACAGGGAAGCTCAGAGCTCGGGTTCCTGCAGGGAGCTCTGTACCTGCAGTCACAAATGCTTTCCAAAGGAGGTGCAGAGCGAATCTCTCCTGTTATTGAAGAGGGTACAGAGGCAGCCGTGGTAGCGTAGACACAGTTTCCCCATGGAGTACCTATTGGTTAAATCCTCTCCTTTGATGTTAGGCTAGGTGACTCTCTGAGGAAGAAGAGCTTTCTGTTCCTCAGCCCTTATGCTTGCGAAGTGTAAAGATGTTCTTTCCCTTTCTGCCTCTGTCCTCGCACGGCTATTTCTCCCTCCCCTCCTGCGCTGAGCGTCAGTTTATCCAGGCGTGTCTCCTGTTATCACCTTTTACATTGCCTGTGAGTTTTCTGCCTTCCTCAGTCATTCGTTCCTAGTGATCCCTTAGTTTAAATCTGTGGTGGAACTCTCTGTGTTGCAAATGCCATGTTAGTATCAATGCTTGCAGTTCATTTTAGGGTTTGAGAAGATACACCCTGGTCATATCAGCTGCAGCTCAGCCTTTCCTGCTTGGACTACAGAGCAGGTGAATACTCTTGTTTCCCATTTTGCACCAGACACAAATGTTTCAGAGGGTGCCGGAGTCCAGGCATGTCCCCAGGTCATCATTTTTGTAGTCATTAATTCTTGAGTATTGTGCTGGACCACACCTGTGTGTGTCCTAGGGAGAAGAGTAACCGTGAAACTCACTCACCATGTTGATCTGTGGGTCCCAAACTCCAGCCACTATGTTAGAGATACCTTCTACCTCATCCAAAGTGCTTTCAGGCATGTAAGGATGGGGTTGGGCAGTTCTACCGAGTCATAAAAAGACAAATACTGCTCTCAGCAGAAAGGGATGCAAGCAAGAAAAGGGCAGATGCCAGCATTTCCAGAGATCAAGGCACCTCTGTTGTAGGAGAACAAATAAATAAGAGCTGAGCTTTAGGCAAGGTTTGAGTAGCTTTAGAGTCAGCCTGGAATCTGATCCACTCAATCCAGTGCTGCTGATGCCTCTAGCATCGTAAACTCAGCTCCCTTAAATGTCACTTTGGAAGGTGAACAGATGGGAAGTGGAGCTAGAAATATATAATCACGTTAGATTTCTTTTAAGAAAAATTCTGTTTTTAAAAAAAGGTCTTGCTTGCAAACCCTTTATCTGCCCTGTGTTCTCTTCCTTCCACTCTTTTAAAACTAACAGAATTCTGATCTGGTACACTTCAGCATTTCTTTGTCAATTCAATCCAACAACTGAAAGAAGGACCCACGCTGATGAATGCTGGGCACTTCACTGAGATAACAGGAATGTTTCACCAGGCTCCATCAGCTGGATCTCTGAGTCCCTTCCTGAGTGCCACTTTTGAGGTCCACTCAGTAGTAACCAGGCTTCAGACGCGCTTGTGTCTGTGACACAATCAGCAGTCTGAGAAGTGAGAAATCACCAAGAACTGAAAGCAGAGCATTTGTCAGTGAACCAAAAAGGATTTGCTGAAGCATCTCCAAATAATGTGAAAAAATCTTTCTGCGCTTATGGATGTAGCCAGGAGGTGGCTTGCTTTTAAAACTCCTGGCAAAGCTGTTGCATATAGATTATGAGCCTGCAGATTCTAGGAAATAATGGGCAGAACACAAAGAGTCTTGCTTCCCAACAGAGGCAGTAACAAAAATTCCTTCATCTTATCAACCTACATTTTCAACACTGACAAGTGATTTGGGATGCAAATGCTTCAACAAACCCACAGCTCTATAGCCTGAAGAGAGTAGTGTCTCAAAGACAAACCTATTAAACACATTGCACAGGAGCTCCTCCTCTCACGTTCCCTGCTAACAGCAGTTGTGCCTCCTCCAGAGCTCCTTGCAGATTTGTGATCAGACCCACCTGGCAGTAGATGCCTACATGATAGAGAGAGGGAAGGACTTGGAAAATGCTGTTTAGTAGTCAACATATCATGGCTCCAGGGTCACATCCTAGCTTTGACTTTGTACCATGGTTGCTCTGTAATAGCAAGATTTGCTATGCAAGTTGCATACCTATCACGTGAGTCAGATACATAGAAAATTCTCATGCATACCAGCCACAGGTTCCATTCTGCAAATGGAGCTGTTGCAAAAGCCTTGGAAACAAGGAAGAACAAATGTCTCTGAGTTCTCACCCCTCCTGTGTAGCAGCCTGCATCAGAGCGAGCATGCTGATGCTGCTAGGCGCAAGGAGAGGTAAAGATGCACCGTGTAGATGTAAAACCAACGTCCTCAAATATTTTTTAGGTATTTAACTCCTTCAGCTTTGTCTGGGACAAGAGCAGTCTTGTGTACCAGATGCCAGTTGGCGCTACAAAGCCCTGCTCTGTATCTGGTGTCCTGAGGTGGTAGTGCTGCAGGGCATCAGGAAATTACCCGTGGTGAAAGACTTGATAGCTCTGCAGTGACATTTGTGATGCTTATTTCCCTTCTACTTTGCAGCTATAAACTGGTGGACATATTGAAGTATCTGCTGGGAATACAAACTTTCCATGATCCATTTGAATCGATAACACAAACCCTTCACTCCATCACAGTTTTATCCTCTTGTGATCCCCAACCCCCCCAGATCCTCCTATCTCATGTCACTGAAGCTACCTGGGAAGAGAATTGTAGGGCGGAATAAATAAATAAATAAATTTGTATAGTCCAGTCTCACTTGCAGTTTGAATAGCACTCTTGTCTCCCGCGAACCTACCTGTGTTCAGAAAACTTGGTTCTGTGGAGGGGTTGGTTGTGGGGGAAGGTTGGTTGTTTTTTTTCTTTTTTCCCCACTGATCTGTGTCTCCAGAGAAATGAGTAAAGCATTACAGATGAATGTGGCATAGAAGAAAGAACATATGCTCTACATGCATTTAAATAGCATTTATCTTACTTTTCACTGACGTAGTGGTGAAATATGTTCTCTTTGCTTTCAAATTTTAGGGACGAACAGATGGTAGAAAGCTTAGTTTTGGGTATTATGTCCATCAAAATAACCTGTATTGCAAGTACCTCTTACTATAATTGGGGATTTTAGCTGCAGTAGAATCTGGACTCTAGGAAAAGTCGCTTGAAGAAGCAGTATACCAAAAAAAGGGCTGAATGCTGTCCTATCTTTTTTTTTTTTTTTTTTTTTTCCCCCCCCAACAAAAATACCATTCTTCAAGAGTGTGATAAGAAACACGCTCACCTTTTTGGCCCTGCTTTTGCTATGGATGGAGTGAAGCCCAAAGAACCCAGTTTCTAATCTGACTCCTACCTCCCTCCATCTCCAGATGTATCCTGTTAGCCCCATAGGGACCTATGAAAAGAGAAAGGAAAGATTTGCCAAAGCTGCTCTTTCAAAAAGAAAAGCCCAGCGGTCCCAAGAGTGTCTCACCTACTTATCACTCTTTAGATAGTCCTAAAAATTCTGAAATTCCCAATGTAAAATGCGTTTGGATGCACATTCTGCCCCAGCCACCCTGCTCTGGATAACACGTGTTGTACCAAACCCTTGTGGGAAGTGAGGGATTCTGGTGGTGTATGAAAAATTGCAGTCAAACACTGCAGAGTAAGCTCGATCATTTGCTTAAAGCACTGCAGAAAGGGAAAACTTGGACCTCGAATTAAATAAGCTTTTAGGGGGGAGGATCATGTAAAATATATGCTTACACCATATCCAGCATAATGGGAACCTCGTCTGATGTGCGCCTCTAGGAAGGAAATGCTTATGTACTGCTGTGTTTGTACAGACATGTGAATGATCTCATTATGGGTTTATATATAGGCAGGCAAATTTTGAAACATTCAGAAGCTGTCTTGCACAATTCTAGAGGATTTTAGTTTGGTTTGGGTTTTTTTTATTTTTTTCCCCACTGGGTTTTTTTTTTTTGGTTAGTATGGTTTTTTGTTGTTGTGGGTTTTGTTTTGGTTTTGGCTCTGATCTGCCTGTTCTGCTCCTCAGCACTTTTCCTGGTTCAGTGACTCAATTTCTAATCTCTTTGGCTGCTGTGTGTTTTGCATGAATTTAATACCTGGTCAGCATTATCCCAGCTTCATGGAGGGAGGTCTCTTAACGCTGCCATTTCATTCTTGCAGCTCAGATTCAGGGTTAGTTAATTGCGCAGAAGGGATCTTCTAGCAATGTGTTTAGGGACTTTAAAAAAAAAAAATAATCCCAAGAGGGAAATGTATAATTCCAGCCACCTTGCTGGAAGGGTGCCCAACCCAGCAGCAGCAGCATTTAAAAAGTCACCGTTTGCCAGTAATAGCTGCAGAGTGGCAACAGTGCTTCAGTCTTTTCTCCCTATGTTTAGAAAAAGAAATAAATGCCTCAAGGATGCTGAAAAATAATTATGGGAAACATACTTCAGACATATCTCTCATTTTTGGAGACGTTAATCATTTTAGTCACAAAATTACAATGTATCATCAACGTCCCTCCCATTATTTTTCCTTCAGGATTGTTTTCTTTAGAACTGAAAAAACACAAGAAAAGTGTGGAATAGAGTTATCTGCATACAGAGAAGGAATCCGACCATATTTTATTTACCTACATAAATAATTCTTTCATTTAGTGTAGACTGTATCTCACATTTGGGCCCTGTCAGACTGAGAGCTATCGTTCTGATTTTATTTATCTACATACACTGAAGTGTGTATTTGTTTAAATTAAAACTGGGGCTCAGAGACCCATAAAATGTTTAAACATGAGCACGGTTACAAATTGTCTGGTGTGTATTTACCATGGCCCCCCGCTGCTTGATATGAAGTTACTTCATTGTGTTTGTTTGCATCATCTGTTCTATAATGCTAACAGCATTTTATTCATGGAGTAGAAGCCTATGTTTGTGCATAAGGGGGAGATTACTTCTTGTCTGTGCTGGATCAGGTTAAAAATTAGGGGTTTAACTGGGTTTGGGTTTTTTTAAAAGAAGGAAATATATTTGCTCAACTTTTTTATAATTAAATACTTAAAATATTATTATAGGGATTTTCTTCTACCTGAAAAAAATGCAAAAAGTTTGGAAACACAATGGAGAATTGTCAAATCTTATTGCACAAAAGAAATAGCGTCAGTTTTAATCCATTTTTTTTCTCCTTAGTGGTTCTGACATTATGAAGAGCTGTTTTAATCCAGGGTGCTGCCTCTTCGTCGTGGTTTGGGTGCCTATAAATGATACTGCACCAGATTTAATCTCCTTTAAGGATAATACATTTAAGGGAGAGAGGGTAGGAACTATACTTCAGGATTTTGCTTCTCTATGTAAGGAGGGTGTTACATGGATCCCTGATTTACTTTTAAATAAGTCTGGCCAAATGGCAAGGGTACCAGCTTCTAGTGTTTCCCTGGGCCAGGAGCTGTCATTAACTAGACCAAGGAGGAAGCATATCTTTGTGCTTTTTATGATATACATACGTATATATGACATTCAACAAATAATGTGGCTCTCCTGCTATTGAAGTCATAAAATTCAGTGCAGTTTGGCTCAGATCTGGCTGCATGCACTTGTGCCAGCAAAGGCTCTCACCAAGCACTCTACCTCTTTTTAAAACATACAGGTCAAGCACACTGCGATGTATGTTCAAAGGATAGAAGGATAAAAGCTGAAGTTGTTTACAGAAATCTTTGGCAGTAAGACTCAAAATTCAGGGAAGCTGTAACGTGCTTCCAAATTCCAATCCCCATCCACGCTGGATTTGCTAATTTGGAGCACGTGTAGCTAGGCTTGTGTTCAAGCAAAGCTACGCTCAGTCCATGGGTGGAAAAAGAGTGTGCTTTGCATCATTTTGATAGGAGGACACATTTATTAATTGAGCTGCTTCTTTTAGAAAGATGTGGTGTAGGACCTAAACTTAAAAGGTACCGCTCGGGAGCACAGGGGCGTAAGAACAGCCCAACCAAGAGCCCTGCTGCTGGCTGGCCAGGCTCAGAGACATGGGCCAGGCAGGGCACCTCCCTTCCTACAATCTCCCACCTACAAGAAATCTGCAGAGAGCATCTCCCTGTGTTTAGTAGTCTCCAAATTTGTTTTCTCCTTTGTGGGACCTGCCTGCCTCCACTTGTCTTAGGGAACGACCCGGAGCCAATTCCAGGTGTGTTACCCCAGCAAACACAGCCCTGACACAAAACATGCCTTTATGTCTCCGTATACATATGCAGATCTACACATGCTGCAAACAAGTACCTGGAGATGTTTACCAGCTCCCAACTGATAGCCAGATCTCTGCTGCCTCCCAAAACCCACCTCTCCCTCCCTCCCTTACACGAGGATGCCTGGGCAGTCACAGTCCTTATTCTGCAGCTTGTCCTAACTCAATCTCCAGCATGTCCTTTTGACCTGTAATTTTTGGAAGTGATTCGGTCTCTCTCTTCCCAGTCTCTGGAGGTTAACGGTGGAGGTTACAGCTGTAAAGGGCTTTATAGCAAACACAGCTTTGTGTAGTCTTTGTAACCACATTGCTGATCGCAACAGAAATAGGTTGGAGCAAGAATTCAGATGTGAAAGCCACAGAGCCTAAGCAAACTTCCTTGTAGTTCACAAGGACCCAGGGTAAATTTACCCTGCTCCACAGAAATTATACTCTTTCCCATTTTCTGAGAATAAAAGAACATCGGAAACGGGAGTTTTCACCGCTGCCCATTAATCCAAGAGTGTGCTGTGTTACCCCATTACTGTCATCCATCCAAACTGCGGGATAAGCAGAATTTTGTCCTAGGACTTTTGGACGGGTTTTGCAAGAAGCACAAGAGCTATTAGTTCTATCTGGATGAAATGGGGAATGCAGTGAAAGCATGCCCATCAAAAGTTCACAGATTAAGTGTATCCCTCGAAGTGATGATACAAACATTTCCCTACTGGCAAACCAGATTTTAAGCCTAACTAAAGTGACATTGTTCCTTTAAAGAATTCTTATCGCTTTCCTACCTTGAAACATCTTAAAACCCCTTCTCCTTAACAATTCCAACTGCATAACTTCGACATGTCAAGGTTATCTATAATTTCTTCATTTTCTTTCAGAAGGGCTTCCTACCTACACACTACATCATGCATCTTTCATTACCACCTTAACGTGTTTATAAAATATTGATAATTCTTTCCAAATGGCTTTGCAAATGCAGCCATGTGCCATGGTATTCCCTTCAATTAGCAGCATATTCGTCTGTTTACTGAAGTGACCCCGTATTCAGAAGCTGATCCTGAAAATGAACCTTTAAACTAAGCTTTTGCATATTTTCAGTGCTTGTGCCAATTTTTGCCTCTGGTTATATTCAACATGCACCCTGAGTAATTTTATTTTTTTTTTTTTAGTTCTGTGAAGTTACTCTCAAATTACACTGCACTAACTGGGGACAGAATGGGGTTAGTGGAGCTACTCTTTTTTTTTTTTTTTCCCTGCAGGAACAGAAAGTACAGAGTAGATTTAGCCCAGACTTGCATTTCAGTACCTGAGAGCAGCAGAGGGTTGCTCTGGATTTGTTCTGGAGAGCTGAAGTAACAGTAAGGTTACTCTCCAGTGACACCAGTAGAGCTGAGTTTTGAATTGAGCATCCAGTGTGTAAATTAACACCTGGAATTAATTTAGCATCACCTTTGCTAATGAGAAAATAGAAATGCTAGTTTATAAAACAAAGCAACACACAATTCAGGGGGTAGAATAAGTGATAAGGAGGACTTGCTGAAAGACTCAGCTGCAACCTCCTTCATAAGGCAAGTTTGTTGTTAAATTTAATGGGCTATAGGTGTTGATTGGTAGAGTCGTAAAATGAACTGTTAATTTGCTATTCTAAGAGCGGAGAAGCTAAATTATGCAAATTGCTTTTAAAACTAGTCTGTTCCCAGCATACAGTATAACAAGGTAACATGGCCCTTTCCACACCATTATTTTTAGGACTCTTCCCGATTGCCATCATTGGTAAATCTTAACGCTTTGAAGTGCTGCAAGGCTTTGATTGCCTCTGATCTGCACTCTCGCCAATGCAGCTCTGTTAGGGGCTGCCACAGTGTCAGCTGGGAAAGGGGCTCCCTTTTATCACCCGTGTTTGAGCACCTACCTGAGTGAGATTTTAAACTGACAGCCCAAAAGAGGCAGCGATGCTTGTTGCTTTTAGAATGACATGCAGGGAGAGGGACCGCACTGGGAAAACGAGCACAAACCTTGGTGAATATGCAGACTTCATTCATCTGCTCCACAGTTGCAACTACATCACTCAAAGTCTAGGCTGGGAAGGTGTCAGCGTTTACACTTTATGAAGAATGAAATGTATCCTGCCAGATCTGGTGTTTCCAATGCAGCTATGAACATGTCAGCCCTGGTAAGCTCAAAATGAGCACCTGAGCAGATGAAACACACAGCCCATTAGAATCAGCATACATGGGGCAACAGGTAGCACATCTGCAGAGTGCGATGTGATAAATAACGAGCAGGCACCATGGATGCATGAAGAGCTGTCTCCCAGGATAATGCTGAAACATAGCAGATAGGATGTGTGAGTTGTCTTGGGCTTTTTGTGCCACAGGTGTGGTGTGGGCACCGACCGCAGTACTGCAAACTTCAACACTCTGTCCACCATGAGATCAAATTTGCTCCTGCTCAGAGAGGGGATCAGTGGGCCACGTTCCTGTCGAGTTAGCCAGAGTTCATCCTGAGGCCATCTCCTCCTTCATGGGAACAGTAAAGGTAGCGTCCAGATCAACAGCTCGGACTTCACAGGGCACCAACTAAGGATGTGGTTCCTCACATTGATCTAGTAGCCAAGTCCATATAACAATTCCTTATCTTCCCAGGCCCCTGCAGGTTTCTGGGACACACATAGCTCAACAAATACTTGCGTTGCAGAACCACGAGAGCACTATCTGTCAAGGCTGGAGAGGGGACAGAGCAGGGACCTCTGCCTTCGCCTTCATAACCAGCATCATCCCCCAGCATGAGTGTAACAGGTCTCACAGCCCGTAGCCATTGTCCCAGGACTCTGCTGGCTCCTCTGTCACATGTTTGTGACTTCTTTTGGAACCATAACACTTGGAGCTATAATTTATTCTTTAAGACTTGTGAATATCTGGATGCTTCAGGGAGAAACTACATATACTACACTGACCATGGACTAGCTGCTTCCTCGCTGTTTCAGACTGGAAGTCTTTGTAGGTTGGGGGATTGCAGCATAGATGAAGACTTTTTCAATATCCATAAAAAATAACTTCCAAGTGAGCAATATTTCTACCAAAATGGCTTTTTTTCTTTTCAGTGAGTTAGAGTAATTTGTGCTGGTAGGCGAGCAGAATTCTGCATCTAATATTGACGCTGAGGAGAGGTATAAAAGCTATTACACCCAGTGCCAATAGCTTCTCTTTTCTAATCAAAACAATGTCAAATAAGTAAGAGAATAGGAATGAAATAAGCCAGTTCTTTCCAACTCGCTCGTCCCTATAAACCAAGCAAGAAAATGTGATGGCATTTCAGATATTTGGAGCAACCACCTATGACGTCTTGCAAAACCCTGTGGTTTTCTTGTGTTGTTTGTTTGGGGTTTTTTATTATTGCTATTATCATACTCACAACTGTTAAGTGAATTGCTGAGAAGGTTTCAGCTGAACATCCAGCAGAAACATGCCTAGGGCAAGAACGGGGTTTTATTTATTTAACTTCAGAAACAAGGAAGGGAGGAGGGAATCTCTCTCATACGTGTCCATCTTCAGCTGAGCGTTACACATCTGTTTATTTAGCCAACATCCGTTCCCTCAGCACATCTGTGCTGGGCTCATTTGCCCTCCTGCTCTGCGCACCTGGGGGTGAGGAGCTTCTGCCAAAATGCCTCAGGCACTGCTGAGGGAGCAGCGCAGCCCACGTCTCCCTGATGCAGGGAGAGGGGCTGATTGGTTTGGAGGAGAGCAGTGGGCACATGCACCCCTGCCCTTCTTCCTCAGCTCTGCTAGAAACATCTGAGTGCTCACAGCCCCCATCTTCGACCCTTTGCTTTCACAGGTGCACCACTGCCTTTGCAAGCTCTTCTTCACCAGCTGGGCATCCTTCAGAGCCCTGCTGTGGAAGCTTTGTTTCCTGGAGGGCACTGGCATTGCTGTTTGTGTTGGAGAGGGCAGTCACACAGGGAAAGGGAGGAAGCCCAGGGCTGAGCTTCAGAAATACTTTAAATTAGGGGTTCCTAAACTTTTTTTCTCACAAGCTGCTGTTGAAGAAACTGAGCTGTATGTGGTTGCTGTTACAACCCAGCTCTGTACTGTGTTGTGCACGTCACTGGGCAGAGGCACAGGCAAACCCCTCCTTGTCTCCTTGTCCTCGAGCGTGGAAATAAGAGCTTAGACCAGGGATGAGATCTTGAGTTGTTCAGGCAGCGGCTGCTCCAGAGGAAACAGCACATGAGACTTTTTGTTATTGTTATTTTTCTTTTCCGTATCGGTTATGAAGGAGTTTGTGTGTGCAGTCTGGTAGATGACTCGTTTCGACTACTTAAAACCAAAGCACCTAGAGTGCAGCCATCCTTAGTATAACTGCAGCTATCTCCATTGAGGCAAAGACTCTTTATATCACTAAGAAACCACCTGTGAGAGTTGCGGGTACTTTACCAGGTACATCTGCAACAAGCTGATATCTGCACAGAAACGACTAAAGTCTCAGCTTCTCTCCCCAGCCTTGTCTTGGGCTCAGTGTGAGTCCACGGCAGCCTCTCAAGGGCTCCAAAAGCAGCTTGGTTATTCCATGGCCTGATTATTCCAAGAGCCTGTTCAGGATGCAGATCTCTCTCCTTGGTGGTATCCCTTACCAGGGATAGGGCTCACGTAGGAGGTGACAGGAGCTCCCACATTAGCACAGATGAGATTGGCCACATGGGCACCCAGCATCACTTGGCACTGAAGGGGTCAACACCAAGCGCAGGAGGGATATAGCCCCCAAACCACAGACCCCACTATTGGAGCACACCAAGCTCTCTCCCAGAGCAGAGTCCCGCTGCCTCAGGGGACCAAGCATGATCACTGACTCTGCAGCTCCATATCTCAGCTGGGTTTGAGACTGCCCTGCTCTCCTTCAAATTTGCTGTAGTCTCTTATTTTTGGCCACCTTTTGTTCCCTAGTCCCTCCCTTCCCAGGGTAGGAGGTGGCACAGGTGACTTTGGCTCTCCAGTGGCAATGGGAGGAGGAAGAAGGGAGTAAATCTGCTCGCCAAGGAGGCTCCGTGTACAGAGCACTCCTCATTGCCCAGCTGTCAGCATTCAAATCAATTTATACCAAGGGGTCAGACTCTCACACCTCATTTCTTTTCATTACATCTTTGATTAAACACTTCTCTTTAAGTACACCTCCTGATATCAGTAGCTCCAAGTAACAGGCTTGGTGTTAATATTGTGATATCATTGCTCTGAGAAGCACCTTATATCTTGAGTAGCTTCAGGTAGATTTCTCAGAGAAAGACATTTTCCAGCAAGGGTGGAGGACAGCAGAGTTCAGCCATCAGCGGTAGGCCTGAACTGGAATACCCCGGACTTTCTGGAAACATAATATGTGAGTTGACATTTCATTGATTATTAACCACAGAATATTTTGCTCAAGTAAACATAGCATTGCCCTGTAGTTATACTTTATATGTTGGTATATTACTATAGTAACAGTAGTATGATGTTTAGTCTATTTTAAATTAATCCATGTAAGAAATAGGCAGAAAATAGATGCTAGTTGCAGGATTTATTCTTAAAAAACCCCAGAGCTGGCTATCCTATGAAAGGAAGACAGTGCTATCAGTAAGGCGAGCTGGGTGGTGCAGACTCTGCCCTGGTCCACCACTGAGGGATCAGGAGCAGGGTGCCTGGAGCTGTTCTGCTTTTTATGGTCCCTAAAACAGAACTATCCACCAACCACATCATAGCTCAAGAGGGCTATAAGCAATCCAGGCTATTTATTGTCCAAAGGTGATATACTTTGTTGTAAAAAGAGAAAAAGGACCGCATTTAGCTGCCTAAATTAAGAGCCAGAAGTTTGCCAATATGTTTCTCACTCTCTTCACCTTAAAATCTCTGCAGGTATTTAGGCACATCCCTCGTTCAGTAGGACGCAGCAGATAAAATGGCTCATTCCTTCCCCCTGTCCCCACGAACAAGTGGGACCAGACAGGGAGTTGGGGACATGTCTTTGAGTGGGATCACTGCCACAGCACACTTCACTAAAAAACAAACCACTCTTATTCCACACTGCAAATATTTGCCTTCTGTGCTACATGGGGACATTCCCAAGCACTGGAGAGCATCCGAGGCAGCAGTGAAAAGGCATTAATGAATCTCTGCTGATAAGCACTATTTACCTGTTTTGCCTGACCTCCAACTGATAAACCAGACGTACGAAATGGCACATGCTGACATGTCTTGCTGCTCTTCTCTGCTTGAAGAGAGCATTTTATCCTCCACGCAGGTGCATTTGCATGTTTTTCCACCCCTAGTTTAGTTCCGCGTCACTAAAAAACACTTTACACGGCGGTGGTGAAATGAGTTTGTGCTGTCTCACTGCCTGCCCTGTCTCTCTCTGTCTTGGGGTGATATTTCCCCTTCCCTCACAGCGTGCTTGCTTTTGATGGTCTTTGCATGCACGGATTTTTTTTTTTTTTTTTTTTTATCAAATCCTAGATTAGCCAGAACTGGAGATGGAAGATCAGCCCAAATGAACTTGATTAACGAGTGCTCGGGAGATCTGAATTTCACATCCAGTGTTGTGCAGTCACTTGGACTATAATCCCAGCCCAATGCTTAATGATATAAACAGTACTAATAACTCCGGGTCACCTGTCTGGGGAAGACAGATAAGGAATTGAAAATTATGCACATTACTACCAAATACTGTTGAGTGGAGACCTCGATTTTTATTTCATTCCCCTTATGTTCTTGCCCTGATTGCACAGCAAATAAATTAGAAATTCAGAATTAAAGGGTCTGCTAATTCAAATTGATCTGCAGCCTCTAGCACCCCGTTCCCCACAGAAGGTATAAATGTATCCTGGTATCCACCCTACGACAGCAAATCTTTAGTCCTCTCTGCTGCATTGTCAGAAATAGGAGAGAAAAGACTATTTTCAATGGCACCAGGAAAAAAAAAGTTTGCAGAGGGAGCAGGTGATGTTCTGCTTTATTGTATCAGACAATTATTTGCTAGCAGTTAATATCCACAGTCCTATTTCTGTCCTTACAAACCAAACGGTAGCTTCAGCTTGAAAGTCATGCTCAACTTTCAGGGCAAAATGCAACCCATTCTGGCCTTTGGAGAGAGCTGAACCTCCAACAACATCTACTGTCAAGCAATGGGGAGAGCTGGTACGAGACTCAAGACCGTAGGGCAGCCAGCAGCCCCTCGCATCACTTTTTAGACTAAGGATTGATGGGGGTGCACAGCATGGTGGAGGATGGTTTATTTAAAATACCACCTAGTAAAAAAATCAGTCCCAGAGCCCTAGGGTGACCTTTGTGGATATAACTCTGTCCTCTTTCCTATGAGAAGAGAGAAGATGATAAAAAAAAAAACAAAACCAAAAACAAAACCCAACAACAGAGGGAATAAATGAACATATTTTAATGCAGGGACCAGAACTGATCAGCCTTCGCAGTGCCGTAGGCAGGGTGCCAGATTTGGAGTAATGCCTCAGGCCATCTGGACTCGTGGGACAGTCCCTCCTGTGTGGCCACACAACTTGCATGAGGTCTCATATGGGACAGCCCAGGTCATAGCAGCCCAGCCCTGGCACACGAAGATCTCATTACAGGGACGTTATTTATATTATTCCTCCTTTCATGGATGTAAATTGCTTTGGGACAGGTGAAGTCACCTGCCACCTCTTCAGTGAGCTGAGGGCCTGCCGGGTGAAATTGGGATGGGATGGATTATTTTTGGGTCTGACTTCTGAGCCCATGTTACAGCTGCCACCCACCAGGCAGGGAACTGCAGATGAAAAGTGCCCTTTGAGCAAAGTGAAAATAAAGAGAAAGCAGTGCTGTTACTGTAGATTACATTTCTCTCTGTTGCTAGCCATGTGACAGACAGACTGTGTTTCTCTATTTGTACCTGGAACGCTCCAATTTCTCCCGATAGTCTTAAAACCTTATTTTTAAATCTTTCTTTTGACACTTATGGTGTGACTTGATTTGATAAATAAAACCTTCTGGTGCTGTTGTTCAGGCCTGAGATTAAACACTTGATGCTCTACATAAGGAAATGTTTTTGATGGGTGAATTTAATAGCTATGGGTTAGCTAATAGCAGGGCTAAGTTAATTGCAGACAGTGCAATTCACAGGTGAATTGCAGTAGGACCACATAGCCAGGCCCGTGAACAAAAAAAAGACCCTTCACTATGGATTGTCTCTGCTGAACATCATGTTTCATGCTGTTTGTGATAATTTGATGGCATTTTATTTATAAGAACAGAACAAGCAAAGTTACTTTTCCAGTAACTCAGAAACGACACAGACTAATTTTTCAAATTTATTGTGGAAGATATTTTTTATTGCTCTGGAGCAATGAGAGCCATATCTGAGTCATCCTTCTTGCTGATTATGTCTAGTTGGTGAATAATACTGCAGTCTACCGTGCAAATTTAACATCTCAAAGCTCTTAATACTTACATCTCCAAGTATTTAAGGCATGCCAGTTGGTATACTTATCTCCTCGTTACAGATGTGGAAACTGAGGCATCTGGACAAGCAATGAGCACGGCATCACCCAGCAGATCTGCAGCAGTGTGAGGGCGTAAATGCAGGATTGGACCACTTCCCGTTTCAGCTTGCTGCTTGAGTTTGTAACTTTATTCATAGTATTAATAATTAGTTGCATGACAGTAGTCACCTAGAGGCCCCAAAATGGACATATCTCCATGTGTCCTTCATGTGTCCTGTCTGGCCGCAGTCTGCATCCTAAGAGGCCTCTGATGGTGTAGAAAAAGTAGGCAAGAGAAAGCAGAGGAGTGATGCACTCAATTTTGTCTCTTGAGAGCTGGGTATATGATCCTGTGTTCTTATATCCCGCAACAGCAATCAAGCCAATAGACCATATATTCAAACTCTTGGCCTTCTTGTCTAACGTGCTAGACGAATGGCAGGGTTTATTTCATTATGCGAACCTTTTCAACTGTTCATTTACCAAATTTCTATGCATTATGGCTTGTGTTGTCCTTTGTATACCGACTCTGCAGTCCTTTCCATGCAAGATTTTCCTTGTACTTATGAGGTTAGTTGGCAAAGTAGAAATTATCCATAGCCCAGCAATGCTTTAACACACGTGCATGCACAACCCCATTTAAACTCAGGCTGGGAAGGTTAAACACTGTGCAGTCTGCATCACTGAGATATACAGTAAATTCCTTTGCAGAAGTATGAGCTTGTCTGATTCTGCGAAAAAAAAAAATGTAACAGCATCAGAAACATGACATGCAAAGGTCAAGGCAACATTGATCCATGAGAACTATCTGCTACAGTCAGCTCTATCCTTATGTCGGTTTCGATGAAGATAATTTATACTTTTAAATACACATACATATGCATACATAAATTTCTATATAGTTTTGAGGCTTGTTACATACTGTAGTTGTGGCTTTTGCTGTATGTTGGTGATAAAAATCTTTAAATTCCTACATGGTTTGGGTCTACTTCAGATACTGGATCTCACCCTAGATATGATCAGCCTGATGCAACTGCATTGATGAAGGTCATCTAATTTCTTAAATTAACTTTGAGAGTGGGTAGACTGAGAATAAGAGGAGAGAGAGGTGACCTGTCCCCTATCACATGAAGAAGGAATAAGTGATCATGCAGTGGATCCAAGGAGACCCAACTCTCATTGAGCTTTCAACCATTTTACATGCCACCTTTTGTAAGTTCCTCTATGAACTTAGACTTTTACTTTCATATTGATTTTCCCGGACTTGGTTCCCTACTTTTAAAACTACTGAAGTGGTAAAATACCTCCTGGCATTAAGGACAAACTTGCCTGTTGTCATAAATGCTCTTGATCAGAGATCATTTAAACTAACAACATTACATCACGTCACCCTTGTTAACCAATTTGCTTACCTCTGTTTGCAAAGACAAGGCAGGATAATGCTTATGGAAATTCCTGCATTATAAATAATATGGGATGATTATAACTGTATAGATCTTGGCGAACGGTCTTGCTTAAGAAACCCCATACTCAGTCAATTCCTGGAGATTTTCAACACAAATAATAGCTTACAGCATGTAATCGGCTTCCTGGCCTCTTGCCTGAACCATTCACAGTTTCTGTTCTGCTCATGGACTTCTGCATTTATAAGCACTTTCTTTTATCTAACCCTGAGAGTCCATCATGTTTTATTTACCCTTCTTTTAGCTCAACCTATGCATTTCGAGCTACACAAAAATCAATAAGTGCGTTGCTAATTTTATCTAGAGAAAAAAAAAATTACTAGAGAATTAAATGCAGTTGTTTTTGAAGGCTGTTTTTTGAGGGATTTTGTTTTGTTTGGAGGAGGAGGGTTTAGCTAACATGGATTTTGAACATCTATGTATTTATGTTGCAGAGTCAATATTTTTGCAACCATCGTGATTTGTACCTACCTTTTATAACAGATGCAAAATTAAAAGATAGCTTGGTTTTCTAGAGCAATTTGTCAATGGAGCCTCGCAAAAAGTAGACAATTCCTAGGCTGGCCATAGGGAAGTTCCAGAGGAACTAGTCACATCCTCTAATGGAGTGGGGGGGAGAAACAAGGTCTTGATATTAGGACATCACTTTGGACCAGGGACCACTTGACTATACCCTTAATGCTGTTCCAAATTCTCAGAGATGTTAAGTAGATTGCAGACATACTCTGTGCCTCTTTCCCCGCATGCAGTGGCAGGTCTTTTTATATTAACCCTATTTGCCAAGCAATGAGAAGATCCCAGCATTTCTGTGCTTATGTCTCCGCCTTTCCCTCCAGAGTAAGTTCCACCTTCCCATTACTCTTGTTTGTCTACATCTGTGACACGGTATATTTCAAAAAAGATATGTACATATTTTCCTCATGTGTGTACCTAGAGAATAGTGAATGAACATGCAGCATAAATTTAAAAAATAAGAAAATTAAATAAATATTCCAGAGCAATCAGTCTGCCAGCAGAATCTTTCAAAAGCACAAAAAATATTCAGGGCAGAAATAACTCTCAGTCCATTTAATTCACTCATAAGAAAAGGGGGAAAAAAAATAAAAATCACTTGCTTTTAATTCTGAATGGAAATGTGCTTTGGACCAAATCCTGCAAGATGCTGAGCTCTGAGTGTTAGCCTTTGGACACCTTCTGCAAGGCAATAAGCACCTTCATCCTCTAGTGAATTCAGGGGGGAATTGAGCATCCTCAGCACTTCGCAGGATTGTGCCTTTTGTCAGCAGGGCTTGGGTGCTTATTTGGAAAGAGATACTTCATGTGCTGGCAAGATAATAACTAGATCTAGGAGTATCCCCCTGGAAGTAGGTACTTGCTTTAGATCTCGTAGACATTGTCTTAATTGTACACTAAATCAGAAGTAGATGGAAGACAGTTCAGCCAAAGGCAGCAGAGCAGACTGCCCTGGGCTTTGGTGATACCGTGTATTATCAGCCCCAACCAAATGCTTTCTAAATAAGGTTCATGTTTTGTGCCATAAACTCCGCTGGACTGTTACTCAGAGTGATCTGTTAATGCATCTCTAAGCTAGATTCCCTTTATTTCCTTTCTTTCTTCTTTCTCTTCCTTTTTTTTTTTTTTTTTTTTTTTTTTTTTTTTTTTTTTTTTTTTGTGGATAATAATCAACTTGGAGAGGGTTTTTAAAAGGAGAAAAGGTTATTTCACTAGCATCAATTTTTGCATTAAATGTGCACTTGGCCAAACGCCAAAATATTTAATATCTTTGCCATCTGTCCCAGCTGAATACAATATAAGATATATTGATTTTCTTTTCTGTTGGTTTGTTGTGGGGTTTTTTGTTGTTTTGGTTTTTTGTTTTTTGGGGTTTTTTTTAAATTTTGGCTTGAGACAAGGTTAAGACTTTAAATTAAAAATAAAGGAAGTTTGGGGTTGTTTTGTTGGGGTTTTTTTTCCTCCAATAGCATCATAATCTTTGTCTAAGACCAAGCTGGCTTTTGACATGCAGCTGGTGCCAACTGTCTGGGGTTATAAATTATCTTTTTGGAAATGCTTTTTTCTCTGGACACCTATGACTGTGCACATCATACCTCTGTGTCAGGAAGAGACGTTCCTTTCGCTCACTGGGAGGTTTCATTAGAAAGGTTCTTTAATGTGGTAGGAAATGCAGCCTGTGCCTTTTTCAAACCGATATGGGGCTTTCCAGTCCATCCTCCTCCAAGTTAAGGACAGCACCAGGGAGGCAATTCTGGAGCACAAGGAAATCTCAGTGGAGGTGCTCCACTGACCATCAGCGCTCTGGAGGAAGAACTGAGCTGGTTTGTGTGTGTCACGTGGCAAAACAGGTTCCTAGGTGATGATAGGGCTCTCTGGGCAGGAGCCCAACTGTGCTAATAACTAAATGCTTTGGCCGTTGCCTGAAAGCTTCCTTCTGAGTGGTGCAGAAGAAGGGGAAGGTGGCATTTCCTAACGAGGCAAAAGGCAAGCCCAGAGGCAGCCTTCGCTGAGCCATGGGGCTGATGACCAGGCTTGCACCCTATAGCTGCAAACCTGCACTGTGTAGCTTAGCATTAATGGCTAGATTGCCACTTTTCTCCATCGTCTTTTCAGCAGATCCTTACCAAAGGACACAGAGAGAGAGACTAAATCTTCTTAAGCCATTGCAGTGATCAAGGTTCATTCAAGGGCCAGACCCTCTCATTTTATCCTAGCTTGCTATTTGTTTTAATGACCTTCTGCTTTAGTAAGTTCTGCAGCTTGAGTTCAGCCACAGAAATTAACGGGAGCATTCAGAGGAGTTTGATTAGCTTCACAGTTTTATTCACATAACCCTGAGTATCACCCAAGGAAAATACTAGGTACGTTTGTAAGCAATTATCTGTGTGGTGTCCACTCCCCTTCCCGTCTCCGTAATGTAACCTGATTCACTTCCACAGGAACTCGTGTTATTCAGCTAAAGTGCTCTTCCAGGAGCCCGACTAACGCCACAGTGCTGTGCTATGGTGTTGTCATCTTCTTGTACCATTTCATTATTGTTTTAACCTTATTATGTTGTGAGAACCTTTGTGTGGTTTAGTGTGCTGGATAAGTGGTGCAGGTCACTAATGTACCTCTAATCTGGTAATAGATAATTAATAACGATTACAGCTTCGCTGTATGATCCCACTCCCCTTTGTGAACACTCCAAGTCACTCGATACCCTATTGCCAACCATCTGTTTACACGCTCTGGCATAAATGATGCCTTTTCCCACATCGCCCCTACTGACCTTCGCTCCTGCTGATCATCTGATCCATCCGTGGGTCCATCATGAGGACTGCACAGGCCTAATGTGGTCTGTGCTCCTGTTCTCAAAGCAGACAGACTAATCTGCAGTTCGTTTCTTATGCATATGCCATTCGGATTGTGCGAATAGAAAGGACCAACTTGCTGGCTTTGTAGATGAAGTCAGATGCCTGTTTGCAGTAGCATCCCGCTTTTGACTTCAGCTGAGCTGTGCTAGTTCGTGTACACTGATCCAGCTCTGACGACTGTTCATCCACCAGGCTGAAACCAGCAGCCAGCAGGAATCACTGCTTCCCGCATATTTGGAAATCCAATAAGGTCATCTGTAGCATAGATTCTTGCACAAGGGCAAGTGATATTTTTCCATCAGCGTAAATGTGTGTAGCACTAATACTAACAATATTATCAAGCTGTGCATTGACAACCCAATCCCCTGTGGCAAGAAAAACATGGCATAGTTTCCCTGGACAGAACTGAGCCATATTTGGTTTTCACCATTGTTGCAACAGGAGGATTTCTTTTTTAAAAATATTTATTTTCTATTTTCTTTACCCCCACCCCCAACATTTCCCTAGGCACAAATTAAAAATAACTGCTGTGTTTTCAGATTGTTAGGAGAACTCTGAGCTGGAGCTTTATAACTAAGATGGGTCTTTACCATAAATCAGTGGAGCCCAGCCTTTATTGCAGGGCAAACCATTTGCTTCTGGACGGAGTCAGAAAAGGGCAATTTCTCCCTGAAAACCACATATATGCTGCTTGCCTAGCTCTCCCAGAGCACTCTAGATTTACTGAGCATGCAGAGCATATTAACTCTGCTCCTGCATGTACATCCAGCAATTTGCAGGCGCATAGCTCTTCACTCGGGGGAATCCCCGGGAAGGGGCATGGCTGGAAGCAGGAATGCCATCGCTGCAAGATTTTGTGCCTAACTAGGAGAGGCAAGCTGAGTGCCTTGCTCCACACATGGCTCCAGCACCAGTGCGGCTTGCCACCTCTCCCCCAGAGGCTCCTGCTCTGGTCGGTGGTGGGTGCGCGTTAGCAGCCTGATATGGAAGGTGCTGGTGCCCCTGCTAGGAAAGAAGGGAAAGAATTGAAGGCGGGGTGAGCTGTCCTGGCAGGTTGCTGTCTTTCTCCTCCATCACCATATTAAGCTAGTCACAGGTGCAGTGAAAACAAAAGGCTTGGGGAGAAAGCACTACAAAGCTGCATCAGCAGCGTGGTTCATCCACCCTCCAGGCGGCCACGTAGGTGCCATGGGGAGCATCTCCAGACCCACACAGCCAGGCACCCACCAGTGAAATATCCGGGCATATGAAACGTCTATCCCCCACTTTCAGGTTTTAGTACTAACTGGCTGTAGTAGATGCAGACAAAAGCAACAGTGTTGCAGCCTGCCAAAGCTTTATCCATCCAGTGATGATGCTTTATTTCTCTTTTGGAACCGTGGAAAGAGATGCATCCTTTCCACTTTATTTATAAATTCCCAAATGAACATAATGCTAATTTTAAGCATCCACCGGAATTTCTCTGAACCAAGAGCTGAGATGCTGTGGATTGCATTTTATGTGTTAGTGTTCAGACAGCCTATTGCTAAGTTAGTCCTTAAATAACAAATCATCAGTGTTGCTATGAAGAATTCTTCACCTGCCCAACACAGGAGCTGCTCATGCACTACCAGTGTAGGCTATCTCTCTGCTTTCTGTCACAGGAGAGACTGCTTCTAAGACCTTTATTCTCTAGTTTGAGAGAAAATCCTGATCTTTTCAATTTAAGATCTTTCAAATTAAGACTATATTTTGGTGTGGAAAGGGTTTTTGGACACTGGAATGGGGCCACCTATCAACCTTTCAAGTTCTGAATTTTTCAGTGCCAAGTCCATGTGCTTAGTTTATCACATGGAGTTTAGCCTGTGTGCTTGGAGGAAAAAAAAAGAAAGAAAAAAAAAAAAAAAAAAAAAAAAAAAAAAAAAAAAAAAAA
>NW_020799122.1:7317647-7386891 GCF_003259725.1 Athene cunicularia | reverse complement strand
AAAAAAAAAAAAAAAAAAAAAAAAAAGAAAAAAAAAAAAGAGATCTTGTACTGATTTCAACCACAAGTGAATACAGCACACCAGATTCTCTGCTGGTTTATACCTCCTCAATGCAATCTCCTGAAGGTCCAATAGGATTGCTTGGGATGTCACTCAGGCTAGAATATGGCCCCCCCCCCCCCCCCCCGGAGATCTGAGACCAAAGTCCTTGGTGCTGGTGCATCCCTGTTTGCAGAGCACACTGCCATTGACTCTGTTTTTTTCTGCATGAGCTGAGTAGGTACCTCCTGAGATCCTGACTCTTTCACCTGCAGAAGGAGGTAATTTAGACCCAAATTAATTCTTTTATTCCAGAAGAGCACCAGGGAGGATGACTCAATCAGCATTCAGGAGACCTGTGTTTGCTCCCCATATCTCCTGCTGGATGATATTGGTCAAGACACATCATTTTACCATGTCCCATGTGTGAAACTCAGTTAATGACACTGACCTCACAGAGGGAGTGCTGTGAGAGCAGCAGTATCCAAGATCTAGTGGGGTTTTTTGCAATTGTGATCATTTAAGCTGTGTCAACCTAGTAGCTGTCAACCAGCTACCAGGGAGCATGGGAGGCACCAGCTGCCTCCAACATGACTGTAGGTTGGCATTCAGTGAATGAAGAGGCCACCCATGATAGTGTAATCCCAGTTTTACATGCCCTCAGTCTCACCCTCATTTATCAGTCTGTAAATTATTCCCTGCTCTGTTATCTTTGCATTTGGGTCATCAAAGCTTTGGACAAGATAAGTGTCTCAAAAGGATGTAAAAACACACAAAAGCTGCTCACTGTCCCTACTTGCATTTGCCCCCATGTCTTTTGGACAGATGTTTGTACAACTCCCACTGCCCATCAGTCTGTGATCTGCTGAGGGGGTGTGCGGGGCCCTCAGGGAGTGTCGTCTTCAACCTCCCCTTGTACCACACCAGCACCCGCCCCCGTGTGTCCACCTGCCCAGCCCAGCCTTGGCAACGCAGTTCCATGGAAGCCGATGGCAGATACCCACTCTGTGCCCAGGGATGAATTTGGCCCATTATTTACAAATAATTTAACGCCATCCTGTAAATGTTTGTGTGCCCGAAGGTCTGGGGATGATTTACAGCTCTCTCAAATTGTGTAGACCCTTGATCCGGCAGTGTCATTCACAGTAATGGGATGTCTCAGCTGTCCAAACAGAGACATGTTTTAAATGTTAAAAATGTTCTGTGATCGATTTTCTCTGTTTATAGTAAATGCCTTGATTAGATTCTCTTGTAGGTGCATCAAAGGCAGACTCCCACACACAGTCTTCCCATATCATGAAATCTAGTTCGTTCTTTGTTCTACTTTTTAGTTTTCCCTCCCTTAAATGAATTTAGTGCTTGAGAAAGGTGACTGATTGATGGCCTTGAGGACTGAGACTTTCTAAAGCAGGATCTAGGAACACTGCTCTGCTGCCTGACCTCCAGGCAAAGGGGTGATCTCTGAAGGCAGAGGAGCATGTGAGACATGGATCCCCTTGGGACGTAATGCGTACCCAAGCCTGCCCTATCCTGGCCTCAATGTTAAGGTGTTTATTCTTAATAAAAGTGTTTATGTCTTAATAAACGGCAGTCAAATGTCATCTCTGTTTTACATAGAGAGCTGAAACTATGAGAAACCAGGTGATTTGCTGGAACTGGGAGAAATTGCAGAGCAGAGGTGGGAAGGACAAAAGATGCTCCAGTTGGGTACTTCAATCTCAGTTTTTTCCTTCCGCAGATCTCTGCATTTCTATAGAAAAAAGAAAAAAAAAAAAAAACAATTCATTTCACATCCATCACTAACCAGCCATTAAACGCAATGGCTTTCATTCTCCCTATTGACCTGGTCTGTAATCAGACCAGAGACCTTGAAATGTGAACAACGCTCTATCCTATTAACAGACCCCTGAGCCGTCCAATCCCCCTGATAGTCATGTCCCTTTTTCTTTCTTTCTTTTTTTTTTTTTTTTTTTTAATTTTTAATGGAAATGGCTGCACTTTAATCCATGTCTCTATTGATCAGGAGATCAAGTCTATTTGATGTGCACTGTGTAAAATAGTATGACGCTGAGAACATCTTGTGACTTAGTATGAAAGGGTCAGTCTAACTTTTACTAATTAACCTCTTCTTTTTAATATTAGTTATTTGCACTTTGCCCTTCTGAATTTTACTTCTTTCCCCTCTTCAGTAGAGATTCTCAGCCTTCCTTCTCCACCTCACAAACTCTTCTTTCTCCTGAGCCTTTTCACTGGCATATCTGGATATTTCATCTACAATGCTGTAATATCATGGACATTCTTCAGATTTAGATGGTTAACTGGTGATGAGACAGAATTTCCCCCAGAACCACATAGTATAGGAGAGGGGAACGGTCTTGTCAGAAAATGCTCTTGTATTCATTTGACTTAGAGTCAAGGGGGTTAGAGGAGCTGTGTTAGGCTCAGAAGATTATTTCACACCAGAGATCAGATCACGTGGAGAGCTCTCAGCACTCTGCCCAATTTTCCTTTCATGTACACCAGTTTACAAATTAGTCTGCTAATACCACATTGATCTAGAACCCACATGAGGAGACCCAGACCTTTTCACTGGCCAGTGTGTTAATACTACAGTTTTGATCATCACTTAGTGTGTTGTGCAGCTTTTTTCCAGCAAAGTTCAGCTCACGGATGCCTATCACAGCTGTCCTGCAGAACTGCCAGTTTTCTTTATTAGATGAGAGATATCATCCCAGTTGAGCTCTGGGGGTTTCCTGCCCTGTCAGGGGATCAAGTTCTTTCTACTCATGTCTCTGATTATAGAAATCACTCTGCTTCTCTACTAAATGATGGGTAATGTCCTTTCATACCCTTAAAAAATAAATATGAGACATCAGTGATCCTCATTATTTAATTTCCAAGGACTATACATCGATTGTTGAATAAAGCTGTCAAGGGTGAATTAACAACTCATCTCCACTGTTACAAACCTACAAATTAAGTTGAAAGGGACCTTAGCTTTTGGATAGCATTCCAGCATCAACTGTCTTCTAAAGCAAACCTCTCTGTACCATCACAGCTGGTGACCTCTGCACTGTTCTTGTTTTGTTTGGATCATGTTTAACCCCAATTTGTGCTGAAGCAAAGCCAGGCAAAAGCCTGTCTGGATATTTGCAATCTGAGTACAGTGGTGGACAGACCCAGGTGGTAACTTCAGGCATGGAGAAGGGTTAGGAAACACATAATAAGCTCCAGTCAGATAGGTATGAATCTCTTAAGAGCTGAGACTAGTTATAAAGAAGTACACAGTTAATGTGAGAATTAAGTCAGGGTCATGGTGAAGCAGAAGGAATCTACTACATGTTTGATTGCATTTGTGTGTGTGCTGGAAGCGCTGCTCATATTCTGTGATATCTCCTTGCAGTACATATTTTGAATACTGCATTTAAACCCATTAAGTGTGAGAAGCAGTTATACACTGTAGCTAAATCAAGAAATTAACTCCTATCAAACAACTTCCTACCATTAATTTATTTGTTTAGTGAAGTTTGGGCTAATGAAAGGACGTGAGTTGGCCATTCCTTATTTTGAGGAACTTTAATCAAGTAAAGATATGCAGCACAGTTTCTCCTTTGATACTCGCCCACCTCTGTGTGTTTGTGCTGTTCTGGGCTAACAACGTCTCAAAAGACCTCAGAAACCAAATGAGAGCAGCATTAACTCACCGCTGCCTGGAACTACATTGCAATCTCATCTCTGGTAACGAATTCTCGACATCTCATTGTCATGTCAGACCTTTGTTAATTGTCTGATGTTTCTCTCTCTGCTTCTCCCCAGCATGCATCTTCTCTCCTTGTTTCATTTGCTAAACATCATCATGACTATATTTCATTTGTAGACCGCACAGCGTGGCATTCTACCTGCCAGCATCACCCGCAACGTCTTTACAGATGAGGAACAAGAGAGGCAAAATTATGCTGAAGTCATACAGTGCCACTCACCAAGGTCATAGGAGATGTAGAAGTAGAAATAGGTCTTTGGTTCACCATGACCAGGTGGATGTATGACAAAGCAAATGCATTTTGATCAGAATAAAATCAGAATTGGTGGGTAGATTTTCTTGTAGAAACTAACAGACACGGGTTCACCTGTATCTTTCCCCCAAAGCACACACTGGTTGAGCAGGAATAGAGAGTCACATTATAATTTGGCTGCACTGGCAATCATTTGCTGCTAATTCTTTTTTTTTTTTTTTTTTTAAACCTGAGCGCTTGGTTTAGTTTGCTGCTGGGTCAAGCCACAAGGAGCCAGAATAACTGAAGTGGGGAAAGCACAGGTAGTGTGTCTAAATGGCAAATAGCTTCTGAGTTGCTGAAGATGCTGTCACTCAGGTGTCTCATGGTGATGGCTGCCTTGGGCCATTGTGCTGCCTGCAGGGCTGTGCTGAGCGCCCACGGGGACTTGGCAATGTGTCTTCCCTCCTCAAGCAGGAAGGAGGTTTGGTTTTACAGACTGCACTGAGGCAGGAGAGCAAGTTGACTAATAGTAAATAGAGACAAATATGCTGCTTTAAAGGAGCGCTCTGAAAATCATAGTGCAGCCAGACTATCACCAGGCATTGGCTGAGTGTGTTTAAGGTGTTACTGCCTCCGTAGCTGGCACTGCCCCACTGGAAGGGTACTGGTTGCCTATGGGACTTTTCACCAGGGCCATGCAGGGACACAAAAATAGAGCGTGCTTGTACAGTCAGATATAACACCTCACCTGAGAAGGTCCATAATGGTTTTTAATTAATTTAACTGATGGTGAAGGTCTGTCCATATCCTTAGGGCAGAATTAGTGTATGGCAGCCCAGCACAGCAGGGTCACAAGAGGATGCTACCTCTGAATCAGCTTCAGGTGGGATGTAGGATGTGCCTTGTCCTTCTGTACAGGGAATTTGATTGTGTGTAAGTTCTCCGAACCTTGGGTTTATTCAGCTTGACTGGAAATCTTGTGAGAACAGGCTTTACTTGTGAGATGTTGAGCAGCACTCTCATCCCTGGCTGCACGATGTCTTTTTAAGCACGACATCCTACTGTGCCAGGACAAGATTTGAAGGGCGTGCTTCCAAATGGCCTCACAACTGGGAAATGCTCATGTAGCAGGGCTATGTTACAAGCCAGTCATTCTCTTCCAACAGGAGCTTTCTGCCTGAAATTAGTCCCCTCTGTGTTATGTACCTGTCCTACTACATGACAGCGTTATGCAATGGGCCTCGTCACTATTTATTGTCTGTGACTGAACGTCTTGTGTGTGGCTGGGCTGGAACTTGTTTTTTTGCTGATGCTAGGAAACCATGATGCTTTGTTCTAGGATGTTATTTCTCAGCCTGTCTTCATTGCTCGGGCTGCCCTTTACTGCGTACCCCCCTTTGTTCCCTAAGGGTCACTGAGGCATGGTGAGAAGGCCAGAAGTTTTGTGCAATTTAAAATGTCACATCAAAGTAAGGAATTCATCCTAGCCCAGAGACACAGGCTTGAGACTGCTTATACTTCATTCTTGATTATCTCTTAGGTCAAGGTCCCTGCTAGCAGGAATAGCATTTAGAAAGCTCCTTGGGCTCTGCCTCTGCCACTGACCTTCTCTGCAGCCTGAGGCAAGTCACTTCATTCTTCAGGATTTCTGCTTCCCCTTCCACCTTTCCTTCATGTGCTTGAACAGTGTGTGCTTGAGGCCAGGCAGTATTTCTAAGCACATATATCTTGCCTTGAGCGACAGAGGCCTGATTTCATTTGGGGCCTGAGCTACTGTAGCACAGAAGAATGAACTCATTCCCACCTCTGTTTCTCCCGCAAAGTGTTTTGGTACCAGAATGAAGTGGCATTTAATGAGCAAGCACACTGTCTTGCAGTCAATGTCAAGGGAGAATGAAGGACAAGATGTGTCTACTCACCAGGTATGCCTTTCAGTTCATGCACGCCAACTCTGTATTTCTGGAAATAAAGGAGCAAGATTCCTGTCTGGAATCCCAAGGTGTTCATATAGAAGCAGAGCCTGTAGTCAGTGGATCCGTTTGAGCACCTTGCAATAACAGTTGGAGCAGTAATAGGCATCAAAGTATGCTGGGGGAAGAAGGATTAATAGAACCCAGCGGGAGACAAGTTGCATCATTATCTGCTGATGACATGATTAGGACGTTTCAACAGAAGCATAGGTGTGTTCCAGGGGGGGCTCATCATCTGGCCTGAGCTCTAACCATCATTCAATCATAAAATATTTTCAGGTATTGGCAGGTGGAAAATAGAAATTCTTTTAAGGAAAGACTTTGAGAGAGTTTGAGCACTCTTAGAGGACAGTTAATACAGAGGGAGGTCATACTAATTGTTGAAATCAAGGTGATCTGAAGCCAACGGGAGGAATGCTCAGAGTCCCATACTGCAGTCCCTTTTATCACAGCAAGACCCAGAAGTCCTGCTCACAAAGCATTAAACCATGTGCCAGCTCATGCAGCCACCTCTGAAAAGGATGCTTCAAGACACACAGTGCATTATAAATTGATGCCCGCATGAACATGCATTCCCACTCCCTGCAGTAAATGTAAACCCTGTTTTGATAAGAATTCCTGGCAAGATGCCTCCATTTCCTTCCTGAAACCAAACAAGAAGTCAGGGAACTTACAGCAGTGTGAAAAAATATATTATATTCAGCCTTATTTCAACAGTTGTTCCCAAAGTCACACACTCTGTATCCCCTAATGTTGAGAGGAGGAATAATATATATTTACCTAATGCAATCAGTGGCAGTTATACATTTTAATAGACAGTGAAATGTGAACAGAAATTGTGCAAAGTCAGACCTATGTTACTAGGAGGTTAAATATTGTGAGAGCTTAACCAAAACACTGACAAAACCCAGACGTCCGACTTGCAACCTCTGACTGAAGTAATTCAGCAGGCTGGAACAAGGCTAGGTTTGACCTTTTTTTTTTTCTTTTTTTTCTTTTTTTTTTTTTTTACAATTGGTAAGTAAAAACCAGAGCGGTTCTCTGGAAGAGTGACCACCCCTTTCCCTTCATGGAAGCTAATGGCTCATCTACCAATTCAGCAGGAGTCAGAAGATAGTCATCTTACTCTAATATCTTTTGTCTTTCTCCACCGACACCTCATTGATGGGCAATTTTTCTAAACAACAGCAAAATTGCAGTGCCTGCTTCTCTGTCAATAAATTCCATTATTTCACATGAAGGTTGGTAGCATAGCTAGAAAATGCTGAAGTGATTACATTGAGGAACTACAGATCTGTGGTCTGAGCAGTCTATAAATCTATGGACAAAGTTTGATAAAGCACATTGATACTTTATCTGACAAGAGCCTGTCCAGATTTATGGGGCTCAAAGCTGCTCATACTGTCATCCTTGATTCAATTAATGCAAAAGCACTTCCCATCTTCACACTTATTTCTTGTTGGGCAAAATGTGATCTTGACATTCTCCCCCCGCTTTAATGAGCAAAATATAAAGTGATGGAATCAGCCAAAGAATAATAGCATGGCTCCGGAGCTGGTAGGATAATGCAATCAAGTGCTCTCAGGTTAATGTGCTGTGATCCATTGAGGATTTGCTTCAGTGTTGGGGTGCCATCAGTTTTTCCGTTAATCTTTTGTAGTCCTAATGATGAGCAGCAAAATCAGATGAAATCATGGCAGATTTAAAAAATGTTGTACTTCACTTTTCCATTTGTTTTAAAGTTGCTAGGACTGAGTCACCGAGAGACAGAGAGAAAGAGTAGTTTACACTTCAGTGCATCTGGGATGTAGCTTGGGGGAGAGAGTCTTTGGTTACAATACCAGGGGCCTGTTGCTATCCTGCTTTTGTTTTCTGGAGGTAACAGTGTGATGGAAAAACAGATGTGGTGCAAGGACTGTACTGCGTGTAGCTTTTGAGGAACTATTGTTAAAATCTCATTTTTTCTGAGGAAAAAGGACTTCTGTCTGATAAGTATGTCACAGCGTGGTTTGGTGAAGTATAGGGTTATAGCAGCCTGCTCCTGCTCTCACTTTACGACAGATAGTTGCAATAATGTACTCCTGTAATGTGCTCTGGCTTTGTCTTGATTTGGTTTATTGCAGGAATAGTGTCTCTTTAATGCTTGCTGTTGTACTGATGTTTCAGGCCCACTTTTACATCCCTTAAAGTTCCAAAATCCTGCTGGTGTGAGAATTCAGGCCTGTTTTCCTGTTGGGATGCAGTTAAAGGAGCGCTAGAGTTGGGGATACAATCTGGCATTGGTGTGCGGTGCAGTTTTCTGTAGAGGTAGTATCTTGCCACGGAGAAATCTTATGTCAAGCAATTGGCCTGCTAGATTAGGATGGTTTGCTATGAATTCTGCCCAAGAAGGAGGGAGTTTGTCCTGACCATCCCTCCCTGAAGTTTGAGGACTGAAGTGACACTTGAAGTTGCACAGGCTTCATAATGACCCCTGGGGCAGGGACAGATTCACCCTATAGCATTGTTGCCCTACTGCGGAGATTGCTTGCTTTCCCCTGACATCGTGTAACTCCTCTGTGCTCCCTGACAGGAATACAATTTACTGCAATTTACTATAAATCCTCATAAAAGCCCTTCTCTTGTGACACACTCAGTCAGAAACCCTAAAAATGACTGACAGGCTCTTCATAAATATTTATGATCTCTAAAAAAAGATTGAAAGAAAGAAAAGTTAAATTCTTGCCTCAGTGAAGTTTGATGGTGGAGACTTTTCTGCGACGGCCAGGTCTATCCTTTCTCTGGCGTGAGCTGCAGGAGCTGGGGTTGGCACAGGAGAAACGGCCTCACCCTGCCCGGCAGAGCTGGATCTACTCGAGGTGATCCTCATCCCCAGAAGCACGTAGATGAAAAGCGCCCAACCCAGCCAGTGGAACTGCATCCCCACACAGAGCCCTCCGGGAAGGCAGCCCCGCTGCTGCTGTGCTCGTGACATAAGATCCAGAGGAAGCATGGTGAGACTTACAAGTGCAGGAGGCCTCTAAAGACCTAAAAAATTGCCCAAAATAGGTAAAGCTGCTTTTCTGACTGCCTTTGCACGGGGCTGCTGCACTTAGTCTTTTCTACTTTTTTTGCCATGGGGAAGACAATCATGATCCAAAGAGGATCCTTCAAGGCCAGATCTCCCAAGAATAATCAGCCACGGGCATTTGAGCCCATCCATTAAATCCAGTGGGGCTGATTAAGAGTTTTTATCAGTTTTATTTTGCTACTTTGACTGCTGTTCTTGATCAGTTTATAAATAGTTACGACATTTACTGCTTTTAGTTTGGTAGAAAAAAAGCAGAAGAGGTTTGAATGTAACAAAGTATTGGTCTTCGCAATGCACAGTCAAGGAGAGGAAATTTGAATACACTAAATTACGAGAATGTTCCTCAGATGAAACTGTCTCCCAATCATAAGTCATGTGACGATAAATTTCAGTTGAGTGACAACAATATTAACAAACTGAAAAAAAGATTGATGTGCATCACAGGTCTATGAATGCAAAATAAAAGGGAAAGGCTTGCTAGCCTGTGATAGGCAAAGTATAAATATGTATCACTTGGTTCTAAAGTGAGTTATGATTACATTTTCCTACTTGTACCTGAAATCTGTAGAGGTTATTCATCTTATCCCTATATCAGCCATGACAGTTATAGCCATGCGGTGCATACGGCATAGATACCTGTTCAGCAGATAAATCAGCAAGCATGAAGGGACCTGTTGTTATCAATTTGATCTTCAGAATAAATATACAAATATGTGTACAGTATTGTTGTCACTGAGAACAATTTCCCTTCTTCTTGCCGATACATTTTTAAGAGGTTGTTCCAAGAGCCACTTTCCGACAATGCCAGAAGGAGATGGAGGGAAGCAGAGATCAGGCAGGAGAACTAGATTTATGGACTGTTGTCTATTTTCTTTTTTTTAAAAAAAAAAAAAAAAAGCACACTTCTTTTGAGCATCACTTGTCCTCAGAGTACAATGCTGGCTGGATGCAGTGAGTGAGGGTTGGGAAGAGAGGTGATGGGGACAGTTACGGTCAGTGAACATTTGTAAAAGAAAACCATTCCTGATGAGGCCGAGACTGGTATTGCCTCTCAACTAAAGAGCTAAAGGTTTTATGGTGCAGCAGAGACTGTAGTTTAATCCTGATTTACCATGGCAGTTCAGCGAGGAGAAGAGACTCATACAGGACTCAGCCAGGCAACTCGGATGCTGCTGGGACCTGCTCGCTGTGCGCAGAGCAGAGAAGCTGGGGAGGGGCAGACGGGTTATTTCTTCTCCTTCACTTGGAAGTCAGAGCACAGCGACAGGCACAGGGATGTGGAAACGCTGGGACCGTGCCCCTGCATCACACTGAGCTGCACCTGAGTAGGGGGGACGTTGGGTCATGTTGGATCTGAGTGCAGGAATCAGAGGAATGGTGCCCTGGAGGAGTCCTCCCTCGACGGGCACCGTTTTGGGCAGACCACATCTCCATCGTTCCAGGGGCTAGTCCTGGGGATGGGGCAGGAGACAGCACTTCACAGCCCCAGGTTCAGTCAGCTGCAGCATCCTCGCCAAGGTACCGAGTGAGGCAGTATGGCAGCAGAGACAGCAGCTGCTCCCAGCACTGGGGCACAGGAAGATCTCAGCAAAATGGGAAGGTAGCGAGAGTCACTCCCATGCTATAAAAAGGGATCTGCATGGGCACCTTGAGCTGAATCCTACGGGCCAGGCTATAAAGGTTTGCCCAGCTAGAAGTGCCGATGTGTACTAAAATTAAGACGTTGAATTCACTCTCTGCCTTCCTTGTGATGATCGCTGTGTGCATTACTCCAGTTTTATGGATGAGGAAATGGAGTCTCTCCACATCCACCTGCTTAAAATCTCAGCAAGATGCAAAAGCAGCGGCAGCCACGCAGCTACTCCCTTGCCCTCACTTCATACATGGTACCAAATATCTACGAAGATGATGACAATATGAAATAGTTACTGTCCTTGACAGCTACATTCTGCTCTCTTACTTTTTGTAAGTCTGGAGGGAAGAAGAGTTATTCTATACAGTTACAATTTCCAGGTAAGGCTGGAATGCAATCTCCTGGTGACGTCTTCCTCGGTAGCCCAGGGGGAAAAGTCTTATGCTGAACTGTTTTGTTTTTTAAACACTGCCTCTTCTGGGGAGGCTTTTGTTACTTAATTAGTACCGATCGTTTAGCTCGAAACACAACTGTGCTCAAGGTCCCCAGCATGGATAGAGACCCAGATTTGCCAAGAGGTAAAAAATATTGTTTCCAAATAAAGTATTACTTGGATAGGTCTTTGATGGTTACAAATCATAACCTTCAGGCTCCATCCTATCTTACAGAACTTATCATCTCGACTTCCCTGTCAGGCAGCCTTGTATTATAAGGCTGTAACACTCACCAACACCAGGCTGTTGCCTCAGACACACTGTGGCTTGCTACACACCCAGGTTATGAAGCTTTCTGACCCTCTGTCCTTGAGCTACAAAACCAAGAGTGTGCCTTCCTTTTTACCAGCTGCAAATATTTCTTGAAGTATGACAAGGCTTTGATTTTTATTTCCCTGGGGAAACATCAGGGTTTACTCAGGAAAGCAGAGGTTAATAAAGATGTGTTTGATTGGGAAATGAGAAGGCAAGGAAGTGCTGGGGGAGCCAGGAGTCTGAGAGATGAGGGAAGCAGCAAACTTAACTCTGAAGATGGCTGAGGACGTCACCCGCAAGGCATGCAAGATGCTGCATGCTGAGTGTGTTTAACGACATGTAGGGAGAGTAGATGAATTGTGTTGTTTTTTCTAAAATATGATACTTTAATGAAAAACAACTTCTGTCCTTCAGCCGTGAGAGCTATTCCTATTCTTGAACTGTGAAGGAGGAGGAGTGAGCAGGAAAATGCCATATGAAATTGTTAAGCTAAATTCAGAGACGGTACATTCTGGCCAACAAGGAAGATGTAACCGTATATCACAGCATTCTGTTAATGAGGATTCATTTTTAGTCCAACTTGTCTGTAATGAAAAACCCTAACGTTTAATTTCCATACAGCTAGAATTAAGGCTGACTGTAACATCAGTGTTCTCTACACATTAGGGTTTTGCTATGGTGTAAATCTACTCTGCTCAAATAGCAATATAGGAGCCATCTCCCTACCATAATAAGTGGGTAATGCTGACTCATAATTCATTATACTGCATAATTCCAGACCACAAATGTACAGCTTCCATTGTTGGGGATACTGTTGCTAAAAATGTTGCTTTAGTAAAAGATCTGTGAAAAGAGACAATTTGTCACAAATCCAGACTTCTCCATTTGTATTGAGGTGGTGCTAAAAAGGATGTAGGTAGATAGACCTGGTTTGTCGCCATAAAATTTGGAAAAATTCTATTTTCCCCTGATTTTATTTCCAACTATATTAGTGACTTGCATTGCCATGGCAATTTAGGCACCTATTTTGTGTTCTCCGGTACCAAAATACCTTTGAAAATGTGGACCTTGGACATTACAGTGATCATTTTGCAGTTAAAGCTAAAGCAATCCACTACCGAATGAGATACAAAGGACAAATCTTGTGTCCCTGTGACACTCGAGCATACCTTAAATTGCTACTTTCACTCACCTGCAGGGTTCTTTTTCATCAGTGTAAAAACAGGCACCAAAACGATTGCAAATGAAAAGGGCAGAAGCTGACATGCATATTGATATAGATGAGTGAAAGTTGCAGAACAATACATCATTAGATGTGTCTCCATTTCATTCCCTGCCAAATGAAGACACGGTTTTCTTCAAAGGAGGGCTGTGGGGTTTATCTCCTGAATGTCTGGAAAGTGCTCAGAGGGTCTTGGATGGAAAATGCAGAGGATCATAAAGTATTGTTGCACTAGGGCTGCCTGGAGAAATTAGGAATCCTAATGTTAATTAGAGCTGCGTGAATAATTCATAACAGAACGTTTATTAAAAGAATGCTGCTACTTTTTTCTGTTTGCAGATTGTCCATAAGCAGATGGTGATTTTTCTGGATTGCGTTCATTATTCAAATCCATTTGCTAAATTATTTGGGGAAATAAACTCAGCTATGTGTCTCATTCAGGAGGAGTTAGCTGGGTGTATTTAACGATCAGAATTCACTATGACCATGTTAGTGTTCGTTGGACATACTGATCACCTGGTGAGTTCGGGACTGGATGTGTTAACATTTAGGATAGAGGCTCCAGCATGAATACTCATACGCTGTATTACGGCTTCTTGTGCTCCCCCATCTGTGCCATATCAACCCGCTGTCTCTCTGTTCAAAACTTGCCTTTTCACAGAATTATTTAGAAATGTTTAAATCAGAATAATTATTCCTGAATAGCGCTCTCTGTGAGCACTTATTCTATAATAAGAGTGCTGTGTACCAGTTTAGTTTAATCTGCTTGAAAGTGAGCTAAACTAAACAGGAATAAGGCATGCCAACTGCAAAAGAAAAGATACCACAGAATTTAAATTCACAGCCTATCTCTTGCTTTTAAACACAAAATACCTTTTCTGGGTCAAGGAGGCCCCTGAGCAATGAAATTGTGGAAGCTGCAGTGTTTCAGTAGGGGAGGGAGTGCTCCGTAAATACCCGGTTCAATGCACCCACCGTTAGAGAGGAGACACTCGAAGGGACCTTGACTTTGACCCCGAACAGTTGGTCTCTGGCTGTCCAAATTAATTCCCATGTGTATACAAACCCTTTGGCTCAAGTACTGTCTGCATTTTGGGGTTGTTTGTGCAGCTCCAAGCAGAGCGGCGCCCAGTCCCTGGTGCACGGTGGGGTTAATGAGTCAGCTAGCATCACGTAGCAAGGGCAGAATTAAGATCAGACACCAGCATCCTACGACCACCTCCTAATCTCCATTTCTAACCTCTGAATAATATTAACATATCAGTGGAAACAAATAGAAAGAAATAGAAAGAGTATCAAAACCCTGGTGGATAAATATTCCTTCTGCACTTCAAACTGTTGCTTACAGCTAGTATTTTTTGGGTAATGATCTGCTTCTAGTTTTTCTCTGAGATGTATATTCCATCTCTTTGACACTGTCTCAGCCTTATCTCTGCACATGTTTTTTCCTTCCTTAAATCTCTTTCTTTACCTTTAAAATGCTCTTTCCCTGAGCAGTTACAGACATATCGTTGCCATTGTGCTCCGAACAACCTGGGAAGCAGAGGGAGGTTGCTCACAGCACACTCCACACCCTGGATGCAGGTGACCCTCTGCCTTAAGCACCACCATGAGCGGTGGCACTGGATCTACCCACGGTGGAGGTAGAATTAGAACAGAAACTAGCAGCAGGACACTACTATTTTTTTTAAAGGAGCTTAGAAAATAATAATAATAAGTTTAAAAAATGGAGAAACTTGTCCCAAAAGGTCTTTAAAGTCTCAAAAGTATGGTATTCATTTCTCAGACTCGGCGGGAAGGCTCCCTGTACAACCACAGATGAGATTTTCACAAGTGCTTAAAGCAGTTGGATTTCAGTCAGAGCCAGGCATCTGACTGCCACAGTGATAATGGGTGGGATGCTTCCTGTCCAACTCTCGCTGCTTAATTCTGGTACCAGCTTTACCTGGTGAGCTCAGGTTTTTTTACAGCCAAAGGTGGGAGAGAGGCGTTATCAGGTGGACACCTCGGCTAGAAGAGATTAGTCACCCTCTCCTGCAACAACAAACCTGCATTAGATTCCCTAGTGAGGCCAAGAGGAAAGATGTCATGAAAACAGGAAAGGCTGCCTGGAAAAGTGTAGAAAAAATGCTGGACACACACATACATAAGAGGAAGAAATTCTTCCCTGTGAGGGTGGTGAGGCCCCGGCACAGGTTGCCCAGAGCAGCTGTGGCTGCCCCCTCCCTGGAAGAGTTCAAGGCCAGGTTGGACGGGGCTTTGGGCAACCTGGTCTAGTGGAAGGTGTCCCTGCCCATGGCAGGGGGTTGGGACTGGATGATCTTTAAGGTCCTTTCCAACACAAACCGTTCTGTATGATTCTGTGATTAATTTAGTTCTTTAAGAAGAGTCTGTCCCTTCTGAGCTTCCCATGGGCTGCAAGGAAGGGGAGTAATTAAGAAGAGTATGGGAAGCAGAGAGTAACTCGCCAATACTTCGGTATCAGGCGTTAATGGAGACAAAATTGTGTAGATACTGGGGGCGTTTGCAGGAGGTAAAATAAAAAATGTTTTTAGAGAAGTCATAAGTGATGTTTGAACTAACAAACTTGAGAGCAACAAATTGTCAAATTACTAGGGGGACACTGACAATTAGAGAACGGGCATTTTATTGTGTGACAGGTCAGATATTAAGTGCAAGACAAGCCATGCTACTCTGACTGACAGCTCGATCAAGGGCTGCACTCCACCACTGCCATCTGACCCTTTCCCATCCCATCACTGGCATCTTCTTCCCTCTCTCCACACCGTCCTCCTTCATCCTTTCGTGGTGCCTCTGCGCAGGCTTGGCGTAACTTCCTCTAGCACCCGTTGGCCGCACTAGTCCTGACAGCTGTGGATCTCACAAAGGCTTAACAAGTGTTTAATTCAAAGTCTTTGGTACATCCCAGTGCCCTGATCCTCCTCCCTCAGTTTCCCTGGAGAGAGACACGGTGCCAGTTCAGGCTTCTGTTTTGGGTCAGGGCACAGGAGTATGGTCCTCGCTCAGTGAAGAATGAGGCAGCAAGGATTCTTGGCTCAGGTATACACTTGGTACCCTGTTCCCTCCGTTCCTCCAAGGTGCTCAGCTCATCCCTTTGTGCAGCGGGTGACTGACTCTGACACGCTAAAGCCCCATGAAAGTGTCGGTGTAAAGCATCAACATGATGCAAAGCTTCGTGCCGACTCTTCAGACAGAGAAGAAATATTCCACCCAGAGGCACCTCACACAGTTGAGAAAATGTGTCCCCAGAGACAGCGTGAAGCCGCGCAGAGCCATGGCTCTCTCCGTCCACGTATTTTCATCGAGGAGTTTTCAGATTGCAACTGGGAATTAAAAATGAAGCTCTGCAGGTCACTTGCCAACCTTCCCACAACCAAGTCCATAAAGAGTAGCAGCTAATGTTTCTTCTGTGCTCGTGTTTCCCAGGAAGGGTATGTTAATACAGCCTGTCTTTATTATCCTATCTGAAAAGATATTTCATTTTACCAGTTTTTACTACACAATCTCCATAACTGAAACTTGTTTAAAGGCTCACTGCTCCAGGAAAACGCATTACATCTTGGCTTTTAAATCCGCCAGCTCCCATTTATTGGTATTAATAATACATTGGGAAAGCTGTTCTTTTTATTTTATTTTGGTCCTCTGAATTATTTCTTTTCTGGTAGCTCTAAAATCAAATATTTAAAAAAGAAAATGTTTTCAAACAGCATTTCTGTTTCCTAGAGGTAACCACATTCTGCGTGCCATTAAGGAGTCATTTGCAGTGCTTAGGAAGGGAGAAAGGTGAAAGGAAAAAAAAAAAAAGTAGCAAAACTGTCTCATAATCATTTATGAGCCCAAAGTGTCCAGGGAAACTTTTTAATAATGAACAAAATACCTAAATTAGTTTCCATTTAAAGTTTAGGTGCCTTTAATTTATAAATGCTATTTAAGCAGAGAAATGTTGGTGAGGGCTACAGTAATTATTTGCACAAGTGGAAATGCAAAACTTTGGTGCTTCTACACAGTTCATTCTACTTCTGCTAACTCCACTGAGGTTTGTTTTTTTTTAAGCTCAGCTCACCCGGGGAATTGCTGCCTGCATGTTTATGTATTTACTGTAGAAGATACTTTTTTTTTTTTTTTTTTTTTTTTTTTTTTTTTTTTTTTTTTTCTGTTGTGAAGGAGGATATTAAACGGTCAGGCACTTCTCTCGGGAACACTGGTGTAAAATCAGAGTAAATGGGCTGAAGTCAGTGGAATTTCTCCACTTCTTAAGTACAGCCGCATGTGACTACAGCCCCCAGCGCTTGAAGGATCTGGTAACCCAGGATCACCTCGTGTTTACCTTCATCTCTCTCCTACTGCACTAATCAAAATGGGAAAGAAGAAGTTTGGCCAATAACAATTTTTTTTTCTTATGCTGTATAAATGCAATCCCTGCATTATTATATTGAAGCTGGGAACCTCTAAGCAATTACTTCCCAGCACATTAGTGTCCATGTACTAAATGCTAAAGTGTTTATTCAGTGCATTGCAGGATCAGGTTATTGCTGAGTCTGTCCATCATGCCAAGAAATTATTGCTATAAGTGCTTTAAGAGCATGGCCAGTACAATGGAGATATAACCAAGCTGAAGGACTGCAGTACTCCTGCTCGATGTAGGGAGGTCAGGCGTGTCTTTATTTAGAGGGGAGAAAAAAAAAAAGGCTGCAAAAGTGTTCAGATGCACAAATCTCATCATCAAACACGCATTGCTGTAGGAACTGAGGAAAAAAAAAAAAAAAAGACACAAGCAACTTTATACTGAAATTGAGTGGAAATTGGAATAGTGAAGGAAATATGCTTTCTTTTTCAATTCCAGATGCTCATGCAGTCTTTTGCCTGGGATTAAGAGGTCACTTATTGCAGCCTTAAAGGATAAGGACTGGGCTAGATAGGAGAATCAGCATCTGTTTATTCTGTAAATGTTTGAATATGAATCAGGTCTTCCTTTTCAGAGCTTTGCTTATTACTTTTATTTACCAGGATAATATCAGAAGTCTAATTAATTCTTCCCACCTCTTTCAATTCTCAGTGTCTCAGTGCTTCAGCAAAGCTGGAACCCTTTAGAGCTTTCTATCTATTGAATAAAATATCCTTGTTTATAAGGATGGCTATGTCTTTATCTTTTCAGCTGAGATTGCCTTAAAATGTACTGGTGCAGAGCACACAGATAATGCTGGGGGAATAATCATTTCTCTTTTTTTGCATTTGGTTATCAACTGGTGGTTTATTTCTGTAATCGTCTTTATCAGAGTCCTTGCTACACAGTGGTTAATATTCAGGAATGATTCTTCTCTCTTTCAAAAGTTAGAAATATCAGCCTCAGTGAGACAAACTGAGGTCCAGGGCTGTTAAGTGGCTTCTCCAAAATCACACAGGGAAGGATTTTAAGGCTGGGATTCTGCAGACCTAAATGTGATGTTCAAAAACTGGTGTCTAGTCCCCAAGTACTTCTGCAGACCATTTCTGGGGGGAATTACCACTCTCTGGAGGTATTTCTGGAGACAGCTCTTAGACCTACAACCCTAACTAGCTAAAGCTGGGTGTAGTAAGTCCCAGTCTACATATCTGGGCTTCTGCTGCAGTGACTAAGCCAGAGGACTTTCTTTCAGCTAAAACGCAGGTCTGCACTAACACGCCTTTGCATAGGCCTGATTTTGCCCTGTTTCAGCCCATTTCCGATCACCACGTCCCAGAGACAAGATGGGAGGAGAGCGGTTTCCTAGGACAAAAGTGACAGCCAGCATTTCACCAAGCCTGCAGCAGACACCGGCGACTCCTGTGCTGCACTGGGACGGTGCCAAGGGCCACCCCGGGGCTGTGCGCATCCCTGCTTGATGCTCACAGTGATGCACCCTGCTTTCCCGGATCAGGTACCACCGCAGCCTTGAGCTTCCCCATGCTGAGATGACAGCTCCCCCCGCTAAAGCCTTGTCTGTTTTGACTGTGAGCTCTTTAAATTGGGTGTCTCTTGTAATACTTGCACGTACCACCCTAGAAAGGTGCCACAAAAACAGCCCTTATCTTGATGAGGGACTCAGTGTGCTGCTTGAGTACATTGTAATAATAATATCATTAGAAAAGTTCTTCATATCATGCAGCCCAAGGACAAATGAGATCTCCCTCTGTGCTAATTCAACAAGGATTTTGTTTATTCTTTATTTCTGTTGGTGACACTTGTATTACTGGAGTTTGTTCTGTTTGCTCACAGCACACTCACTGCTGCTAAAGCCTTTTCTTTTTTGTGCTTGACCTAAATGTTTCCAGTTTTTAAAATGTTTAAGTAATTCCTAGTGACTCCTCTTAGCTTTTAAGCAAAGCTTCTTCCTTGTTATGTCTCTGCTACCCCCAAAATACTTGTTCAGCAAAAATAGCTTGTGATAACATTGTGGCCCAGGGATGTGCGTGAGGGGGACCAGCCATTTCTTAAACATATCACAAGAAGTTCTGTGTTGATTATGCATTCATTATTGATAATTATTAATTATATGCTGGTTATTACAGCATGCTCTTGTTTTATTGGCATGCTATGCATTTTATAGAGGCAAAAGCCATTCTAAGAGAAATGGGTGACATTAGCTCAGCACAATGATTAATAACTTTATGATAATGATGTATATCTACTTATCAGTGAGCTCTGAAACACACAAAGTCCTATGCAAGTTCATTCACACCCTGCTTGGTTTGTGAAGGGCTGACTTTGTGTCCTGGTTTCAGGTGGGATAGAGCTTTGCCACTCCGATTGGGCCACTTCTAGAGCCAAAAGAGGGAGACAGTAATTAGTCCCTGTTAATCAGTGGAGGTTGTCTGGGCTTGGGCCTCTTGGATTTTGCAATGTGATTTTACACTTGGATTTTTGAGGGACTCTAAAGATATGCCTAACCATACACAGTCAACTGGGCTTCCTTGAGCAGGCTTGATGTCCAAGAAATGCAAAGTAGGGAAAACCATGTCCCTTACGTGGTCTCTAAAGGCTGACAGCTAAAGAGGAGTCACCTCTGAAAATCTTGACCCTTCTTCACCCACATCCTTTGAGCTGTGAGCTGTGCTGGAAACAAGCTGGGAGCACAGCCTCAGCTTTAGCACAGCAGCTTCTCCCCTGCCCATCCAGAGCACGGGGGGCACAGGGGCAATCCACACCCACCCAGATGCGCCACTGACAGATGCACTTTGGTGAACGAAGTCACTCAGCATTTACAACAGCATCTGAACCCTTCCCCTAACGTTTCTTTAACTTTGGCTCTGCCGAGCCAGTATCTGCTTTGATTTGCAACCTCGGTGCTACTTGTGAATGTACAGTAAGGAACCCCCTGTTGGCAAATATGAGATGTTGATAGTTTCTGAAATCTATATTCCATCCTTGAAATAACAAGACAACAAATTTTTTACATCTTGAGGGAAAAAAAGTGACAGAGGAGGAGATCGTGGTACATGCAAACACGTGTCCCTGTCCCTCCATGCAGGATTCAATCCTTTCCCCAAGCAGGATGACATAATTGGGATGATGGAAACATCCTATTTCCCAGAGAGGGGACAGGAAGGAGGGGGCACCTCAGCACTGGGACTCGATTGATTTCCCTCTGCTGGAGCAATTACACTTCTGAAGTGGCAAAAAATAAATAATAATAAATGAGTAATAAACACCCCATTTGAATCTTTAAATGAGTATCGGATTTTAATTATAAAGGTTTAATTTTCAGAATGGAAAAGCTACTTTTGCACAATTACCGCATGCAACTTTTAATTAACTTTCAAGAACTTTTTCTTTTTTTAAAAAAAATCTAATTAATAATACTTAGGGAACTATTAGCATAAAATAAGTCATGGAAAGAGGTAGAGAAGTATAAAACATATATTGCGCAAAATTACTTGGGAGAAGGAGACTTGCTAATTCTCAAAACAAAGCCGAAGCTTCCAGCTTTCCTAATTCTGGCCTATAAGGAGCTTTTTGCTGAATGAAAGACATGAGAATCATAGGGTTTGGAATAGAAAATACTGTTGTTGCAGAGACCTGTAAGACTAGGAGAGATGATCTGTTTCACTCGCCAGTGTTCCTTTATTTGGGGGAAATATGACACTGGTAGATAAGACAGATCCAGGGAGACGGAGAATGAAGGGGTAAAAAATGAGTTGAGAACCCACAAGATTGCTCCCCAAAGAGCCCTAAACCCAGCTGCAAAGAGAGGGGATGGAGCCAAGCCGCCTCGGCTGGGCAGGAAAATGCAGGCGAGGAGGCATTGTGCTTGTGTGTAACCTGCCAGGAGGATGGGGATGGAGGGGAGCTGCAAAATCCCGTGCAAAAGCGGAGTAAGGGGTCATTGCACAGAAGGAAGGCTTGAGGGGACTACAAAGGTCTGTGTATGCAAAGCAGGCTGAGCAGAGCAGGCTTGGAGCAGGAAGGCGAACAGGGATATGATGTTCTGGAGCAGAAGTGTATTACTGCAGGAACCAAGAGGGAAATCAAGTTAGGGTACAAGGACACAAGGGGGGGGGGGCAGCCTGTGGTAAAACTTGTTGCTTCAGTAACGCAACAACAGCGAATGAGAGTCACTTCACAATAATATTTTGCCCAGGCTTTGTTCCAGCTGGGTTTTAAATTAACCAGTAGATACAGCTGTCAGCGTTTCTTTTATGAAATTGCTCCAGCACAAGAAATCCTCTATGGTCTAAACAGCATGTTTTGAAATACCTGTGTTTGAGTCTATAAAGGAGGTTGAGCCTGTCTAATCTAGCACTCTGAAAACATGGCTTTGACTCAACTAAATGTACCCTGAATTAAACTGAAATCTAAAAATTCTGGACATAGGGTCCTTTATAGCCAGTTCAGCCAAGAACGAGCTTCCACCTCCATCTCCTTTCAAGAAGGGCAGGAAGGATGCAAAACCAAAGATTTGAAGCATTCGTTTTAACTGGGGGGGGGGAAACTGATGTTTGCAACCCCTTCTCCTAATGAGCTCTCTGGCCAATATATCGTTGGAAAATCAATGAGCAGGAACAAAGCACCTGGAACAGAAACAGTAAAACTTTGGATTGGGGACCTGCCTGAAGACCCCAAGGGCAAAAACCCTCTGCTCTTCGCAGGCTGCTTTTGCAGAAAGCCCATGGGTTGTGCCCAGGCTGCTTCCAGATGGCTGCTGGGAGCCAGAGCACGGACTGAACCCTCCTGCCTTCCTCCTCCCCTTCGCCTGGGCAGCAGGGAGACATCCTCTGGGCAGAGCACCCACATGCCTGAGAAAGCCTCTTGCTGGCATACCATGTCCAGGTAGACCAGGTCCTGTATCACCTGGCTGGTGTTTGGGTTTTTCCGAATGAAGCAGGGCTGGCACATCTGCTGGCTGGACTAGACCAGGGTGTTCACTGGTGGGTACAGGTTTTATTGTTGGGACTCCACAGACTTTGGCTAAGAGATTTCTTTACTGTGATGAAGTCTACTCGGTGTTGCTGCCGTCACTCCTGTAATGCATCCCATATGTATCTAGCATTTAGATGAAACATTTGTTGTAGTGTCCAGGATCCAGATTTCCCTTCTTTTTTCTTCTCTGCTCTTGTATTTTAGAGGGTCTGTCGGGGCAGCACATAACCCACAAAGTTAAACATGCAGCAAGCCCTAAGGGCTCACCCACAGCCCCAATAGCTCCTCCGAACTAACTTTAAACCATTTACATTGGGTTTTGTTGGCAGCTTTTTGGATTGTTTCACCACCTGTACTGAGGGCCATAACCTAAAGGGGATAATTTTGACCTCAGTCAGGTGTGTCTCCCCCTTTCCATGCAAACTGCAGTCCAGAGAAGTGACCACAGTGTGTGGATGCCCTACAAGTAGAAAGGGGAGAAAGATAAAGGAGACAGAGAGAGGAAAGAATTAACTTGAGCAAATTCACCTTTAAATCAGTACAAAAAATGGTGTTGTCCGGAGCCCCCAGGTGCATGGGTCATGCGCTGGACTGCACTTATCTTTGCTCCTCTAGAGGGCTAGAAACTAGAAGATATGTTTTCTCTGGAGCTATGAAAACATGTGATAAAATCTGTTCCTTTTGTATTCCAAGTAATTTTACTTTGCAAGAAAAAAACCCCCTAAGCTCTTGAAAAACAACTGCCACAACAACAACAACAACAACAAAAGAAAAGAAAATAAAAAAAAAAAGTAACACCCAAACGAGTTTAGATTCTCACATCCCTGCTAGGATGTTCCAAATATAACCACAAAACACAGTTCTTAAGCCCATATTTATTACTATACAAATCTAGTTTAAAAACAGCTCTACAGGGGTTTGTATTTAGCTGTAGCACTAGATCAGAGTAAAAAGGACATCTTGTTCCAGGCAGAACTGTAATGCTGCACTGACCTCCAGTGGAAGCTGAAGAAATATTCCAATTGCAGAGGCTTCTTCGCAGCCCTGTGGAGCCAAAATTTGCCTTGTTTCAGAGCTTTATGGGGCATCAAATTCTTATGGGGATCAGGGAATTTATTGCAGATTACTGCATACTTAGGATAAATATACTGAAATACTATAAGGGGATTTGTTTGGAATAACGTTTCCAGTCTAAGTTTAGCCTCATCAAATTTAAACTTAAATATGCAGGTATTAAATAGAGCTTTCCAAAATCAATCAGCTTGAGGGGGTTTTAATTGATGGAAGTGCAATTTTCCTCCACTTTTCCATTGCAGAGAATTTTCAAAGATGGTTCATTTCAGTTTTCCCCTTAGAAAAAGCTCTTCTTTTGGTTTGGTCACCTAACTAAAGAAACTTTAATATCAGTCACTACGTGACATTTCCTCTCAGCACTTAGTAGGCGATTTTCAAGGTCAGACAAAGGTGATCAAACAACAGAGTGGCACTTCTCAATCTGTATGTGCGTGATTGATTGCTCCAATCAGATATTAGAGCAGCACCGCTTGACACTGTGTCCTTTGATGTCCTGATCAAAGAAAAAGCATAGTATGCCCAAAATATTCTCCTGAGTGCCTTAATTTAACAATCTCAAGGTCAGTTGAAGGAAAACGTGGCATCTTTTTTTTCTGGCAGTCTCTAGCCATGGTGGCTCCACGTCTGTTGTGCTAGGAGCTGTACGTACGCAGAATAAAAAGCCTGTCACTGACACAGATAGCTCACAGTCTGAAATATTAGAAAAATGGTTCATTTTCAGTTTTAAAAGACAACCTTTTCTAAATCCTTCATTCCAACCATCCTTTAAAGTTAGGCCAAATTTTAAATTGAAATTGCAGTTGGACAAGTTGAAGAATTTGATTTCCCTAAATAGCCTCCCAGGTCCTTCATGGTATTTGCTCTGCACCCATCTCCACGCCCTATGTGTGATAAGAAGAAGCAGGCAGGCAAGAGGCAGAAAGGCAGGGTATTGTTTACCATCTCACACCCCACCATGCCAGCAAGATCTGGTTTTGACTGAGAATCACGTAACTTAGCACTTGGGCTCCCAGAACATAAGCATTTTTTAAATGCTTTCATTTTGCATGCCCTGCCTAGACTATAATTCACCTGAAGCAAGTTCCACTGTGGTACGTGTTTATATGCTGCCGGTTACTGCAGGGTTCTGCTCCGTGACTGGGGCTCTTGGTTACTGCTCTACGTTAACATACGGGTCCTCAGGGTGTACGTACACCTGACCACACCAGTCCACACACACAAGGAAAACTCAAAATTTCCTTGCTGCCGTGGCAGAAGCAGAGGTATGTTTCCTTGGTTTAGATTTTGGAAGTGTATTTTCTGATATTTTAAAGCAGAGCAATCAGGTACAATCTTGATTCAGGAAAACTGACAGCAAGGAAAATTTCAGCCCAAATTTTCCTGAAGTTTGGCAAAATTATATTTAACTGACACCAGTGTTTTTATAATGAGAGGTGTCAGCAATTTCAATAAGTACATATAACCTATTGCGAGTACAATTTAAGATATACGCCAAGCTATTTAAATACCCAGTGATTCTGGTTTTGCCAAAGACTCTGATCCACCTCTAACAGAGTCTTCAAGGGATTTTATTTTTTTTCTCCCCCCACAGGTATTACACAGGCAATAAAAAATTTCATATGAGATTTCTTGATATTAGTAATATCGCAGAGCAAAAGAGTAACGCACAGCAGGTGGAGAGGCACTGCATATGTAATATACTGCATGCTTACTGGGATTTTTTTGTTCAACAGGCAGCTTTTGTATTGCAATAGGGTCAGTCCAGCTGTGACTTTTCACAGAAACCCTCCCCATATGGCTAGAACAGCCTGAAACACCTTCTCTTTCACTCTGGATATAAAACCAGCTGCACTAGAAAAGCCCTGTCCCTGGATGAAGTCCCATTGAATGCTCTAAAAAGGAGGTACTTGTGAATGTCTTTGGAAGCTGCCAAGTTTTAATGCCTGTGGTGTATTATATCCTTGGGAATGCATGAAAAATGTCAGTTAGTGAAGCAAAGAAATGGGATCTTAAAGAAGAGGCAAAAAAAAAAAGAAACAGAAGAAAAAGATCTAATTTACCTTCTAATGATGATTCTTTGTGAAGCTCCAGGGATCCACAATTTCTGTGTGAAGATAGAAAGGCATAAGCAACATCATTTATGGCAAAATTTACCTCCACACAGAGATGTGGTGTAAGGTTAGAGGTAACCTTTCTGTTTTGATCACCAGCACGGCACCTGGGGAGACCCACATGCGGTGGGTCCGTGGCGTGACTTTGTTGAGGGTGCTGCTCGTCCCACCTGCCACACGTGCAGCCCCTGGCACGACGGGGATGCTTGTCTCAGGAGGCAGCTCCATGCAAAGGCATCCCCTCGACTTCTACTTGCTTCTCAAAAAGGAAAACCTTTCTGGTTTTAATCTGTTGCCACTCTTCTAGTTTCTCCTCGCACTCTCATTGTAATGCAGTACGTGTAGCAGGTTTCTATAATCTATCATATCTTAATTAAAAGGTCTGCAGCTTTCGCTTGGACTTTGTTCATTTTGGTTTAGTATTACCAAACTAAAGCGATTGGACATTATTGAAAAAACATGTCTTGATGGCACTGAACCAAGACTCCTGACAAAAATGTTGGCAGAAAACTTCACAAGTGTGACTGTTCATCATGCTTTGCAATAGTTATTTATTTCAAAATGTCAGAATTTTCCACAGACCAGAAATTCCCATTCCTTTCTGTCTCTATTACAAAGTACCTCAGCCTACACTCCCCTACACCCAAATGCTCAGGCGCAGAGTCTGTAGGAATGCATAGATCAGCAAGACGTGCCAAGAGCTACTGAAAGGATAAACAAAGTTACTCAAATTATTCTTACAAAGCACAAAAATATGGGTGTAATTTTATAAAATTATTTACTGAGTGTTGAACAATGAGATGAGCCCTCCAGCCCAAGTATATAACATCTCAATTATGCAAACCCTGGATTCATTATTCCCACTTTGATGTCATACTGCATACAAGTATATTGCTGTAATTCCTCCTATCACATGGCATTATTTTTTAGTTTGTTATGGAAACCGGTATTTTGGGTGTAGAAATTTAACCTGTCAATTAGTAGGAGCGTATGTTTTGATAACATGGCAGAAGACTAAGAAATTACTTTCTCCTTCCCAAAAGGCATGTGATATTTTTTTTCTTAAATATTGTTTCATCTGCTTTAGTACTTTCAAATCCAAATTGTGTTTATTTCCAGGGCCCCAGTTACCTCTATCACACTGGGTAATAGCATATACTTTATTTTACAGAGTCTTCAAACTCAAGGGTGGACTTTTTTAAAGAAATCTCCTGTTAAAGTTTCAGCGTTGATGCAGAGCTAGCTGAATGGTATTCCTACCGTCTGTGCTCTGTGGTCAGACTGGACTAGTTTTAAGGGCAGTTCTGGGAACTGGCAGACGTGTTCACAGCTGCAGTGACCTGTAGGCAAACAGCAGAGACTATCTGTAGGAAACAAATTTCCCTTGCATTCACATCAGAAATCTAATTGAAAGGATTAGATCATCCCATCAGAGAGCTAAAACAATATCCTGCCACGTATGCCCAATCAAGAGCAAATCAACACAGCTCCGAATTTTGTGACTGCTTATAACAAACTGCCCATAAACAAGCTGCAGACCTAGGCAGGAACTTCAGATAACAAATGAATTTGAGCAAATCTCAGCAACAGCTCCTGGACAACTTGTGAACAGAGAGGAAACTAAATTAATCAGATAAATGATTTGCTCAGCTCTAGTAGAAAATGTCAAACACTTCAAAACTAACCTTTTGGCAGCAGGATTGCTCTTCCCGGATCTATTTAAGATTTCTGCCTTTTGCATTTGTCAACAGAGCTAGGAAGCAAGTGTGTTTCAATAAGGGTAAATGTGCCATTCTTAACACGTAGGCACAGACCCTCTGACTACCTGCAGTGAGCGTCCAAACTCCACCACACAGACAGCACCGGCTAGAAAGCCAAATGCTCTTTCCTGGGCTAAGGGGAAATGTTTTTGAGCAGCTTGTAGCTAAGCCTGAGCAGAATATTTCTATCAGAACTGAGTTTTCTCCAAAAAAGCTTTGACTGCTGTTTTTTTCTAAGGGATATTTCACTGAGATTTATCTGTTCTATGGAAATACTAATTTTGTATTTAGCAATTAGGCACAAAATTAATTTTCCGTGCTGAAAGTGAGTGTATTTTTATTCTGAAAGGTTGTTGCAGTGCCAAGAGCAGTGATAGCTCAGCTGGCTTGTGTTACCTTCACTAGCAGGGCTCCCCAGCTACGCCTCGGCTTCCACACTGCCGTGTGCTGGACCCCGGGTGCCCTCCCACCCCTGGCACACGTGCCCTGTAGGGCTGGTTGCCCATCCAGAAAGTTTTTCTTTCGGAGGTTGCTATTCTTCCTCCAGAGCCAAACCAGACTTTCACCTGGAATTATTGTGGCTTTCAGCCAAACTAAAAGCTACCAGAAAACTTTTTTGTACTGACACAGACGCTGGGGGGAGCGTGGGACAGCAGACGTTTTGCAAAAGGAGATGAAACTTTCGTTAGTACAACAGAGTTGCCCATCTTGCTTGGTTTCAAACCTCCTAATCGCAGGGAGCAGCATTGCCCCCCTTGCAGAGGATCAGCATAATGTCCCTGCAGCAGCCAAACCCTGCTCCTCCCTGGTGCCTGGGACGGGCACAGGCCGGGGGCACACGCGGTATTTGATGCACAGGCTGAAGCTGAGCTGAAGCGAGCGCTTTGGTGAGTCGGAGCATGGATTCTCACCCGCGTGGTCAGTGGGCCTTTGCTGCTCTGGGTGGATTCTCCGTGGGCGCAGGTGAGGAGACCTCGTTACACCCCGCGCGCTGCCAGGTCTGCGGCGTATTGATCAGTCACGGGCGCGTGTGGAGCGGAGTTGTCTCTTTACTAGGTTGAAGTACAGGGTGTTCAATGTTTATTGTGTTCTTAACAAAGTCTCTTATCAGCAAGTTTGAAGTTTGTTGCTATCTTCTAGCGTCTTAGACTAATCACAGTAATGAAGGCATTGAACGGAGCCCTTCTCAGGTGGCATTTACCATTGTTTGCTGCAGATAACATAAAGCTTTCTGATTACAGTCGGCTTTTATCACTTCAGAGCAAATCTACTCCACTGAAATGTGCTAATAAAACCCACGGAAGCAACAAACTGGAAAGAAGTGTTACAGCAATAAAGGAACATGAGGGAAAATGTACAGCTTTTGCCGCTGTTATCATTTTCAATTTATTAAGATCTAACCATTTTTGTAATATGGAACTATTGCTGGGGGTTAATTTAATCTTCTCTAATACCAGGCTCAGGTCAGTTTTCAGTGTCAATTTAGATGTAATGCATATTTCTCCATTAGAGTTGGAGAAACACCCTCTGTGGCCCCATGACCATATGCTTTCAACAATCCAAGTGGAAATGTCCAGCACTTTACACGTCCATTTTATGAGATTATCTCCAGCCTTTAAACACGCAAGTCCCAATAAAAACACTTGGCGTTGTGGCTCCAAGGACAGAGTGGGCTACTTGCTGCGTTAGAGAAGCACTGAGTTATGACCTGTAGCAACCCATTCTCCTGCTGCCTGTGCTCCACTCAGCCATCCGTCCCATATTTATCTACTGCCTTCCACTGTAAAGGGTCCCAGAAGCAGATTAGAAAACTGCTGGGCTAAATCCTGAGATCTTTATTCCATCTTTGCTGAAGATAGCAGTTGTTTTGCGTGTATAAGGGTAATGTAAAATCCAGTAAAGATTTTATGCTGCCACTGGGGAGGCTAAAGACAGCAGCCAGGGCAGCAACCTACATAAAACATAGAGAGGAGAAAACTGGATCCAAATAATTTGGGTCAATGCAGAAGGACAATCAATGTTGAATTTTTTCACTGAAAGGGTTGTCAAGCACTGGAACAGGCTGCCTAGGGAAGTGATTTAGTCACCATCTCTGGAGGTATTCAAAAGATGTGTAGAAGTGGAGCTTAGGGACATGGTTCAGTGGGACTTGGCAGCGTTAGGTTTATGGCTGACTTGATGATTTTAAAGGTCTTTTCCAACTTAAATGATTCTGTGATATCTGCATGTATGAGACAAGGATATATAGAGACCTCATCTCTGTAATCCCACAATATAAATACATCAAACTTTGTGTGGTCTTTGTATGAGATACACTGGACTGCCTAAGATTTTGATACGTGTCTTTGTTCAAGTTACCTCTTGCAAATCAAGGACATCAAACCTCTTCCGTAACCTACCTCCCCGATGGATTCCTCGTTCAGTGTAGTCCTGTCCTATGGTCTCTTTTGTGGTTGTCTTTTCTGAAAGATTCAGCTCCTGCTTTTTCTCTTTGTGATGTGCTTCCATGCAGTCAATGTAGTCATCTCACAATAGGAGCTGGAGTGGAAAAGCAAGTTACTAGAGTACACTTCCTTTCTTCTGAGCCTTGTAGGCCTCTAGATTTCATTGAACATTGTTCAGCTTCTGTGGTTAGAGACTGCACGTGCTTGGATCTGTTAACATCTACATGCCCACATACACGCTCCCTTGGAGTGGATGATTTTAAGAAGGGAGAAGGAATGAGGATTAAAGAGGAAGCAACAGATTTAACACAGGCATGAGACCATCCAAGAGACCAAGTCTCTTAAGACTTACAAGAGGCTTAAGAAGTGAGCTGAGCAAGAAGTGCCAACTGTAGGAAACACCAAGTGCAAAGACTTGATGTGTCACCGTGCTGCCCCACGTGCCTGAAGATATTCAAAGTGGTCCCACTGTCTCAGTCCTTATTCAATCCCCACCCTGCCTGTGCCCAAGTAGTTTATAAGCTCCAGCATGCTAAGCCTGACATAACTGGCTCCCTCTCCTCTAATGGAGCAGTTAGAGAAATTGAATCTTCAAAGGATCTAGTGATTTAACAAGGTTATATAAGATAGAAAGGATGGAGACTGAATTTAAGTCTAAAGAACTCGCATTCTTCTCGTCCTCTTTCTGGACTCTAATGAGATCCCCAAACGTGGAGCCATGGATGCCAGAGTTACTAAATGGAAAGGCAACGTATCAGTATTTTGTCAGAACCCTTGCACAGGGATCACACATAGTTCCGGCACCTCTGAGAGAGGCCATGTAGGAACTAGCAGCCAATTAATGAAACTTTCGAGTCAGCGGGTAAATTAGGTGTCAGCAGAGAGACTTTAAGCTTCATAAAGGGATTGGCGTGAATGAGAAAGGTGGATGCAGAATTGCAACACAGTGGGGGGGGTGAAAGGGGTGCTACCCCCTCCCTCACCACCGCAGCTCCTGGCACAAGCATCTATGTCCCTGTGCTGTTTAATCCCAGGAAATGCTGCGAGATGCTCTTGGTGTGGCTGGTGTGATAACCAATGATGTACTGTGCAGGGCTGAACTAAGTTACGTTGGATGTGTTACACTGAAGTAGAGTGAGGAAAATCCCAATCATCTATGAATCTCAATGACTGAGGCTGCGAGAGAGTGTGGAATGGCAGAGCCTTTAGATGCTCTGCCTGTGAAGTTGTGTGTCTTGTTTAGAGCAGGCTAAAAGGCATTTCTTTTTGTTGAATCAAGATTTCCTCTTAAACTCATTCCAGTAGCTTTCCTATGTTTGCCTCAAGCCACCAGACAGATATCAGGGGTTGTTCCTGACAGAACAACTTTATTCTCCCTTTTGCAAGTGCCTCAATACTGTAGATGATATTGTGTGGGGTGGGAAGGGCTGCTCAGAGTGGCTGAAAATGCTCAAGCAGCCATAGAATCCTAGAATCACAGAATGGTTTGGGATGAAGGGACCTTAAAGATCATCCAGTTCCAACACCCCTGCTGTGGGGACACCTTCCATAGCCCAGGTTGCCCAAAGCCCCGTCCAACCTGGCCTTGAACCCTGCCAGGGAGGGGGCAGCCACAGCTGCTCTGGGCAACCTGTGCCAAGGCCTCAGCACCTCACAGGGAGGAATTTCTTCCTTATATCTAATCTAAATCTTCCCTCTGTCAGTTTAAAACTGCTACCTGTCATCCTATCCCTACACCCCTGATCAAGATCCCCTTCCCATCTCTCCTGCAGCCCCTTTCAGCCCTGGGAGGCCGCTCTAAGGTCTCCCCAGAGCCTTCTCTTCTCCAGCTGAACCCCCCAACTCTCTCAGCCCCACAAGAGGAACCCCAGGTACAGACCAAGTATAAAAGTCAGCAGTGGACTTAATTAATTCACCCTCAGGTCTGTGTTACAAAACACAAAGCCCGGGAAGGCGTGGGGGGACCGGGCGCAGAGGGCAGCGCAGGTAGGGCAGATGTGTCCCTTCGCTTCTGTCCTCTCTCAGTTCCCCAGAAAGAAGCAGTTCAGGAGTTGCATCGTGAGCAACTAATGAGATTAATGCAAATGGGTATACTAAGTTATACAACATATATATGCCCTTCACACAATGACGGACACCTTCTGCTACAGTTTATTTTTCTAGCAATCATCAGTAGCACTAATAATAATTAAATCTTTGAGGCTGTAATGAATAATACATAGCAGCATTCTGTTAGCAAAACAAAAACACTATAAAAGATTTTCTTCTAAGCTAACATCAGTGCTTATTTCTTGCAATGATTTCTTTTTTGTGATGTATTAAGCACCTTTAAAGTTTGCAGTACTGAAACATAGATAGTACTGAGTCACTGATGCACAAAGTCCTGGAAACAATTTAAAGAAAAGCAGGTGCCACTAAGCTGATCGTTTTTATTTGTGTGTGTAACCGGCAGAGACGAGCAGCAGTCACATCTCGAGCTGGCACAATGGACAGGAGTGTAGGGGGCTGGGGGGACACTGAGCACAGCGGGGTTGGAAGCCTTCTGTCTGACCTTGCACACATCGATTAGGGATGAAATTCATCTCTTCCTTAAGTTGCGCATCCAGCTGAGGCTAATCAGTGAGGATTCGGAAAGCCGAGGAAAGGACAGTGCTGCAGAGAACAGCATCTTCCAGGAGAGCTTCGGTGGCTGAGGCAAGATGAAGTGATTTGGGCCAGTGTTATCTGTGTAGGTATCTAACAGCATCATTCAGGCCCAACAACTGCTGCTTGGCACAAATCCTACTGCCACTGCAGTCCTGCAAGCAAATACAAATGCTTTTGCCAGGAGAGCATCCCCTGTTCCTGGAACTGCAAATGACACTGTGTTCCTTCTTACTGCTGCGTGTGCGGAGCTGGAGGAGCAAAATGTCTATGTCAGATGCCTCTACTTACCAGCGTGTAATGATTTGGTCACTCTCAGAGAAGCCTCCAAAGGATCATCACTTACAAGGTGGGTCTGTGACACAGTCATTACTCAAGGAGTAGATTGTCTGAAGGTTGAGAATATGGTAGATCTGACCCTGAAAGTGTGTGAGTATCTGTGCCCCAGCTGCATTGGACACTCAGGCTCTGCAAATTCATGTGACAATGTTCATGTTACCACTGGGCTCACTCAGACTTAAATATCTTGTCTCTAGTATGCAATGTAAGTAGGCACTATGGGATGTAAGACACCTGGTAAATGAAAGGGTGAAAAGCCCTGGCCATATTTTCTTTTCAAGTACTGAAGGGGTTAATGCATCGCATACCTCAGTTGCATGTGAGTGTCCTGCTACTTTGTAAGTTGAAATTACCCCAATTCTAAGCAACCTTTGGATTCAAGTCCTACAAGGGTGACAAGTCTGGTTCTGTGCTATGTGCTGTAACCATCGCCAAAGGACTAACCAGCAAGGTCCAGGGGTGGTTGGTTTACTCACTGGAGTCTACCAAATGAGTAAACCAACTGCAGAAGACAGCAATGCTATTCAGATCAGAGGAATGGATTTGGAGCTGGCAGCAAATGAATTGCAAAAATAGATGACCTTACATAGCATATTCAGAAATTTCTAAGAAGAGAACGTCTTGCAGGAGTCCGGATGCTGAAGAACAACAGAGCAGAGGCAAATCTGATGCAGGACTCGAGAAAATGATTGGAGCGCTTTGTGCAGATATCAGTGAGGCCAAGCTTGTAACCCCCATCATGCTGCTAGAGAAATGCCAATTTGGAGACGGAGCTGGTACAAGAGAGGACAGCCTTGACAGCTCTAACACGTCTTCACTGCTTGTGCAACCACTTAGAGACTCTACAGCTGAGCTCTCTGCTGGATTTACACTGCCAGGAGGTTTCACAGAGTCAACCAAAAGAAAACATTAACATGAACCTGATCTAAAGAGCAGAGAAGGGACGATTTTCCTCTCTGATACTAGATCAGACAATAGAATAGCCTACCAAAAGGAGCAACTGGTTTAATCAGTATAATCAGATATCACAGGGATAAGCGCAAGATAAATAACCTGATGCCACAGCTACGAGCACGGCATGAATAACACAATACCCTAGCAATGAGCTCAACATAAATAACCCAATACCACAGCAGTGAGCTCAGTATAAATAATCCAATACCATGGTGATTAGCTTAGCATGAACACTGCGATACCACAGCAATTAGCCTGGCATAAATAACCCAAAATCCCGGCAATCAGCATGGCATGAATAATCGTATCCCATACCAGCAACCACAGCATAACTAAGGCAGAAAGAAGACGGGTAGAAGAGCACTGATATGTGTTTATTAATACAGTCAAGGGTTTATGCAGCAGTATCAGCTCTGGAGCACTCCCGGTTCTTCCCCGTGCAGCCAGCAAAGTTAACCCCTGCAGCCACCCACAAAATCAGATTCATGGGCTGTGCGCACCAGGTTTCTGGAGGGGATGAACACCAGTAGAGGAAATTAGGTGGGCCTGGGGTCTTTTTAAGGAGGTGGGATGAACCCAGGCCAGCAGATGGTATTCTCAAAAGCACTTGCTAGTTCTCCAATTCTGCTCCCACCAAAGCCAGAGCAACTGAAAAACCTCCTGTGAGAGCCACTGCCCCAGAGCTGAGCATCCTCTGGCTCTTCCCGGCAGCCCACGAGCCCCCTCGCAGGTCCCTGAAGCGCTGAGCGCAGGGCAGGGCGCAGGCAGAGGGGAAGGGTGGGTGCAGTGGGGCTGAGGCTCAGTGCTCCCTTCTGGGGGTCCCTACTGCCATGCTGCCCCAAATCCCACTCCTCAGCCCTGCCAGCGCTCCCAGGTCCTCCTCCAACTATGAATTTGGCAGCACTACCACCCAGAGTCCACTTAACGTAGGAACGCTGAATTGAGATGTGAGTCACAAATACATCTTTTTATGCACTCTTAAAAACCAGAAACATAATTACTAAGGTCAATATATAATGTTTATTTCCTTTATAATAGACATTATAATTTCACTTTAGGGAAAAGAAACTGTATGCATAAAAATAATGACAAATATTAAAGTAACCAAAATAATGGAACCAGATCACTCTACTAATCCTAAATTTAAATGCATTAACGATCCCTGTAACATTAAAGGTCTGATAAGCCAAATTAGGTTTCTTGTAAGCATAATTAATCTTCTTTTTCAATGAAGATATTACAAGGGAGTTAATTTGAATCCCAAAGGCATTTCTAAAATTGAATTATATAGATAAAGCAAATATTTGACCTTTTACTGATAATTACTATTAAAAAAAAATCAACATGCAAATGAAGCTTACAAAAACCTCTCCTGAAAATGGTATTATTGGGGTAATAAAATTCTCTTTAACCAAAACCTAATAATTTAATGGCTCAAAAGACAGGTAGCCCCTACCTTCATCTGTAATTTGGGAGTATGAACTTACAATAGTGGCCTGTGTTTATTAACAAATAATTGAATCGAATAAAACATAGACAATTATGTCAAATGCACAGATTATCTGGTTTCATTCATAGGTCATTAAATTTAAAAGACTGTTAGTTTTGGTCCACCTTCTCTTCTGAAATGATTTTTTAGTGTCATTAAATGATGGTAATATTTATTGATTTAAATAGCCCCTTGACTGGAAGGTGCTTTTTCATGGTACGGAATTAGGATATTTTTTTCAGAAAATTTCCACTCAATTCAATGGAAACAGCGTTCACCCCTTTATCACAAATTGGAGCTCCCAAAATCTCACTCAGCTGGAGACTCATTGCTGGATGGGTTTAGGAAGGATTGAGGCTCTTCCAAGGGTCTCTGATGGTACCCACAGGCTGGTGGGATTTGCAGAGTAAGGCAGGCTGCTGAGGATCTGCAGGATTAAACCGCAGGTCAGCAAGCAAATAACAAAATCACTCAGGGAAAGCCTTTTTTTGCCAAGGTTTTGAGTTAAAATGGAGGTTGGTAATGACCAGGACAACATTTCCATGTGTTTGCACAGCCTTGCACGGCTGCCAGGTGTTGGTCTATTGATTATTGCTGCTTATAATCACATATGCCTGCACGGGCTCTGTAGTGCAATAGGATAAATATGGAGCAGTTTCTTGGAAATCTCTGACATTAATCTAAATTCTTGTTCCCTTTTGCCAGTTTCAGAGTGTAGCTGCTGCTTGCCAAAAGGAGCATTTTCATGCAAGGACCAAGGTCTCATTGCGTGAGCCATCTGAACAATTTTATTGTCATCGCAGGCATGATGGCTTCATCCTTTTGTCCTTGCAGTTGTCTGAGCAGGATGGCCTTCCTTGTTGAGGTTCCCCGGCCTTGGTTCTTGGTGAGCAAGCTGGTGTGAGCAAGGCTAGACCAAGAGGAGCAGTAAGTGGGCTTTGGTTTTTAGGAGCAGAGAAAAATCACTGAACTTCTCACAGCTGGGTCACTATTGTTGGCCAGGGTTTTTATTAGCTGGAAAAAGAAAGTACCAGAATAGATCCTTGTCACTAAAGCCTCAGCTGATATAACAACTAGGTTGAAATAAAACATCAGTGTCACCTATAAAACCAGCAAGCTTCCTATTAGCCAACTTTTTGGTATGTGGATAGGCCAGGAAGTAAAGGAAAATTTTTCTCCTACTTAGTGTTGCTCCATTCAGCCCAAATTTGAGGCCCAACAAAATGCCAGAACAGAACTGAAGCTCATATTGTAACCATTCTGCCCCTGTTTTCCTGCTAAATTAAGGACTTGAGTCTCCAGACCTGTCAATCAAGAACCTCTCACAAGCAGAAAATTCGCTTCAAAAATGTATAAAGAATAAGAAATGCTCTGCTGACCCTGGCTGCACACCAGCTCAAGACAATGCATATTGTTATGAGCGTGGAAGTATTTCCAGTCGACGCCGAGGTGTATTGTGATGAGATCGCTCTGAAGCGATGCTGGCCTATTTGGGCTGAATGTGCAGCGAGCAAATGAGCTGCTGTTTCTGAGGCCAGTGAAAGGAATTTCACAGCTCTAACAGTAAGCAGTGTCACATCAAGGAAAGAGTGGTTGTACAGCCGTGACTCCTAGAGTTTATTTCCAGCTGTGCCACCAATTCATCAGCCAACTCTGAGTCACTTAAATGTTGAGTTTCTCAAACATGATCTTGTAATTTGGCACCTCCTTGATTTTTATTGTTGTTGAGTCAAGCACAAGTACCCAACGAGAAACTCCAACAGCTCTCAGTATAGATGCTGCTCTGCTGACATGGTGCTTGGTGGGAATTTCTTTCTGGGAGAGTAGCTAGACCAAACAGGTTGCTTTTGCAAAATTTTACCTCCAGATTTATTCTCATTATGCTTGTGCGGCTCCAAGAGCCCTGATCCCTGCTCAGAACCTCCAGGCGTTACTGTAATACCAACGGGATGCTTTGAACGTCCATCTTCAACCTTCTTGAAGAGCTCAGTGTTAGGACTGAGATATCAAGAAAGTCAAAGGAGCAAGTGAAGCTTAGATAGACCTAAGCTCATTTTCAACTAGCTAGCTGAGGTGTCTGCAGCAGTCTAGCAGCACGGATTGGGTCTCAGTTCAAGGTATAAAAGCCACCTACGGTACAGTCAGTACCAAGCAGGCTAGCCAACAGCAAGGCAAGAGGTGGTGCAGTCACTTTGGGGCTGCTGGTTGGCCTTACTGTCAAGAACGTCAGAGCCTGGGAGACAAGGCTGCTCAGTCCTTTAGGCTCTTTTGAAATATCTGCCTAGGAACACAGCAGAACCTGCTTTTGTTCAGATCTGGTTTTGACTCAAATAGTGCTGAGGGAAGATGCTCTCCACTACCAATTCTAATCTGTTCAAGGTCATCGGAAGTCTGCAGAGAAGCATCATTCCTTTACCGAGAGACTTTTCCGAGACAACATTAGCCAGTCTATTCTATCTCAAGCCCCATGCCTTTAGATATAATTGCTTTATTAAATGTCACAAATGCTCATTTGACTTAGATGGTCTCTCTCTCTCTCTTTCTCTCTCTCTCTCTCAAAAAGAGAGAATGTTAATTTAGACACAGAAAATGGCCCATTTGCTGCTGAATTCAAGGCAAATACCCTGTCTCTGACTCAAAACACAGCCTTTTCTGTGGAGTGTTTGCAGTAAGGGACATTTAAATGGCCTGAAACAAAGTCATTTTCTTTGTCATTATTACACTGGAGTTTTCTATCTCTCTGATTAGATTAGAATTGAATCTGGTTGAAAGAAATTGAATTTGTACATTTCCCTAATCATACAATCTTCAAACACTGAACTTTCTAGTACCAATTAGACTGTCCTGATCGGAACGAACCTTCAGAGATGTCCCTATTGATGGGAACAAGGAATGAAAAGCTGTTGATGAAAGTGATGATCGATTGATAAACTACCACCTGCATAAACACGCTCGTGCTCTTTTCAGGCGATTGCATTCATGGCATCTTCAGAGCTTCTCTGAAGATGGTGACTACTGAAAAACATACTGTTCTGATCTGTATTTGTAGAAAATTCACATCCTTTATTCTTGTCATGGTCAGGGTGGACTTGCTGTGTCATGATATCCCTGACTTGCACTTGGTCAAATCCTGGTATTTTCACCTGGCCGGGCTGAGCAGTAGGAAGCAGATTTAGCGTATTGGGTCTTGTAAATCCCTTCTGCAAGCGGCTAACTGCTGTTGTGCTTTGTGTGCCTCTAGAATCTTCATCCAGGATTCTCCCGGACACTCATATCTAAGCACTGCAGTACACATGTGTTGTAACACTTTAGTTTCTGGATGTAGGACTCTGTTTCCATCTGTCACTGTTTCCAAACTGAGAAAAAAACAACATTTATTTTACCCCCATGTATGCCGATTAGCTGTCTTTTTGCTATAGGAAAAATCTCTAACTTGAGACTTAAACAACCCAGCTAAAGATGGCAAAGGGCAACTCAGTGATGTATCCTTTAAGAAGAAGCAGTGATTCTATATGTGTGCACGTGTGAGCATGTCACACACAATGAAAAATTATCCTGGAAGAACAGTGCCACTTCTCAGAGTGTAGCCCCTGTCAGCTGTGACCCCACTACAGTGGGCATCACTGAGCACAGGAGAAAGGACCGGGGAGAGCTGAGGTGTAGGAGCAGGTGAGGGGGGAATGAAAAATTGTTACATATTAGGGAGTTATCAATGGGAAGTTAATGGCAGGTATTCAAGGCAAAGGAGATGGCTTCTGACAGCCAACCAGAGTTAAACGATGGCTGAAGTGACATTAAATTAAGCTGGTTTTGACACCGATGTATTTACCTCTATGTAAGCAGAGAATCACCTCGCTGGGGCTGGGGTTTTCTTCAGGTGAAGAGCGGAGATATGAAGACAGTTTGCTCAAATGGAATGTGTTTTTATATTGAGAAGGGTTGTTTCAAGGAAACATCTATCAAAAGGGGAAACAAGTTTTCGGCAAGCAGAAGTGCTGTTAGATCAAAACCCGAGAGATGAAGTGCAGGATCATTGTTAGTGGAACAGTTGAAAATAAAATAGGAGAACTCCAACTTTGAAACATTTGGCTTCATTACTCTTCATTTCTCTAACAATCAGAAGTGCCTCAGGTCATCTTCACACAGGGTTGGTTTCTTTTTTCTCCTGTTTTGAACATTATTCCACGGGGGCATTCTCTGCACTACATCATGTTTGTGCTGCCTTGTAAACCAACATACTGTGGGAAAGGCTCGCTGTTCCCCAGCGATGAGACCTAGTGCTGTCTGGCCTGGCTCTTTGGCAGTGTATAGCACAGCAGTAGTATTTAAAAAAATAATAATTAACTGTCCACATAAAATGAACAGCTAGGTTCCATCTATAATCAACAGAGGGAAAGGTATTTCAAGGGTGTGACTCACCATGAGATATGTCTAAGATAAGAATGATCAACAGACCTGTCCTCATCTCCACGGACTATAGAGGAGCAGAGATGAGTGGCATAGTGGTAGATGGCAATAATCAGATAAAATGAATCCATTCAAAGTGGCTAATCCTTTCCAGATGGCTTAGGGAATGAACGGAAGTCCACAAAATTGGAGTTTCAGCAAGAAATCGGTGAGACTGCTGAACATCCTTCAACTTTATAGTTCACGGGGGAGCAGGGACACCCTTAGAAAAGCAGTGTGATGTGGTCTGGCCATGCCTCGCAGGGCAGGACACATCTCTGACCCTCCGGGAAGCCCAAGAACAGGCTGGGACAGCCCAGGTCTCACAGGAGACTGCTAAAGCAGGCAGCATCAGAGCACCTAGTGGCAAAACTCCTGGCTTCCATTTGTATATCTAGGCTCACCAGTGCCCCAAGAATTCATCCCATGGATTATACACAGAGGATCAAAGTTTGCAGCCTATGCTCTGCCTGGTGCAGCAACCCAGTATTTTGCAGGCACCAAGAGGGAATTCCACCCAGCTCTCTGCATAGAGGCTTCTAGCACTCTTTCTCCTTGTGGTCCCTCTTGGAGGGACTGCAACAACACCCATCAGAGGGAAGTCAAGGATGGCTTGTCCCACATCATACCTCAGTGACATGTATCAAATGATTTCCAACAGTGACCCCCCCCAAGACAGAAATACAGTGACACCTATTTTTAGCATCAAACAGTGGCTTTGCAGAGGCTCCAGCTCAGAAGCTAATGAATTGGTTGGTCAAGGAAGTTGGTTTTTTTCCAGCTGTTGGTAGTAGCTATTTTGCCTTTAATTGTGCATTCACAGGCCTGTGTCTGATAACGGTGGCTACTGTAGAAAAATGTAGTTTCATGATTAATAAATGTTCCCTTAAAAAAAAACCACTTTGTTTTAGATACCAGGAACCCCCTGAGCCACTGATGTCAGCTTTGCAAAGTCTGGTATTCACCAACATATTCAGCATCCTCCTGAATAATGATAATTCATCTGTGTTCACTTCACTAAACTATCATATTTTATGGAAGAAGTTAATTAAATGGTGATTTGCACTTCCGCTGAACATTAAACATTTAATGCAGATGCTCCAGTCATTGCCTGAGCTCTAAAGTGGGAAATGGCTTCAAAACTTCATATTTCCTTAAGAGGTTTAATGATGCTAGATCAGGCTATTTGCATACATACATATACAGGCATATTTTATACCAACATTTATTGCAAACAAACCCAGCTTTCTTCTTACCACGTTCTCAAGAATATGAGGTGGGACATACAGATTGCAACTGAAGGGTTCTCTCTGGATGATTTGCCCCTGCCACCATTAAATTAATGGGCTCATTAATGAAAGATTTTCTAGGAAGGCATTAGAAAGGAACAGTTACCTACAGCAGGTTGCCTCTCCCATAATTTAGAAGTTAATTGGTAATAAATTAAGAATTCTAAAAATTATTTCTTGTACAGCAGGAGTGGGGCTTATACATGTTGCCTTCAGCTGAAGTGTCACAGTAAATCCTTTGCAAAGTAAATAATTGTTGGGATGGGGGAGGAAGAAGAAATTAATATTAATGTGCATTGAATGGGATGCTACAGAGGTGAAATGTGAGGCAGCCTTTGGACAGTGTGCAATGAGTCCTCTTGCTTTCTGAAATATGAATCTTTGTAAGAGGTAGTAACATAAAACACGAGATACTGCTGGGTGTCTTCCATCCCTCATGCTCAGGGTGGCCCTGATAAATTAACCACTGTTGTCCAGATGGTCCTGTCTGCGTAGCAGGTCACACTGAGGGTCAGGCTTTCACTTGCTAAGCGAATGCATGGCTTTCAAACCTTGCCTGGGTTTGTTTTTGCAGGACTGCAGTGATCAATTCTTTGCAAAAGGAGTGTAGAAGTTGGCCCTCACTTTACAGAACTTAGCATTTTCTTCCCTATTACCCCTCAAAAGAAAAAAAAAAAAAAAGCGCTTCTGTTTTAGAATGCAATGCGGAAAAGTGGACTAATTTCTGGGGTTTTTTTGAAGTCATATGCTTTCAAGTGAGGGAGTGGTGGAGAGAGAGAAGAGATGTTTCAACACATCTTCAAAAGCAAAGAAGTTTCATTTTCTCCACCCCCAGTAACCATTTAAAAAAGACAAACTTTTTCCTTAAGTTGTTCCATTAATAACATTGCATCTTCTAAGTGCCAAATTGCTTGGGTCTTTCCCTCCTTCCAAATTTGCACAGCCTCAGTTCGAAATATAAGAAGCTCTGATTTGTCATTCTACCCCAGGATTTTCAGATCTAAACTTCTTTTAGCTATTACACAATAATCTCTTTCTCAAAAAAAAGGGCTTAAAGCAGTTATTGTTGCATATAACAAATGCACTTAGAGTACTAGTTACGCTTTAATGTACATTAATTTTAGATTTGCTGGACCTTTTCCAACTAAGTCTGTGCCTAGAATTTTTTTTAGACTATGAAAAATTATTCACAGATACGCCATGCATTAAGTTAGTAAATGAATATAGGTTTGAATTCAATTTGTTTTAGCAAACTACTGTTATAAAGAGTCTAGTGTAGCGTGAATTATTATCCAGATTTATGCTTAGCATCTGACAAAATGTTAAGCTAGTTTTTCAAGTATCCACTAGTTCTAAATAAAGGCGGAGCTGTGCCACTCCTGCATGGCAGTTCCCAATGCCAGCTTCACATTCCATCACGTTTTTGACTTGATGCTGTTCCTGCCATTGATATCTTCCATTTCCAGGTGCTTCAGCAGAGGCAGGATTTATTCAGAGCCTGATCCGTGCTGGCTAGTCTGTTTGGACAGAGGTATGCGACTTTTCAGTATCAAATCAACTCAAAAGTGTGTTCTCTGCTCCTTCCATGTCCTACACATGGTTCAGGGAAAAGGGCCTGATCCTGGGTGATTCTGGGCATGCAAACATAGCTCTAAAGCTCAGTATTTCTCAGAATAAAAAGCTCTGCAGCATTTTTGGCTGGGGGAGTAGAGCAGCTCCTGCCAGGCGATGGTCCATAGCAATCATATCGGACTGGACCGAGAGAGACGCTTCCCCCAAGAGACACAGGGAGGAACAAAGGAGCTGGTGGATATTCCCAGGCATTTAGGGATGGAAGGAGGGGGAGATCCAACAGCTACCTCCTCTTCCAGGATGTTATCTAGTCTAAGAAACATTGTGTCTTACCAGTCCCTTTGTCCTCAGAGGCAACAAAAAGAAAATGTGGGAGGACATTCCCTTCTCAGCAAGGAGGATGCTTTTGCCTCCTAGGACTCCGTCTGGTATCAGTCTAAATCCAGGGGGGCTTAGGTGACCTTTGCTTTGAATGTGGATCTTTTAACTCAGTCTATGGTTGTCTGCACTATCTATTTGCACGCTATCAATGAATGTGAGCTTTAAGCTCGACAAAATTGGGATGGGATGTGTCAGATGCAGAGCTAGAGGATGGGGACGGAGTTGCTGTCTATCACAGGCTTTGGGAGGAGTGACAAGACTCTAGCTCTTCATTGCCACATGAAGAGGGGTTAGCTGACAGGAGGTGTCCAAAGGGCTTTAAAAAATGATGGCTAAGATTCATATCCTCTTCCAGATCAAGTTACATGAGCAAAGCTGTCTTACTCTCCTACCAGTCATGCATGGCAGTTCAAGTGGTAGAAGACAGTCCTCATGGTCAGCAGCTTCAGTCCCTGCTTGAGACCTATACGGAGAAAAATGGTAGATTTACAATAGGACTGTACTCAGGCCTTATGCACAGGACCATATCTTGATCTCCAGAAGGGAGTCAGGCTGCAGCATAACACATCCCACGCACCACTCTCACTGCTCTTGTGGTGGGCCTGAACATCTGATTAAACATTCTCCAGGCTGAGCTCCAGTCTCACCCTGGAAAGAAGCCACCAGCACATCACACCAGCATTGCAAGATTTAAAAGGAGCAGATGAAGTCGAGTCCTACAATAGTTCATTATAATTAACAAAGCTGGAATTGCACTGGGCTTTGAGCTGTATATCAATGCTAAATATCTCATTACCAGTGTAAAATATTTATGTCTCATGGTCTTTATCACAAATGCAGGCTCGCAGTTAGTGTGTCCTGGTCCAGAAGATGAATTCTAAGGAGTAAATGAACTGCTTGGATTAAAAGGCTGGCAGCCCCGCAGGATAAAATTCCTTACTGCACATGACCTCAGTGATGGAGGGAGAAAAGGCAGCAACGAGTGCACAGCCTGGGGCTGCAGAATTATGGTCCATGCAGGCTAACATTCTCCACTTTTCCCCCTTGCTGTCTGCTTAGGGCCAGATCAATCCCTGGGCTGCCACAGCTGATGGCAATTTGTTCTCTTCCTTCCTCAAGGGCTGACAGGCCCTTCTGGGTTCAGCTTGAGAAGTGCTGGTAATTGCTGGCGCACACGTGTCCATGAGTCCAAAGACCTTCTTTGTAGCACAGCCTGCTCTCCCTTAACCTCAGCATCTTGGGGGATTTCCAGGTGTTGAGAGCGGGAGATAAGACTGATTGACTTTCCCTTATCTGAGTGCATCCCAGAGGGATGGGGGTGTGCATCACCCAGGAGCTTTGGTGTGTTCCCTTAGGGTCTCCTTTTCTCTCTGCAAGCACAGCTCTTCCTCCGGCCACATCAGCACCCCATGTGCTCACCCCCAGCTAGGGCAAGGCTTCAGAGCCGCTGCGGCCACATGTAAAGGCGAAGTAAAAGTTAATCTTTGTTACTCTTTTTAATCTTTTCTTTGGAGGACAAGGGTCAAGTCCTGGGCAAAGGCTGCAACTCATTTTTGTTGACTCAGCACTGCTTCGCTGAGGACTTGAATAATTCGGAGGTGTGAATACTGTGCTGGGACTTGGAAGAGCTGCTTCCCTCCCTGCCACAGGCTATCTGCACATCTAGGCAAGTCTCAGAAGCCTGACTCCCTTCCTCTCCTGCAAATGAAGGCAACTGAACATCCCTGGTTTTTGCCTGTGCCCGGCCCGTTGGTGTGGGGCTGAGCAGGTGCTGCCTTGTTCAGCGACAGGAGCAGGCGAGCCCTGATCTCCACTGGGACCTCTGGGCTCCACTCTAGTATAAATGAACAATTTTCCCCTCTACTGCCTCTTAGTCCAAATTTGTAAATAATTCCTAGACTCGCAATGAAGCTCAGGCATGGAGGCTGAGCCACCCCAGAGACGCAGCAGAAGCGCAGCACACAGGCGAGGGTCTTAATACAGGGAGGGAGCAGAGGAGCCCCTGTTCCTCCTGTTGCACCTCCAGCCAACAGGCAGAGATGTGCTGGGCCAGGGTCACACTCTCCCTGGTCCCCTCCAGCCCGCGGGTCCCGCTGCACCACCCCCTGTTCCCTGGCCTTGCAGGGAACTAATGTGCTGGCTGGGAGAGGGGATGCACTGGAGGAGGGATGAGGCAGGGATGAAACAGCACTGCCAGCGTTGTTTAGCCATATCGACTCCCATTAGTGGGAGTATTGGTGCGATGGATCCCAACCCAGCTGGAGGAGGGCCAGGTGGAGGGATTGCTTTGCTCACACTATCACGAGTGAGGTGCTAAACTGTTCGACTCAGCAGCGTTTAGTTCCCAAAAGCTGGTACAGCTGTTGCTAACATACTCAAAAAAAAAAAAAAAAAAAAAAAAAAAAAAAGGGGGGGGAGAGCATGGAGGTGCATTCTGTACACTTAGGACATCTATTTGGGAGATTAGCACCTCCTAGTAAATAGGTATTAACTAAAATCTGCCTGAATTATGCTTCTAATTATCATTTCATTTGCAGCAGTGTTGTATTTATTACAATAAGCTTCCTGTGTACTTATTGTATTATGTATTGGAGTGAGATGCTGGATGTAGAATGTATGTGCTAAATGCAAGGGCTCATAAGCATTACGGTGAGTGTAACTGCAAAACCTTTGATAGGCGTTAAGTCATTTTATACAAACCTTGGAACCTTTCTCTTGCATAAAACCAATACAAATTCTAGGTGCCCACCTTCATTTCCAGCTTTATACATATTGCTCGGTCATCTTTGTTTGTTATTTCTCTCTCATTTTTTAGCCTGTTGCCCAAAATGACAATCCTAGCACTTTCCCCAATAACCACTCTCTTTTGGAGTACAGTTAGTAGGTAGATCACCCTGTGCTTTTGCTGGAAGTCATGGAGGTATCACTTTGCTGCTATTTTTTCAGGTGGACTTTCCCCTCTGTTTTCTGCAGACTCAGCTAGGCTGCATCAGTTCACATTTCTGGGCTTGCTACTGTTTTTTATGGTGATGACAACCTCCAAAGTGATGTAAGAAACAGCTGTGGATGGAGATCTAGCTCTAAGGAGCCCATTCCAGATTTCATACTATAATATATTGAGTCTTTACATAAACTCCACAGAGCCAGGACAGTTATAAATTATGGTTAGACAATTGTGCACTTAATGTTTCTCATAAACGTATAAAGTTTGTCTCTAGAAAGCTATAATGATGGAAAGCAGATTGAAGCCAGGAAGTGTCTTGTTAGTATGTGATGGAAATGCTAATCAGGAGTCTTTAAGGAGGATGTAATTAATTCCTCACACACTGCTGTGTGAGGTTCTTGGGACCAATCAGGAAGGAAAGGGCAAATCAGGGGTAGATAGGGGTGAGGAAAAGTGATTCTGCGGTGGTGGTGTTTGTCTGGGTGTTTTCCCCCACTTTATGGGTACTGTGGTTGAGTTGGAAAAACAACCTACCTGAAACTTGTTTTCAGTCCATGGAAACAGGTAAGTCATGTCCTTGCCTTCTGCTTTCTCATGAGAGCTGAAGGTACTCATGCACTCTGAGCAAAACTGTGTGATGGATACTGAGATAACAAATAATTTGAAAGTCCTTACTAAGCCGGGTTCTGCTGAATAGCTGATCTCCCTCTTCTCTTTTCTTCTGAGTCCCTCTCCCAACTGCTCTTACACCTGTATTTTGTTTTGCTCGTGTACTCTGCCCTATATTGACTAGAGCCTGGGTCAGACAGAGTCTCTGATTTTGTCTGTGAGATGCAAACTAAATTCCTGGTGCTATAGAAACATCTTATAACAGCAACAATTGGGTGTGCCATTGGCTCCTACTCTCGTGGTGAATTCTCTAAGCTTTGATCACAACAGCGACCAAGCTCCCTGTGCTACAGGCAGGATGGTGCCTCTGATGCCCAGTGGTGCTGAGCTGGGCACGCATGCGTGCCTCTGCAGGGACACCTGTAACTCCCTCTGGGAAGCAGTTCTGCTACATGTGTGGAAAGTGGGATGAGGATTTTGTTCCCCCTTTGGTGTGACCCTGGAGGAAAGCTGCAAGTGCATGCAGCTGCTCCAGAGATCTCAGCTAGGGCTTGTCTTGATCTGGGCAGCCTCTGTAAGAGTCTCAACTAACAGGCTGCTGTGTTTTTCTCCAAATGAATTTTATTTGTTTCTATTTCTAGTCCCCTCAAAGCAGAGCTTCAACTTTTATGCTGAAAATAGTTGCTGTGTTTTAAACATCCCTCTGTATGGAACTTCTTGCGTTTTTCCAGGGCAAAAGGCTTTCTGTCTGAATGGAAATAAAAGTTTGAGTTTATTCCTTTGGACTTAAACACTTCTGTTAGTTACCACTTCTGGTTTGAATCCAAATTTCATCCTTGTTACTGCGCTCTTCGCACTCTGCCTGAGGCCTCAGCATTATAACAGAACAAAAATTCCCAGTCCCTGGGATCTCTATTGACTATGACTCTTCCAAAGTCTGGGACTCTCCCACCCCAACAGATTTGCAAGTACAGACGGACTTTATTTTACTGGCTAATATTGCAGAAAAGAATAAAACATGCAAACCAGTGAGACTGTAAACCAAACCCATTAAACCTGATTATTGTCAATTTGTGCCTAGTACCTGCAGCTTGTGGAAAGTTCTTGCCTGTGGTTAACTAGCAATTGGTGTTGTTTATGTGTTTATTATCTTGTACCCAACATGTGCTTAATGGCTCTCCTGCTCACTTTTTTAGCTGTGGTTTTAATCTCTGTTTTTGTAAGACGATGTGGCCACAGCAGTCGCACACTGTCTCTTCCCTGCAAGGTCTGCTGACCTTTTTGTAAGAGGTCCCTTTTCTGTCAGGCTTTGAACTTTTGTCCTCCTCTCCAGCATTGCTTTTGAATGATGAACATTAAGGAAGAATACAATAGTGGGGAAAATGCCTACAACAAGAAGTCCTGGCTCAGGGCTAGTCAAGGTGGGATCAAGGCCAGACCTGTTGGAAAGAGCTGCTAGATCCAAGCATGATCTGGGCAATGGGGGAAAATACTCCAGCTGCTCCGGATCCAGCTGAGTGTGCTGCTCTCCCCATGGGAGAAAACAAATTTGGCTTTGTTTTTATGCTGGGTCTTCTAGCACCTGAAATTATTTATATGATGCCTCTGGATGTGGGACTCCGCATAGGAAGAGGTGCCTTTCAAGGATAATTTGGAAGGACTCGGGTCCCTTTTCCTTGAGGTCACTGCCTGAAACCCCTGTTCAGCTGTCACCTATGCCTAAGAGGTGCCTGAACCCCGTGGTTTGGGGCCCTCATGTTTCCAGAGATCTCTTTCAGTAGAAAAATATTTCTGTGCTTACCCTGCCTCTACATCCAACTGTATCCAGAAACTAAGCCCTTATTTAAGTCTCTGAGGTTTCTGGTGGTTTATTGCATGCATAATGAAGCTCGGAAAAATTGGTATTCCCAAAAAATGGGAATTTCCTCTGTAGTCAGAGGAAAATGTTCAGAGCGTGACTCTACTAGGAGAATCGGTGTCCTGGTGCAAGGAAAGAGCCCAGGATTCATTCTGCAAAGACAGCAAAGGACCTGCTGGCACACAAACCAGACCTGGGCACTCAGACCTAAGGGTTTGCCAGTGGCTGTCTGCTTTCTGATGGTAACCCTGATATTGGGAACACCTTAACTTCAGCTCGTGGGCTGTCTCTCTGCTCTGCTCTGAAGTTAGGGTTCAGTGGTCCTCCCCCAGCCTGCCCAGGCAAACCTGGGAGGTCCCAACCCTCTCCTGTAGCAAGCCTTTCATGGTAATTGCAATAGCTGCTCTTTTTAACTAGAAAACCAGTGTTTCTGCTCACGTTTTAAACTGAGTCAGTAAGAAATGCAAAATATTACTTCAGTGACTGCCTCTCTCTTACGGGGCTGGAGGAGTGTTACCTTTACTTAGCTGGTAGAACAGATATATTCCGTAACTCTTCAGGGAATTAATATTCATATTATTAAGTTTAACATATCGCTCTCAGTTCCACATCTTTTTGGTTTAACAAGCAATTGCAGATTCAAAATTATGAGCTTGGTTGAAAATGCTGCACCTCTCTTTGGGGTCTGGGGACTGAGTTTTACCAATTAAAGTGGAAATATGTTTGAACTGCAGAGTGGAAAATCAACATCCAAATTAGTAGTTTGTAAGATTAAAAATACTACGGTAGGAGGATCTGACCGGAGAGCAGTGTAACCCTCACCTCAGTGAGGCTGTCTGGGGAAGCTGGTTTTGCTCCCTTCACTTAATGTTTGTCCTTGGGGAAGCTCATGGCTCCGACGGGGACAGAGCATCGTTCCCGGACAGCGCTGCAGCCTGTGTAACTCTGGAGGAGAAGCACTTCTGTGGGGTCAGTGCAATGGAACCGCAGTGGCAGAGAGCCAGGTGCAGATGGGCAGAAATGGCAAACCTCCAGTACCTCCTGCCAATATCTGCAGCCGGTCCTGATTTAGGGGGTTTGCTTGATAATTTTTTCCAAGCAAGCATGTCTTGGGAGAGGTGTCCCACAGATGAGAGTCCCGTGGCTCTGGAAGGCTCAAAGGTCCAGATCCTCGCTTTGTTATGAGGTAGCTGGAGGTTTCTAACAGAGGCATTCCCAAAAAAGCCATTTCTGGGCTTTCTTTCTAGCCTTCCAATTTAATAGGTGTCTTCATACCTCCTGTCTGCTGATGAAATACAATGTGTGACATGCTGGGAAGTCTTTAAACCAGTGAAGTGGTGATTAGAAAATCTCTCCCGTGCTTATGTGGGAAGATACCAAGGTTCAGGTGCTACTTTACCGCCAGCTCGACTCCTCCTCCCTCCCCAGAAATGATTGCCCCTTTGGAAGATTGTTCTACCCAGCAGGACAGAAAAATACACCTCAACCACCTTCCTTCTCTGAGGTTATTTTCTAATATGTTTACATTTTTTCAGCCCTCTGTCCCTGTATGAAGTTCTTTTCAAGAATGCAGTACAAAGTTAAGCTCATCAGAGAAAGCTGCAGTAACATCAGGTTGTTTATTAGAATGGGCAGCAATAATCAATAATAGATGATTTGGGTGAAGTTTAAAGGTTTTTAATGAAAAACTTATCAGGAACCTGCTTCTGGAACATATTTGTTGGGATTTTTCTACCTTAATCCCAAACAGTGGCTTTTTTTTTTTTTTTTTTTTTTTTTCTAATCTCTGGAAAGGACTCAGAGTGATTTGAATGCAATAGGAACAACTGAGAGACTACTTTTTTATTTCAATTTTTAAAAAACATCAAATCTTTGAATGAAGCAACCTGTAAGTTGGGTTTGCTTTGCCCTGGGTTATTCTGTGGCACTGAATTTCACAGCTGAAGTCCACGCTGCATTTCTAAAATATTTTTCCCTCTGTGAGTATGGAGTTGTTACTCCTTCAGTGTCTGGGTGTCAGTGCTGCTGCGAGCTCTTCTGCCCTGCTTTTGCTAACCTTGAATGACTTTCACTTCTGAAACTGATATACGCAGTCCCTTCCATCTCACCACCCATATGTATGCAACTGCATAAATAAAGAAATAATAAGCCTCCACACCATTAAATTCAGGGAACTGATGCATTTCAAATGCGGAAAACAGAAACAACTGAAAGTCTTGCTAATTTTTACACTAATTTACACCAGAGGGAATAAGAAGTCTCTTAAATCAGATGCTAATTTTGTTTACTTAACTTCCTAGTCAGCACAATGACCTTTCATCCACAAGTAGGAACAAATTAGTGCAGAAGTTCTTTGTGGGAAACAGGAGAACTTGCCTCAACCTGATACTGAATAATACCCAATTAAATGTACTTCTAAACAACTCTGCCTTCCCTCCTAGAAGGAAGTTTCAGATAAAAGAACAAAATTATATGCCTTTTATTTGCCACTTTACAAAATCTCTTCACGTAATGCAAACAGCCCTAACCCTAGTGTGTCTGATAGAGGATTTGCAACGCTCTCAGTTATTGGTAAGAGGATAAGAAGCTTATTACTGTTTATTGGGGGAGGATAAAAGATCCCCTGTTCCCCTTGCTAGGAGGGAAATGGATTTCTGTGTTTATCAACAATCAGGGAAAGGTGGGTGGGAGGGAGATATTTGGGTAACAAAGCTGTAAACCACCAAAAAAAAATATTTTTCTGGTAGGTGGAAGAAAGGGAGTTCTTCATATTTGGTAATGGGATAAGAGACGTTGAGCACACTCTTTGGTGAGATAAGGAGCTCACACTGAAGTGGAAATGCTTTTTTGGTATTAATGCAGAGATCCAGAGGCCTCCTGATGATGGGGAGGCAGCTAAGTGGCTACCCAGGGATTTGCGAAGGGAACGGGGACTCTTGGTGTGGCAACAGCTCTGGAGTGTGTGTGGCTGCGGTGGAGAGAGCAGCCACCTGCAGCTCTTCGTGCTTGGACAGGTGTTTCCCCAGAGGCTGTGGATGGGGAATGAGCCCGTGAGTCACGGCTATAGGAAAGCAAATAGATGGCAGCTGTGCCTTCGGTCACCACAGATGTGGCATGGGGCCAGTTGGGGGGCTTTGAGACAGAGGCATCTCCAGCATCATGCCTTCTGCCACCTCCTGCTGTGTCCAGACCACAAGGTCTCTTCTCCAAGGAAAACTGAGCTGCTTGTGCTCAGTGTGGGAGATGATGAGGCAGGAGGAAAAGCAGAAATCGAGACCCACACCATGTGTTCGAAGGGATGTCTGTCCCTTCCTCACTCTGGAGACGATGTTTCATTTCTCAAGCCATGCTCTTGTTGTTGGGTTGATGTAAATTTAATATCCTTGGGTTATAATGACAGAAAACCAAACAATTTCCAGGCATTTGTCACACAATAAATGAAAAAGACAATGCGGCAGCGGGCAGAACATTTGATTCACTGAGCTGTAAAGGCAGCTGCCTGCAACACCACGTTCAAGTACTCGTCGAGAAGAAAATTGAGCAAAGCAGCCTGGGGAGGAGGAGGAGGGAGAAGAGGGTCATGGTGGGCCTCAACACTGCTTGGTGCATCAAGTGCTGAGACACTGCAGGGGCTGGGTGGGCATCACACATATCTAAATGTTACATCTGTGGCACAAGTCCTGTTTAAACAGGCTCCTATGGCTGGAGGTTGGCAGCACATTTCAGATACACGTGGCTTCCTGCTGCAGCTGGAGTGGCGGAGGGCTGGCCTCAAAGCCAGCCCCTGGTCTGTGCTGGTGGCACACGTTGTCTCGAGTGTCTCTGGCGCCAGCTCTCCAGCTGCAGCCGCCGTTCCCGTGTTTCCCCAGCGCGTGCCTGGTTCGCAAGGAGCAAGGAATGGTGCTGGGGCACCTGCGAGCAAGCCTGCCTGCCGCACTGGGGTCACCGGGAAGCCTTTGGGCTTTCTTCCCCAGATGTCCCAGATCGGGGTGTGTTGCTCAGGCTGGGCCAGGTGTGGGGTCGGCAGGATCTCCTTGGCTTGGCTGTGGCTTGTGCTTCTGTGTCGAGGCACAGCTGGAGCAAAACCCCATCAAAACTCCTTCACAGGCTCAGGGCAGCAAACTGCACTTCTCCTATCTTGCATGTGGCAATGAAACTGCTGGCACTGGCTAGAAGCAATAATTTAGAATTCTTTTAATTTTCTTTTTTTCCAAAGAAACCGAGGATATTAGCTATGCTGTCCTAGGGACTCTTAATGAGAGCAAACATCTAATTTCTCTCTTAGCTCTTTTGTAAATCTCCACCAAGGAGTCACCGTTGCTGTTGAATCCACCTCTGCCAACCAAAGCATCTTCTGTGGTTCTCCTCCTTCCAGGAGCCATGAGAGGAGCCAGGTCACAGCGGCAGCCTGGACTTGTCAGGACCCCAAGCACAGCTCTGACGGTCAGGCCAGCTCCTATTTTCCCTTCAGAGTGACTCTATCCACAAGCATGTATACTATCATAGCAGTACGATTCCTGCAGCTGTGGTTCTCTAAGGACAGAAATGAGACAAGGCTTGTGAGGAAGTTAATATGACTTTTTTAACCTGCTAATGCCACCAAGGGAAAGGAAAAGATGCGATGCAGCATGCAAACCTTTCTTCAAACATGTAGTGCTATGCAGATGAGACTGTGCCATCTATCCCCAAAACTTCCTCGGTTTAGTGCTTTGTATCAATCTTACACCCTTACCAGTCCGTGCTGATGTGACTGCCTCCGGCTAAAACATCTCAGGAAACTGCAGAGAAAAACAGTGAGAGAAAAGAGATCCTGTCTTTGCTTTCCTTTTAAATCAGCTCTTTAACCTAGTAACTCTAATATTTCTCTTTGGTTGGTTTTTTTAGTGGTTTTTTTTTAGTTTGAGCAAGGACTTTCAAGGTAGTAATGGTTCTCTGTGAAAGGAAAAAAGAAAAATAGACAAGAGTGTCATAGTTTTTTGGGGGTTTTGTTTGGTTTGGGTTTTTTTTAAGTCAGTTTTCACATGCTTGTTAGTTTTTGGCAGTTTCATTGGCTGTCACTTAAATTAATTTTTCAGAAGTAGCCACTAACTGTCTCTAGTTTCTGGAGACCCTGAGGTACAGTGCTCAGAGTTGAGTGCTCTGCAACCAGGAGCCACTTGCATTTCCCAGCAAAGCAGGTTTAGGCTGACTTGTGACTTAGGAAACAAACTACAGGCACAAGTGCAGCATGGGGGTGGGTTTCAGCTTTGGGGTAGCCCCCTCAGTTCCTGCAAAACAAAACTGGGCTTAAATCACAGAATCATTCAGGTTGGAAAAGACCCTCGGGATCATCGTGTCCAACCATCAGCCCGACTCTACAAAGTTCTCCCCTACTCCACATCCCCGAACAGCATCCAAACGGCCCTTAAACACACCCAGGGATGGGGACTCCCCCCCTCCCTGGGCAGCCTCTTCCACTCTCTGACAAATGAACCATGGTGAGGGGGGGTGAACTTGCCCTTAAGCTTGTGGCAGGTAAGTGTGAGCAAAGCATGGGATCTTGTACTAAGCATATTTTGCTATGTATCTTCTGCTGCATGGCTCCTTTTTGGTCCCAGAGGGTGAAGCCCCACTGCCAGGTGATCTGTCCTCTGCTCTGGAAGCTGCTTCTCCCTTTAGGACCTGGGAACCACGAGTTAAGGTACAAAGGGATATTATTTTGCGACCAGCACTCGCTAATCCTATTGTGTTTCTCTCTCCTTGCCCCGGTGTCGGGATGAAGAGCCTGGGAGCTGTCTGTCCATGCACTGCACAGGTCACTGGGCTTCTTCCATGGAGAAATGTCCACTTAAATCCTCTCTATTGCAGTTGGGCCAAGAAGGCAGCAAAGCCCAGGACTCTTGCTGCCTTGCAGCGTGTGGCAGTCCTCAGCCCAGAGGGTTCAGACTGGAGGATTAAATCCATATTCATGGCTCTCCGTCCCGCCACGCTGCAGATCCGGGACTTGGGCTGCCTCCCTCGCAGATGGGAAGGCCAGCAGGATGCTCCTCGGGTCCAGATCCAGAGCTCGGGTCTTTTCAGATAAGGATTTAGGTTTGGGCTTCTCTCCAGTTGAGTACAGGCAACAGATTTGTGCATTGCTTAGCCTCCCCTTGACAAACCCTCCAGCTCGGAGAATGAGCTCCAAGCCGAACTGGTTATCAAAGGAATCCAGATGCCAGCTAGCCGAGTGTGCTGTCTGGCAAGGACCAGCATTGCACGTTGGCCTCTCCGAAGGATTGTAGGGTGGAGTGGTGGTGGTGAAGCTGCTCCAGGGGGGCTGGCAGTAGACCAGGCTGCCCGTGCATTTATTTATTGGCAGTGGAAACTCACGCACTAAGTCCACTGAGGTGCACAAGCCTTTTTATTTTTTTTTTTTTCCATGGATATTGCTCTGTGAATTGGGTGGGGTTGTTTATTTTTTAGAGCTGTGAAATTGTCTGTTGGCTTTAGGTAGTAGCAGAGAAAGAGGATGGAAACATGTTCTCTCTGAGCTCAGTTCCCTGTTGCTGCATGCCAAAGTTTTCTGGTAAAACTCCCCCAAATCTTTAGGTTTTTGGTCTCCATACCAGGGCCTGGGGATGGATCTGTGCTGGTCTGTCAGGACGTCAGTGAAGGGTGAAACAAGATGGAGAAACCTCCTGCTCCAACCAAGAGTGGGAGAGGGGAGGCGCTTTGGATTTATTGCTTGTCACATAAATAAGAGCGATGTTTTGTGCGTTATTTATTTTCCCCACTCACAAATCCTTGCAAGGGCCATGGTTCATCCTTGCCTCTGTGCTTGCAGCCTCTCCACCACCCACCAGGAGTGTGACCAGCTATGGATCAGCTCAGCCGGGGGATCCGGGCAGACATTGCCCCCACAGAATAAATCACTGCGACCCCCCCTTAGCCAGCTACTGCCCCAACCATGCACCTGTGGTGAGAGGCTGCTGGTGAGGGTCTCCCTGCCCTTGGCCCGCGGATGGCAGGGGAGTTCTTGTATCCCCTTTCCAGATGAATCTTTCTCTCTGGAGCTTAACTCCAGCAAAGGAATGATTTGCTCTTACAGCCTGTTAATGAATTTCTGAAATAAGGAATTAATTACCGTCTGTCTAAATTAGAGTTGTCCTATCCTTTGAGATCCATCTTTTTGATTCTAATTAATTTTAAAAATTACTTTTAGAGTCTTCAGTAGAGATTCTAATTTATTTTACTCTAATATTATTTCTCTGATAAGCAATTTAATTTTTAGATCGGAATCCGCCTAATCTCAAATTTGTCACACAAACTCCGCTTTCTAAGATACTGTTTACAGCTTTTTGGAGATGATAGATCATGATGCACAAAACATTCTTTCTTCTTTTTCCTTTTTAAACACCTGAATGTGTGTGTTCAAAGGAGATTAATTGAAACTCTTCACTGTGCTATGTTTAGGAAAGATCCTTAATATTTTAGAACCAAAAACAAATATTAGTTATAAAGCTTCTCTAATTGCACTTTTTCATGGAGAAAAATGCATGTCTAATTTGCTTTTTTTAAAAGAACATTTGCTTTATGGGTATTTGCTAGAGTTTGACAGTTATTTAACTGGCTGTTTTTATTAACTCATGTTCTCAGCATCAAGTGCAATGGCAGCTGGGGAAAATTCAAATATCAATTTTATGTTCTTATCAAAGCTGCCATCCCACAGGCTACAATAAACCATGTAGCAAACTTCATTCTGATTCCTGAATTTGTCCTGTTTGAGTTTTGGACTTGGGATCATTATTTTTGTTTATCGTGGGGATTGCAACACCTCAGCTGATGCTGCAGCTCCTGAGGTACCAAGTGCTTCCCTCCCCCGTGTCTTCAGGCCACAAAGGAAAGGCTGGGGAGGGTGAGTGCTCAGCCACTGGTATTTCTTGTCCTCTGTGGGGTGGCTGTAATGACACGGGGCCATGGCGAGGACAAGGACGTGTGTATTTGTGAGGCCTCGGGGTCAGGGAAGGGCAGCTGATGTAAAAGGCCGAGTGTCCGTTGTGATGGATGGTGTGTAGGCACACAGCCCTCTCCTCACCAGAGGAAAGAACCAACAGGAGTAAAGTATTGAAAAGACACTGCAGCCTCTCCCCCACCACAGGCAATTCTTTTTTCTGTCAGACATGCTTAAAATTTGGTAGAAGGCTCAAAAATATGTTAGCAAGGGACAGAGACATAACCTGAAGCCTTACAACGTCTTGCAAGCAAAGCCCTGGAGGCTCTTGGAAATCTCTCTGTTGCTCTCAGGAGGGGCATGTGGATTCTCCTCGTATGCCTCATCTGTGGAGAAGACCAGTGCTGCAGAGCACCCTGCTCAGCTGCTTCTCTGCAGCCCCTCGGGGTACACTACAGACCATTTTTTTGCCCTGGCACGTGTTGAGGAGCACTAGTGCGTGAAGCAGACGCAGTTGCTTGGCTGTGCATCTGCTCAGTGTGTAGGGCATCCTGTAAGAACCTAACTTCCTACATTTGTATGCAAGCTAGAAAAGAAACTCCTTAGTCATTTTGGACAATTTTATATTATAGTTTGTTTGGGTTTTTAAGCTCCTTCTATTTGTACTTTTTAATTCCCACCTGTGTGTGGTATGGATCTTGGATTCTAAGAATCCCAGATGCTTAGCAGATGGTTAGCTTGAAAAAAATAATCAGAGAGGCAGCAAAATTCTGTGTTCATGAGCTCCTATTTATTTCAATCTGGTGTTTTGCCTCACAACAAGACTAATAAGCAATTACTCTAGCATCTCAAATGCTTATGCAGTGTAAATGCATCTGTCAACCAGATTCAACATCATCAATAAAGCTGCCAAAGCTGTTCATAATTCAATGATATATGCTTTGAGCATCTTTTTTGAATATAATTTAAAGATTGCAGTCCTATGATTCTGACATTATTTTCTATGTGTTTAAAATACCTCCAGCTGCAAAGATCCGTGTATGCCTCACATAATCACCTCTGCCCATGTGGACCACTAGAAACTGTGCCATTTGGCTTCCGTGCTGGTCTTACTTTCTGGCTAGTCTCTGACAGGGCTCCCACAAGGGCTGCTGGGGCTGAGAGAGTCTTTCTGGGATTTGCAGTATTTCTTTCCTCCTTTCTCTTCTGGTGAAATTCAGCCCTGTGCAGAACTTCATCAAACTGCTGTAAGTCTTATGTGCTGCGCTTGAAGGGAACTTGTTAACAGTGAAAGTGTACTTTGCAATACCCGGGGGAATTTTATGGGTTTTTTTTTTTAAATATCTTTTACAGCCAGATGTCATTAGGAAACGAGCTGATGTGATCAGCTTCTACATGTATGTATATACACATCTTAATTGCTTTTCTGGGTTTCAACCCAATTTGACAGAGATGTCCTAAATATGTTTTCATTAATGCATGTGAACAGATCCTGGGTGAGCTTCTGCAAACTGGTGCTTTGCCTTAGCTTTAAAATTACTTAAGACTAGAATCCAGCACAGGCATTGAGGGTCCCCCATGCTGCTCTCCCACCACCTTACACCTCCCTCTTCTCCCCTCTCCCTACCACTGCAGCCTCCTTCCTTCGCTCTGCACCTTGCTGTGTGCCCACAAACATCGCGTGTCCTTATATCCCATCAGTGCTTGTGGAAGCAGCATCACGCTGCAGAAAGCTGTAATATTCATGTCTCAGCTGAAGAAAGAGCAGCCCCACAGATGAGCTGTTCATTAGATCCCAATGTGTCCATGTGGGAAAGACATTTATGAATGTCCCAGCTGTGGGAAAAGCTTCAACCAGATCTTGTAGTCTGCCTTAAGACAAACTCCATGGGAAATGCTCCTTCATTAATGTCAGTGCTGGAGGGGCAATGTTTTCAACTTGGGCCGTCACACTGAGAAAATACAGAGTGTTTTGTAGGGCAGATGTGACGGTCCCTCCAGGTCGCTGATTTGGTGTGGGGGGACCAAGACCTGCCTGGGGACCCAACTTGGGGACCCAACTCCTGGCTGCTGCCACAGCAGGTCAACTTGTAGTTACCCTTGGCCATGCCGACGCCTCGGCCGTGCTGAGTTCCTGTTGTGCCAGGCACCATGCAGACCCGTGCTAAGATAAGCACCATCCTCCTCTGTGCTAGCGCTTGTACCAACCTGAACTAACAGGTGGAGAAATCTGGGGGGTGGAGGGGAGCCCGTTGCTGCCGGCAGGCTGTTGAGTGAGCTGGCTGTGAGCACAACTGGTAGCTGTGCACAGCCAAACCTGGTTTGCCACCTGCCTACCCGTTATTTTCTGATCGTGCTCATCCAGTTCAGGGAGTTTCAGCATCCAGAGAGCGATGGGCTCTCGTTCCTGGATGAGATGAGGAGGGAGCATCAATTTTGCTCTGCCAAAAGGCCTCCCTGGGAAGCGCCGTGCTCCACGCACTGCAGGCAGGATTTCGCACGCTGCTCGGGCCATGTCCGGAGGAGCTGCAGAGCTGGAGCTCAACTCCCCCGTCCCCGGTGCTGTGTGCCCGCTGCGGGCACCGTGCCCGGCAGCTCTCAGGGGCCGGTGCCAGCGAGGCTGGTAATTACCGCTGAGCAGGGTTTGTCACGCTCCTGCAGCCTCTCCCGGTGCTGAGCTCCCCAGCCCCACCGCCAGGGCTGGATGGACCCTGCTCTGCTTTCCACCTAGGCCTTCCCTCTGAGGGACAGAACTAACCCGTTTATCGCTGCATAATGGGATTATTGTCACTTCCTTGTTTACCAGCTTTCCTTCAGATGTCTGTGCGTGGTGGTTTGCTGTCAGGGTCCTCTCAACTCTTATTTTTCCAAGTGTGGTGCACATGTTTTCCAGCTTCAAGTAGAGCAGTTAATCAATTGCAAGAAAGTGATGCTCGCTGGAGTTTGGCTCTGTCTTATCTCTGCTACCAAATTCACACAGACCCTCTTGGCCATCAGCTTTTATTGCAGCTCCAAGGAGGGATTGACTGTTCCTCCCATCAGGATCATTTTGTATGAGTCAAAATCCTCTGTTCACTTTGCACACTGAGTATGCTAATTTGCTCTGCCTCTGTTTTCCAGCTACCCACAGGTGTGAGTTTCTTTTGGTTTGCATTGTGCCTTATGCCAGAGTTAATGGAATACAGATCTCTGAGCAAAGAGAGATCCCAATGATTTTTTTTTTAAATTTTTTTTTTTTTTTAGGTCTCTCTGTGAATAAGAATCTGACTATATCAATGCAAGAGGCAATCCTGCACTGTTTAATTTCTCTGCTCTCTCAACTGTGTCAGTTCCTGAAGGGACAAAAAAAAAAAAAAAAAAGGTAGTTAAAGCAACACACTAGGAACAGTAGTCCAAGGTTAGAAAAAGGAAGTGTTTTGAAATTGGTTCTTTGGAAAAGATATGTCTCAACTTCAGGCAAGACAGACCAGGGAGAATGTGAAGGTCTGAAGGGGGAAAGCTTGGCACGGGACGCCTGCATGGCTCACATCCACAGATGATGCCCTGTGCTGCCCTAGTCCTGTTGCACTGTGCTACAGGACGTGATAGGTGTCCGTGTGTCTGTCCTCCCAGCCAGAAACCTCAGTCAAAGGCTGAGCCTGCTCGACTCTAGTCCCCAGTCTGTGTATTCAAACACTTTTTGGGGAGGACCGTGTCTCTCCTTGGCCCTCTGCCCCACCAAAAGTCTGCAGGCAGAGAAGGTGGGGAGGGCAGGGCAGGTTTTAAGTTACCATCACTGGAGCGGTGGTTGTGGGGTGTACCTGGGAACAACAGGAGCTGTCAAATGTACAGCTGTGTTACCCCATTGCCAGCCCTGTAAAGTTTTCCTTTTTTAAGAGATTTCGGAGTGACCGCATGCTAATCTTATCCCATGTCAACAGGAAAACATCCTGGCTGAGTTTTATGCTAAAGTGAACACACTATGTTCTAATGTTAATTCCCTCATCAGCCCTCAGGAACAAGCCAGATTGCTTTGACTGACCTTAGGTTGGGTTTCGAGTTTTTCATTCCTAGATCCTCCAAAAATTAAGTGCTCATCTGATGAATGCTGGGAAGATGTCAGCTGGATTGTGTGTGCATCTCAGCAAAGGGCTGGTTTTTGGGGGTGTATTTTGGTCTGTTTCCCTGACGTTATGTAAATAGTTCCCATCACTGCTGGAGAGGAGTCCTCCTGTTACTACATTCACACGTGTTTGAATTGGTCCTTTGGAGTCTTCAATAAAAATAAACTTAAAATCCAAGTTTGCCAGGATCATCCTCTGCCTCTCTCTGTGAAACCAGAGAAGTGACAGGCTTACCAAAACACCAGCCATTAACAGTGAATCTGGACTTTTACCATCAGGCTCATGAGGAATTACAGGATCACTTCGGATTGCATATTTTTGCACAGGAGATCACATTGCATAATTTTATTTCATTTTATGCTTTCGCAGCTAAGAATTTTTTTTAAGAATACGTGAAAAAGTGAAGGTGGCTTCCCCCTCCCAGCAAGCTCTGTTCAGCTGAGCTCTCAGCTGTTAAAACCAGCCTGGGTTTAGAGCCAAGAGGTACAAGGGAAAAAGATGACAGAAAAATTTAAAACACTTCATGAAGTATTTTACAGAAGAGTGATGTGGCATATATAGGCTGGTTAATAGTGTGGTGTAAGTGTTTTAGTGGCACTTGTAAGTGATGCAATTTTCACACAAGCTCATGCTAAACCTTTAAGCGACACCATGTTACTATGGTGTCTTGAGCCAAGTCCTGTTGCCATCGCTCCTGCGACTGATCCCCAGGGAGCTGGTGGGGCTCTCTGGGGAGGGAGCCAAGCCCAAGCCCTGAGAGTTTTCCACAGCTACACGCTAGCGCTGTGCCAGCTAATGGGCAAGGTGGGCTGGGCAGGTCCCCCCACCCGTAGGTGGTGCAGCTGTAAAGCTTTGTTTTTCCCCAGGCTGGAATATGCTCTTGCACAGGATGATGGTTCTTTGCGTTGTGGCAAAGTGCGTGGTTTCTGTAGAAATATCAAGTCAAGTAGGCTTGGAGGCTGCAGTCTCTGGTGGAGGACCTGCAGCAAGGGTGATGGCCATGCAGTGCCTAGGGTGGCCGCTCACTGCAGCATGGGATGGCCCAGGCCTTTGAGGGGCAGAGGGTGTATTTAGACCACAGAAGTTTCAGGGTTCACCTCTCCATGCGGTAGAGTGTGGAGGCGGCTGGTGAGACTCCGCTCTTGGTCTCGCCGAGGTTGCTGCTGGGGGGTGTCCCAGGGCACACGTCAGCCTGTAGAACACTGCTGACAAACTCCTGCAGGAGCTGCAAAATCACTCCTGAAAAGTGGAGCCTGGGGGGAAAACCAGCACAATGCAAAAGACCTTGAGGGTCCACGGAGAGCAGATCATTACAAAGCATCTCTGGCTGCATAAAATTTTCATGGAGTTTCTCAGTTTCTCTGTGTCAAGTCTCAGTGTAATTTCTACACCGTTTGTGGAGGTTACCAGGCCAGCTCACTTCATATTGATCTTTCTCTCTGCATTATCATCAGATGTAACTAAAAACAATCAAGGAGAGAGTGTATGCAAGCCTGCATTCAAGCGGACATAAATACAAATATTCTTCTTGTTCTGCAGGCTGAATTCCATCAAACAAATTGGTTTGGGGCTGGAAGTTAGCCCTGTTTCTACTTAAAGACACATTTTTCCAGCAGAAGAGGTAGAAATGTCAGGTTTCAGGACCATATGCATCTCTGCCTTTACTCCAACAAAAAACAATCAGGCTCCAATCAAAACTTGTCCCCTGTTATCTTGACAGTTGCTGACGATGATGGATGGAGACAGGTTTAGAAGATCAAATGCGAGACAATCTGTACTGCATTTCAAACCACCTTAGGCTTTTAAGAGCCAATATGACATCTGGTGGACTCAATATCACGAACTGCACTCTAAAACACCTCCGCTGTCCCTATCAACCCTTATTTACCATTGTTATAAATTAATAGATTTCTCCAAGATATTTTAACTTATTATCTCACATGCGCATTTTGTGTGTTACTCCGCTAGGGATGGGCCACTGAGAAATTATAACTGCATGGTGCTTTTTTTTTTCCTTAACCACCAATGGCTTGCTATTTTTTATTATCTTTTTTTGCCTGGAGGAGTTCTAGAACAAAGTAACTTTTAAAATCACAGTATTTCTTTAATGCAATGTCTGGAGATAAGTTTATTGTGCTTTTACGGGATATAAGTAAACACATTTCTTAAATATATTCCCATCTGAAAAAAAAAATAAAAATCCTGCTGTGGCTTTAGGCAAGCAGAATACTTGTGGAGACTGTCAGAGCACCAGTGTGTACCACAGGCAAGACTGGTATGGGTTGGTGGGATGGTTCAATCTCTTTCTACATTTTTTTTCATGCCTTGAGCGCATGAGAATATGGGCAGGGCTGCAGGAGGGGATGCTGTTGTAGCTGTTTGCCAAATAGTACCTTGGGATCACAATGTGGATTTCATAGCAAGTGACACTGAAGGGAAATCATGAGCAAATGGGCTCAAATTATGCTCAGAGGAAGAGGAGAACTTGCCTCTCCCATTTGCAGCAAGATAGGTGCACAATGCAGTTATTTAATTTCATATTACATGACTGCTGGAGAATGCATAATTTACTCTGATGACTTGAGGCAAAGCAGGTTGGTTTTTCATGTCTTTGACATCATTTTTCAAGGCTGCCAACATCATTTACTGCCCTGAGGGCTAGCACGGTTCAGAGCTGAGCACTCGGATACCTGCCCTGGCTGCATCTCGCGGGAGTGGTGGGCACAGCGGCGGGATGCTCGCCCCGGGCCAAACCACAGCCAGGATGAGGGGCACAGGATGGATCTGGCACCCCTTAAACTGGTGCAGAGCCAGGCAAAGCATCAGGGTGTGAGTTGTGCCAGCCCTATGCAGCACAGGTATCTTAATGAAGCCCTAACGAAGGGCTGCTTCAGTGCGCTTCTCCCCGCTGAACCACAAGCAGGTGGAGATGGGCCAGCTCCTGCACTTCCCAGTATCCATAACGAACCACCTCACATCTTCTAACCCCTAGAATGTTTCTTTCTATATATACACCATCTTTATATAGTGTAAATTTTTTTCCCCTGTCAACTGAGATACACTGTGGAGGTGTGATGAAAAGCTCAGCCTCACCTAGTTAGTTTACACGGCTAATCTCCACCCCAGAAATAATGGCTGAAGCTCTTGTATCCCCATCTTCCCCTTCACCTGTGAGTGCATGGGACATACACCAGCTAGCATATACTTTTTTTGTTTGGGTTTTTGTTTGTTTGGGTTTTTTTAACATCTTTATATCTGCCCCAGTGAGTGCCCAAGAGTCTTCCAGGATTAATGTGTGGGTGGGAGCATCCCCAGCACAGAGGGGCAGGAAGAGAGGATAATGTGGCACTGCAGCCTGGCCCTGCTCAGGGGTGGGATGTTAAAATAAGGAAACCCAACCCTGTGCCTTTCCACAAAACCTTTCTGCCCCCGCATGAAGCCCCGTGGCTCAGGGAAAGTGCCATATTTCTTTGTGCTGAGCAGAAGGGGAGACCATAAAGAGTGAGACATGGCCTGTAGGCAGTTAAAATTTTGCACATTTCTGAGCATTAATATAATGATTACACTGTCTAAATAATGTCCAGGCTCTGGCCGCTGTATTACCTATCCTAAACATGATTTACTGCTGTAATGAATTAGCCCCTAGGCCAAAGAATCAAAAATAATTGGCCTTATATCTTGGTCTCCATTTTATCCTTTTCCTTTTTCCTTTCCACATGTCTGTGTTCTCTCCATCTTATTCATTCTCTGACATTTTTTTTCCCCTTTATTTCTTCTCAGGGGCCACTTTCTGATTCTTTTCCACTCCTCATGCTCTTCTTGGGATTAACAGACCTCGTTTCTTGTCCTTCATTTTCTCCTCCAGCCGTTTTGAGCTTTCATGCCTGTGAGTGGTACCACAGCTGCAGACCAGGAGGTTTTTCCCTCCCCCTGGTACCAAGTATCCCAGTGCTGGCTGTAGCCCATCCTGGGGGGGCTGGAGGAGAACCCCCCGTCCACCGTGGCTGCTGTGGTCCTGTGAAAGGAAGGTGATGGAGGTGCTGAGGGCTGCACTGCAGCAGAGCTTGCGTAGGGCATCAGTGTCGCAACTGGGTTTTAAATGGGCTTTAAAATGAGCTACACATCTTATTGCTCTAAAATAATAGTAGATGACCTCCAAGCATGAAAAACAGCGAGGTGAGGGGCTGGGATAGCTTTGATCTGCAAATTTTCTGCCTCTTTTTTGTGTGCTTGTTTTATGCGTTAAACCCGAAAGCTTTTGACACCCTGCTTAGCAGCATGTATCCTTAGACATTGGACCTTCCAGTGTCACCAGCTCACATCATCCAGTGTCTCCATATCCCCACTGCATAGCAAGCCATCTGCTCCCAGTGTAACTGGCCAAGGAGTCAGGCATCCAGCCCTTGGGCAGTGTGTGTTGGGGGGATTAATAAGGGCAGGTCTGGTGAAAAGGCTCAAAGCTTTGGTCAATGTGCCCTTTGGGGTTCTGCCCTGAAGCTTTGTCCCCATGACGTGCTCCAAAAGCCGCTGCAGCACAGAAGATTGCTGCACCTTGATTACTGTGTTCAGTTTTGGGTCCCTCACTACAAAAAGGACATAGAGTTACTTGAACATGTCCAGAGAAGGGCTACAAAGCTGGTCAAGGGTCAGGAACACGTGTCCTATGAGGAGCGGCTGAGGGAACTGGGATTGTTTAGTCTGGAGAAGAGGAGGCTGAGGGGAGACCTCATCACCCTCTACAACTACCTGAAAGGAAGCTGCAGAGAGCTGGGTTTGAGCCTCTTTAGCCCAGTAGAAAGCGACAGGACAAGAGGGAATGGCCTCAAGTTGCACCAGGGAGAGTTCAGACTAGATATTAGGAAGCATTTCTTTACAGAAGGGGTTGTTGGGCGTTGGAATGGGCTGCCCAGGGAGGTGGTGGAGTCCCCATCCCTGGAGGTGTTCAACAGTAGGGTCGATTTAGAGCTTAAGGATCTGCTGTAGGTGGGAACTGTGCTAGGTGAACGGTTGGACTAGATGATCTCCAGGGTCCTTTCCAACCTAGATGATTCTATGAAGATGTGAACAGGAGTGGCTAATACAGGCAAGAGTACACACATGTATGTGTGTGTATATATATATATATATATATATATATTTATTTATATATATGTACAGATACTAGGAGAGCTGGAGAGAGAGAGAGCCTCCTCCTAGGAGAGGGGATGTGGCACAAGAGCCCCATCGCTGTGGGTGTCTGGTGATGTTGCACTGTGAACCCCTTTGGGCTCACCACCAGCACTCCCTGCACGTGTCACACTGAGCCCCGCAGCTCTGAGATGGTTTATTCAACAGCGGAGTGTAAGTGGGAACAACTTGACTGCTCTTGCTGTTTAGCTGCTCTGAGCAATCCCAGCTAGAACAGCTTGAAAGAGTGGAGGCTTGATTTTTTTTTTTTTTTCTTGCTTTCGTTTAAATAAATGGGCATTTTCTTTTTTTTCTTTTTTTTTTTTTGAGCTGCTAATGTTCATTTTGCGTGTGGGCACGTGATGCCATTCCCATTTCAGAATGCACACAGTGGAGTGCAAAAATAAAGATTGCATCTCATGCATAATGCATGTCCCAGCAACCCGCTTCAACAAATTACCCAAGTAGATTCCTCCGACGGGGCTGGGGGGGAAGGAGGGGGGAAAAAAAAATAATATTGTTACAAGTATCTTTCTAAAGAAATGACAAGATAAACACATAAAAAATAGGCATGCAGAGCTTTTCCCAAGAGGGGTCAATTCAGAAATTAAAGATAAAGATTATGCGGTTGCCAAGTGTGGAGCAGCAGGTCTGAGCACAGGCTGGGGCTGGGGCAGCAGCGGCTCCTGTAGCCCCTGGATAGACGGGGAGAGCCCAGAGCTGCCTGTGGGAGGGTCTGAGGGATTGATTTTTGTGTTGTTGGGAACTTACTAGAAGAGTGATTTCTTGGATGGATAGATAGGTAGGAAAAGGGGTTACTTGTTGATTTATTTATCGCTTTCAATTTGCAGTTTTGCAAAGACATGTTGCAACTCTGCGCTGATGCTTGAAGCTAGATTTTGTGCTGCTTCTCTGGAGACAGGAGCGAGCTGTGCAAAATATAGATTTTATGTGTGGGAGGATGGTGAGGAAGGGGAGAGAAAGGTGGGAATAGGCCACTAAAGTAAGTTGAAATCTTTTTTGTTCCCTTGGTGTCACCAGCCCAGGAGCAGTTTGACTTCCCCCACTGTTGCCAGTTGATGCTTTGCAGCCTGGAGAAGCCGGAGGCTGCGGCTTCTCCCTGCAAGGGGCATTTTCTGCAAACATGCTATAGCCTTTCCCTCTGCAGAAAGGCATAAAGTCAGTGACCAAGCTCCCTCCACAAGGGTGCATGCTTCATCCCCTGCTAAATCTGCCTTACTCCCTGCAGGACGGGGAGGCAGCAGCCCCCTGCCCCTCCCAGAGCGCTTCCCTCGCAGCCGTGACCGTGGTCCATGCAGGGTGAAACCTGGATGCTGAGCTGTGGGCTCAGTGTCAGACTTTGTGCTGGAGACATTTTAGGAGCAGATGGGGTTTGGTTTGTTCTACGCTGCAGGGTGAGGGGATTGGCCCATCAACCCGGCTGTGTTGCCCAAGCAGAGGCGAGGGCTTTGGTGCTGGACTGCCTGCAGCACCCTGCCCAGGACGAGGCACCCCGGAGCGCTCCCCGCGCTGGAAGCCAAAGCCTGCTGAGAGAGGCCGGGGGGGGTGTCCTCAAAGGGAGCAGAACCACAGGCAAAGGGCAGCACCAAAACTTCAGGAAGCACTAAACGTGCTGATGCACTGGTGTTATCGTCAGGGTGCACTTATTGTTACGATTCAACGCAGAGCACACTTTGAGACTGGGATTTATTTTTTGAGTAATAAATAGTCAGTAAGCCCAAGCTCCAAATCTCATCTTTTTAAGGCCATTCACACCAGTGAGCCCAGGCCTGATGCAGCAAGGTGTGTTTGGGTTTCTTTCAGCTTCCTGTGAGCAGATGTCTGAGATGGGCAGGAGCACACGCCCAGCATAGCAGCAGCTTCATGCTGGAGGATTTGCAGCTGCAGGTACGTGCTGGGCTCTGCGGAGCTTTGTCTACCACCAGCTCGCAGGGCCGTGGACCTGCTGCCCTGCCAGCACAACCTGCTCTTGCCATCTAGGGGCTGTCTCCAAAAATGTTGGGGTAGACCAAGGTGCAATGAGCCACCCCCAAAAGGGGCCAGATGAAGCCAAGGTGAGGGTGGAGGAGGTCAGGAAGGGAAAGAGGGGAGAAGTGTATGGAGGGGTATCTGCGCTATTCAAGCAGCTTTTTTGCAAGTTGTTACATAAAACTGTCGCCAGGCTTTGCAGAGCGCGCTGCTGGCAGGTGAAGGTTAGTGCTGGAGTTTATCAGCCTGCAAGGCCCAGCCGGAGCGTGGCACCCCCCGTGCCACACGGCTGCGTGTGTCTGCAACGTGCAGAGGCCAAACGCCCCCCGCCAGCAGCAGAACCCACGCACAGAGCTACAAATCCCCGCACACGGACACCAAGGGGGCTGCTGGGGTGCACCCGACGGCTGTCCCACGCGTAGCAGGACGGGCTCGTTTGCACTGGAGGGGTTTGAGCTCGCAGGAGATCTTGCTCACAGCACAGCCATGGGCCTGAGTCCAGGTTCGTGCTTTAACCCACAGCGCACGCCTGCCCGGGTGGAAAAGCTCTGGGCACACAGAGCTTCCCACAGCTCGTGTCCGTGGGTGCCTGGGGCTCAGGCTTTCGCTGCTTGTAAATTGGGATTTTGGTGTCGATAGAATTCCAAAGAGCGTTGCTGCTTTCTTTTTATAATTTTCCTTTCCATATTGTCATTTCTGTTGAATTTGGAAGTGATGACAGGATTTGCTTTTCGTCTAGGTCAGGGAGTGTTTAAAATAAACCCAAAATGTAAAGACGGCGGGTTGCCCTCTGCTTGGCTTGTCAGGGCACAGCTGGGAGCGAGCGTATTGTGTCCCCACAATAACTACTACCCCGTCCCTCTCCCAGGAGCCCTGTGAGGACTCGGCCCTCTCCACGCCAGCATCCGGCAAAGCTTCACCGGCTCCCTCGTAAAAATGAAACTGGCAGCTTTTGTCGAGATTAAAATACCACACAGGGCTGCTGCGCTTTTGTTTTTAAACGCTTGAATGCATTAGCATTGATTTATTCTTAATACAACCAACCACCTGTGATTTTTGAATATTATTTCTATTTGTTCTCTTTGGCAGAGGTAATTACAACGTTGTTCCTAAGCTGTGACCGCAGCCCCCCAGCCGTGCTGCCCTGGGGGATGGCTCGGGGCTGGCCGGCAGCACCGGGTACCTGTGGGTATCGGTGGTACGCTGCTCTGCCCCCAACGGCACGAAATATTTCCTTTATTCAGTGATCCTATGTAGCTGTACATGTTCTAGGGGGCCTAAAGAGAAGGAAAAAGCCTTTTTTTTTCCTTTCTTTCGTTTTGTTTTTTTTTTTTCCTTAATCATCTCAGCTGGCATTCAGCATCCTACAAGAGGAAGACCGCAGCCTGTTTACTGCCTGCGAGGCAAGGAAAATAGCAGAGGTTCAAGGTCACGGGAAAGACAACAGACCCACAGGTTTCCCCTTACCTGCTCGAATGCTGGTTCCTGAACTACTCAGTAATGTTTCAAATCACCTTGTACAGATAATGAAAGTACAGGCAGGACTCACTAAGCAAATGAACCCCTCCTTTAATTCCATTTGCTTACGCTGCTTATTTTTCTCTGGCATAATTATTTTTAAAGGAAAATTTAATTTTGTTTAATGGGAACAAAGTTTAACACTCCATAAGCTTTGTCTTCTGCAGCTCTCCATCTGGTAAGCTTTTTTCCTTTTTTGTAATTATTTTTAAACCGGCCCAGTAAATCGTGTGTGTTTAAGAGGCACTTCTCATTAAGATGAAATATTTTGATCTCACAGGATCATCTGTTTTTAAAGAGGTAATGATATATTACATTTTTTTCCCTCCAGTTAACCAAACCTCGCTAGTGAATATGTTCCCTTGACCTGCCCAGCACACGCTCTGCTGTGAACTGGATGCAGCAATTCCTGATTGGAAGGAAAAAGGGGTCAGGAGAAGAGCTCTGAGCAGGCACAGCAGGGACCATTAAGGAGTAACTGGCAATCATGTCAGGAAAGGGAAACCTTTAATTTATTTATTTATTAATTTATTTTTAAGTACAGATGGTATGTGTTGGGGGGGGGGGG
>NW_020799122.1:7245797-7317597 GCF_003259725.1 Athene cunicularia | reverse complement strand
GGGGGGGGGGGGTAAAGGCTGCAAGACCAAGAGACATGGCTGTACTATATATAGATGAACAGCTGTTTCCTTCAGGTGTTGTAACTCAAAAATGTAAGATGATTAATTTTGAAAGTTGAAATGTATAGCAGATTCTGATTACATCTGAGTGTCTATAATTTAGCTACTTAGTAAAATTAACTTGACGTTTTTAGTGAGCTGTGAGGACAATAATGTGTGAAGAGCCTGAAGAACAAGTTTGACTGCATGCTCTTCCCTTACCTCCCCCTTTTCCAATTTGCAAAGTTTATTTTTAACTTTTCCACTTTTTCTGGCTTCTTTCCTCTAATCCAGACAAATGAGTTTGCCTCCCCCTGCTGTCAGCTAAGGACAACGACGCTTTGTTACTGAGCTTTCCTTTCCCCTGATGGACGAGAGGTGCGAGTACTCGGCGGCTGCATCTTGAGGTGGGGTTCGGGCCAGCCCAGGTAAGGACCGTGCGTTGGGATGGATCTCTCAGAGCATGAGCCCTCCAGGAAAGCGGTTCTGCCCACCCGTTAAATCCACTTTCATACTTCAGGGAAGGGCCGTCGCTGTGAACTTGCAAAAAGCAAGTCCTAGCAGGGACCACAGCAGCCCCCTGACAGTGCATGGCTTTATGTTAGTGATTTTTAACAAAAACTCAGATGCACAAGGGTTGTGTGGGAGAATGGAATGTGACAAACCAGCCCCTCTGCGACCTGTGCGCTACCCCGTGCACAGGGGAGTGCAGGGCTGCCCAAAGGGAGGATGCAGCAGCTCCCACCATTTAATATCAAGCTGGAATTTAGAAGCAAAGTGATTTAGAGCATCTTTGTGGCATTCAGAGTTAGCTGAATATCATCAAACTGTTGGGAAACACAAGCTTTAGTGGAAGGAGGGGAGCTATTTGGGCTTGGCTTAGCCTTGCTGTGTTGTGTGTGTACGACGTGACCAGCCAGAACCCTGCCTCCCTGGGGATAAGAGTTAGCTAGTTATCATCTAATCTGTCCGTCCATCTCCACAGGCATGTTTCAGTAAGCACAAATTCATTTTTTGTGAAAGCCTATCGCACAGTGGTTCTTCCCTAGAGCACAATACCCAAGGACCCACATAACCACAATCCTGCACTGAGCTGTCCCAGGCCTGATGCCAACCTTCTGGGATGATGGGGGTGAGTTATCTTGTCTAAGGGCGACATCATCAATTTTTTTGGTGGGGGTAACAAAAAAAACAACAACCCACTGTGAAATTCATTCAGTTCACCAAAGCCAGGATTGTACCATAACATCTACTTTTGTAACCAAAAAAATCACTTTAAATTATGGTCTTGTTAGGGTTAAACAAAGCTCTTTTCCCAGTTGACTCTGTGCCAGGGAGGGCGGGTTGCAGGGAGTCAGCTCTGCTGAGGAACCCGAGTGCTGGGTGGCTCAAACCAGAGACAAAATTGAAAAGGCACCAGGGGGGCTGGGGGGAGCACAAGAAGTCATGTTTTATGTTGGTGTTCTCTGGCCTTGCCAAAATATCACTATTACATGTATCGGTGGGGGAGATAAAAACTCAGAGTAAAAAAGATATTTTCAAATTTAAGAAACATTCTTCAGAGCTTTTAGCACAAAATACATTTCCAAACTGCTCAGCTGTGTCCCTTCGGGGGCCTTCTGGGCACTATCTGGGAGGGAGGGGGGCTGGGGGGGGACACTAACATTTTGCCAACAGCACCAGGGCTTTCGGTTGCGGCTTCTTGAAAGCAGGTTTCCAACATCCCCACTTAGCCAGGACCAGCACTTCTGCCCTACAAATGCTGCAAGGAGGGCTGGATTCATTTTAGTTGAACTCAGGAAACAAACACTTCTTTGTTCAGCGAGTGCTCAAAGTCTGATGTTTTAAACAAAACACAAACACGTTTGTGACTATTTTTCATTTTAATTGTCTGATTCTAAGTAACATTTTCAGACCTAGCATCAATCTAAGTTTCTAATAGGGCAATAAGAAAGCTCAGCATCAGGCAGCTTCCAGAAAAATCTTCCAGATATGTTTAAAATGCTTTAAAATATTGAACATTTCTCACATTGCTACAAAAAAATGACAACTGGCAGAATTATTTTTTTTTTAACCTACATTCTTTTAGCAGTAGAGAAACAGTTTGGAAGGTGGATCACATCCTTCATTCTTTCAGGACCTGTTTGACTGTAACAACAAATAGTTTTATAACATGACAAGTACAAATATAAAATTTCAAATGAGCCAAGTTTAAAAAAATCTGGATTTTTCTTCAATAACTCCAGTACCTTGCTTCTGTAATAAATATTAAAAACAATCTTTTACATTACAGAAAAAGTTAAATAAGTTATTTACCAAAAGATGTCTTTTTTTCTTTTTTGTCCTTTTTTTTTTTTTTTTTGGTCAAAGGCTGATTCCATTAAAAGAGCTGAACAAACATTTTTACATCAATAAATAGTAAGGCATAAAGAAGCAAACAACAATCACAGGAACAGTCTCTATTAGTCAAACTTTCTCCTTCAGAGAATCCTTTTTTTGCTGGTATAGGAAGGTGATTTTTGATTCTCAGCTGGTGGGACCTGGTTAGAAAAGCAATAATTATTTCTATTTTACAGTACTTCAAATGCAGACAATTTGTCTCTACCCCTGGGCCATAATGCTGCAAAAGGCTTTACAAATACAAGCTTCTGTGTTCAGATCTTCAAATTAAAGTGATTAAGACTTCTTTAAGCAGAAAGACTTTTTTGTATCATCACTTTCTAGCTCAGGTAGGGCTGAGACAAGAGTACAGCATCTGCATGGGGAAGTGTTCAAGGCAGCACTGCTGATGGGAGTAAGGGAGAAGAGAGTCACAGAAAAAGGTTAGAGGAAAATTTAAGGAAGGGAAATGTACAATCATCCAGAGTGGAGGGGTATGAGAAGGATGGGATTCAGGAGTCAAGAAGTGTATTACATCTCTGGGAGTAAAATCTGAACCTTCTGGGAGAAATCAAATCTGAACAGTGATTACTTAAACACTCAAACTAATTCAATACGCTGCATTAGCAAATAGCTGTTTGCAAAAGCTTTGCCTGTTGGGTCTATATTTAAAAAAAAGCACCACCACTTATTAACACATACACAAGCTTTAAATAAGGGTGCCTTTTGTGAACTTACTCAGTACACAGGTTATTGGACTGTGATCTGCAGAAAATAAACTACTGGAGAAGATGACAGACATGAATATTAATCTAGGGAAAGCATCAGAAAGGAGAGGGTTTAGCTGTTTACATGGTCAGTCATAAAACTCTAATTCAAACATCAAACATTGCAGAATATTTATCATACTAAACTGCTGTCAGACTTGGTTAGGCAGCAAACATAAAGAAAATCAGACTAATTCTGCAAAATACTACTGACACAGCAATGTGTATTTCTAATGAGTATATACCAAGAAATTAAATGCAAGCAAAAATTTTACTTACTTCCAGGTTTCCTCTAGCCTTCTTCAAGACATCATGAGTTAAAACCACTGGAAAGAAAGAGAAGATTAAATAGAATACTGCAGTCTTTCTCCACTCCCTGTATTTGAGTTTTATGACCACATGTGAAATAAAATATGAACTCATAGCTACAGGATGGGCCACGGCCAGACAATCACACACAGCCCCCTACCACCACTTCAACCTTCTTACTCACAAAAGCCCAGAACTGTTACTCCTGCCCGAGCCCTGCTCAGCAGCTCGGGCTGATGGACAAACCTCCAGCTGCAACAACCCCAGATGAAGGGGCAACACTGCACGTGCAGAGAGCGTTAGGGAAGGGCAGGAGGAGCCGCTCAGGACCACAGGGCAGGTCCGAAGCAACGCCACCACTGAAATGCCATTTCCTACCCCCAGCCTATGTTCCATCACACACATCATCTGCTTTTCAAATCTAAACATCAGGGAAGTGGTTTTAAAGTTCTTTTACCATACCACAACCAATACATGTGAAAACACACATAGCTCATCACTGCATTTAACATCATAGATATGAACACCCCCCTGAGATACTGATCACCTGGTTCTCTCGATCCAAGCCATCAAAGGAAGACTTTCTGTTAATTTTAAGGAGGGATGATGCACGATCTGACTATAATTTGATCTATAAGGTAGCCTACTCGGGCTGGGGGAGGCAGGCAGGTAGCTGGAGAGGGAGAAAAATTGTGCAGTGTAGAGGTTATGGGGGACAATGGGTTGGAAGAGGACAGATGGCAAAAGAAGTCAGCCAGATCCTCCAGCAGTTCAAGGACAAAGCAACCTATATATGCTTAGGGGAAATCACGTCAGTGGCTTGCTCTGAAGGGTTCCAAGTTTTCTCTATTCATCCAGCTAGTTTGCCTCTGTGGGGACAGCATAAGACCTGTGAACGGAGGAGGGGATGCTTCTAAACAAAACTGATATTTAGAAATGTCAGGTTAAATATGTGATTCTCTAATCTGTGTCAGCTCCGTAACTGGTGAAAAATACCATTCACAAGTACCAATTTAATATTCCAGTCTCAAAAATAAACAATTTAGCCATAATAAAAATTTTTCATTACAATAATAAGAACCCAACAACTCCAAGGGTATAGCTGTCATGAGATAATTATACCCTTGGCAGCTTACTGCAATTTGGCACTGCATTGTTACATGTTCAGAGGTTCAGATGAGGTTTATAAGCAATGAGTTCTCTTGCCAGAGAAAGCACACAGAAGACCGAGCCACAAGAATGTTCCAGTCTCTGCCTCTAAATATATTTAGGAATGCTCAGCTAAAGGGAACCTGAATATTCTCAGTGGAGTGGCCAGCTAACAGGATGTTTGGAGAATGAAGGTAGGCAAGGTCACCTACTGCAATGCCTTTGCTTTCTAACTAGCAAAAGGAGAAAGGAGGAAATACCAAACACAAGTGTAAGCATCCTAACAAAATCCAGCAGCTTCATATGATCCACCAATTTTGTTGTATGCTTGGTCAGGAATTTGTGTACAGATGCAATTTAGAAACATTTCTAAAATTGCTCTTTAAGGCAAAGGTAACTTGACATCCATAATTCCCATAATCAATGAAACTTACAGAAAATCGTATCTAGCTCTTTGTGTGCTCTCTGCTCATAAAGAACTCTGCTAGTAAATTCATTTCACCTGGCAAACTAGATTTTTCTAAATCAAAAATATTAAATTCAGTACATGAAGAGAATTTAGAGGATGTGACACTAACAGCAAAGCTCCTGCTAGCCAGGCAGTACTTTGCATTAAGGAGATTTCAGAAAATGCAGGCTTCATTTTATTAGGCCCTAGTTGAGATGAGGTAGAATGCCCTGGAAAGGAGTGAGCAAAACAAGGGGCAGATGTACTGTTTTCTCTCTGAAATATGGGTGGGTGGAGTGGCTGTGGCAATAACATTGTGGCCATAAGGGTAAAAATCTCTGTTACAGATTTATGCTCTGCCCAGCCTTACTGAAATTATCCAGTATGATGTCTGAGATGGCACCAGGACTAGGAACTGACCAAACTAAACCAGTAAATCGACCCCAGGGATATTATTTGGACAGACATAATAGAACAGCTTTGATTTTTATATGACAAGCCCAAACTGAGCTGTTTAAAACCTGAACAAAACATAATTTTGAATTGAAAATAAGTAACTTGTACATCACTTAATGTAACAATTCTGAAAGTAATGTCCAAAAACCAGCCCATAAATACTTAAAAAAAATAAATCTGCAGATAGAAGATATGTACCTTAGATATAAAAATTATAGGCTACTGAGCAAGAAAATATTTATTCCTCTACATTGCATTTAAACAACTTGAGTAACTTGCAGTATTATGGACATTTTCATAACTTTGTATGACGTGTAACATTTTACAGTCTAGATGAACTACTGATAACAAAAGTGCCATTCCAGCATAGACTAACAAATCATTTAGTCCCACCTCTCAGGAGAAGGCAAGGATAGATTTTTAAGAAAATTAAATCCTCCTCCCACAATACACATACTTTCATAGCATGACGGAAGAGAACAGGTTAGCTCCATTCAAATCTCTTCTGATGAGCAATTAAAGCAGAAGAGATGGATCTCTTCAAACAGACACCTGGCTTAACACAGCTACAATACAGCCCATGTCCCACTTGTTTTCATGTTTCGATAATTTTCTAGATACAGCTGCTAAGGGTAAAATATCTTTTCACAGCATGTCCCACTTTTTCTTAAAAAATTATTCATAGCAAGCTTTCGTTTCCCTTGTTCTGAGCCTTCTGATCTCTTGCACTTCTCAGTCTGGTGTAGAGTGACAAATCTCCTTTGCTGCTGCTTTGGCTTTTCCCAGTATTCAGCCATCTAGTGCGATTCACACAAGAGACAGGCGCCTCGGAAAATCCAAACGCCTAATTCCACATTTATCAAGACAGAGGCAAAATCACCATTTTGAGAAGGACAATGTCAAAAACTTTAGCTGGAATAGTCTATAGCAATAGTAACTTTGCCTTTGTCAGGAACTGCTGTAGGATAGAAACCTTGGGGAATGGCAGCATTGAAATGGAATCACTCAAGTAATTAGTGGCAATTAGTGGCAGCTGCATGGATTGACACATTATCAGTGGGTTGTATAGAACCATGAACTGCTGCTCATGATATTCTATGCAGCCTTTTGTAGTTGGGGAACTAACTTCCATTTGAATGAAGCTCCATCAGTTCTGTACAGTCTGAACCTCCTGACCTGTTTGTCCCTAACTGAGAGCGCACAAAGAAACACCAGTCAGAGCAACTGCAAAAGAACAGATGCCTATATTTGTTTTGTTGTTTCTCCAATTTTACAGGTAGTCACAGACTATGAAAATAAAATAAGAACTAGTAATAAAGAATACACTTACACTGGTCAATGATGACTTTCTCCATGTTTTCCTTCAGCTGGTTTGTGGAATGTAAGCGTTTCACTATACTGTGTAACTTCTTCTCTTGCTCAGACAGTTTCTTACGTAATCTAAATATTTCTGCTTTCATTCCTTCATCCTAAATTTAGAGAATAAAATATCTTATAATATAAAAAGTACTTTGTACATTGTGAACTGCTAAATACGTTTGTACAAAAGCCCTCAGGCTTCCTTGGAGTATAAACAACTTGAAGGAGTGAAACATCCCTGAGTGCCTGTCCTTCCACAATCCCATCCCCGATGACATATGATTCTATGACAGCTGCCAAGAGACAACTACAATTCTTAGCTGGCTTTTAGTGCAATTAATTTTTCTGTTAGTCTGAGAAAAGTCTTAACACCAGTGTCTATTTTTTGTTTCTAAACTTCCATTCCTTTTTTTTTTTTTTTTTTTTTTTTTCCCTTTACCCCTCAACTAGAAAATATAAGGCAGGGCAGTGCTACAGGATCAGCAAATATCCTGTCTGCCAGGTTCAGAACTTCCAGCTTCCTTCGCCAGTGTTCTGGCAATAGATGATACTGCCTCTGTCAAAGGGCTAAAAGGCACTGTACAAATGACCAGGACAGTTTTATTGCAAAATTATTTGACAGTACCATTATTTAAGGTTCAGTTTTCACCACCAATTCCAACTAACTTATTGTTAGTATCTTTTAAAACAAGACTATGAGTAGCCCTGACACAGTCTGCCAGTATCACTGATCTGGATCCTCACGCAAACTTAAGCTTGTACATTTTCCTTCTTGTTGTGCCACTTGTCAAATAATAGCATCTTCTGGAATTCGCCCCTAGCATTTAGCTCTTCAGAAGAACTGATTACTCACAACTCCTGTGGGGCTGAAGAGAAGGCAGTGAGTGCTCAGTATCTTTTAGAATCAAGCTTCAAGAGATATTCTTTCATATACTGCAATTAAGATATCAGAAGCAATCTAATGTCCTTAAGATCTCAGGATGTTGGATTAAAAAAAAAAAATCTCTAGAAAAGATTCTATTAGACTCTAATTAGGTGCCGTCCTGGGAACTCAGATCCCCCACACGTTAAGGTCAGATTTTGAGAACTGATCAAGATCAAGAAGGTTTAGATCAAGATGACAGGAAAGCATTAGATGCATCACACATACGCTGAAAAACCCGTGTGAGTGTATGTTCAGATACTGCAATCCAGGCCAACATATGGCTGTTTATATAGAATATACACATAAGGATAAAAATGGAAGTACACACACTTGTCAAGACATCCCAAACAGGGAGCTGAAACATCAGTGAAGTATAATAGACAGCACAGTTCGTTCGTACTGCTTTTGTCTTTTTACACATTTAAGGATGCTAGAACACAACAAAAATGTTATTAAAATAATATATAAAATGTTTGTTTTCCTAAAGTTGTTTTTTTGCCAGCAATATCCTGCCTCACTTAAGAAACATACAAAAACCTCAGTGAAAACACTTTAGATTTATTTTAAAGCCAGAGTTTGAAACAGTTTCATTACCGAGTGGTGGTATTATGACAGTATAGATAATTCATTCCTCATTCAGTTTACTTCCATTCATTTGCATAGTGCAATCCTTTTTAGTTAAAATGTTATAAAACTTGTCTCTGGGTTTTGTCACACTTTAAAAAAAGCATCCTATTTTACAGCTCAGGCATCAAAAACATAAAAGGAAAATGTAGCTCAGATTACAAAGTTGCTGAAGTTCCTGTTGTTACTAGTATATACATAATCAAATTGAATTTGATCCTATAACAGAAGTCCAAATCTTTTCTTGTTCAAATGTAACGTTTGCCACCTGCCTAGGTTTCCTGAATATCATGTAACAGGTTACAGAGTACATCTTTAATACCAAGTATTTTGTGAATGAACACCCCAGTATACAATATGACCAGGATAGAAAGCCAGCACATATTTAGCCTTTGCTTTCAGTGATGAGAGCTAACTAAATCCACGTGTCCAGAGACTGGGTATCCTGAGTTCATGATTTTCAAAATATTTTCCTCAAATGACATGTTCCTAAGTGGTGCATCTTCCCTGACACATTTCAACACTCAAAAAAACCCCCAAACCCCACCAAAAAAAAAAACCAAAACCAAACCCAAATGAAACATTAACAGTACCTGAGTGCCATGAGTAGTACCATGTACAGCTTTCAGTGGAAGGGAAACTCTCCACAGAAGTTTCAGTAAACGTGCAGCCTCTTCTAAAATCTGCTGTACTGTGTGAGTATTTGCAGAAAAGCTATGCAGTGATGCCTGGTCTGGTACCTATATCACAGGATTAGAGACATTATATTTGATGCTTAAAACATTATGAAAATGTAATCTTAATTAATGGTTGAAATCAGTTGGTATGATTTCATATTTAAGATGATGTACACAGCTATTGTGTGCCACAAAAGCTAATTTATTAGTTTACAAAGACTGCTGAATTATGCATTATCTGAGAATTTCAGGGAGGGAGGGGATTCATCCTAATCAATAACCATGATTAATAATAGATTATATTTACTAGGTTTGCTATGCCACACGGCAATAGTTGGCAACTCTCTTCTTTCTCTATTTGCATTTTGTGTCATGTTATTTGAAAGTCAAATGATTACAGACATCAATTTAAGCAATATAGATGTTTCTTCCTTAGCAGACCCTTTAAACTGTTCCATTTAATGCTAAAATAACTATCAGGACACACATAAAATGTTTTCCTCTGCTGACAGATGAGAAAACCAAATTGAAGAAATTGCATAAATGTGAAATAAAGGAGAGAAAGAATGCAAGGGAAGCAAATGAATTACCAAAGCAATGGTGATACAGAAGGGGGAAGGGTAATGAAAGAAAAGCATTCACAGTTCCTGCCCCATGCAGCATATCATTTGAATACTTATTTAGTATTGTTATCTAACCAGAATCCTCCTGTCACATAAAACATACCATTTCCTAAGTAGTCTGAAACTTCAGTGATGTAAAGCTTGATAGAAAACTGCAAATTATGAAACTTACTGCTTTCATCTTTACACCAACAAAACAAGTTAAAAACTTAGAGAGATTACTTTTTCAGTCATTATCAGTATCTTAACTAGGTCATTTGAAAATATATGATACTTCAGAGAGTCTTAAGTGTCATTCAGACACCATTTTACTGTGTGAGCACACATGTGATACCACAAAAAGGATTTCATAATTGTTGAAGACTGCATCTTCAACAGCTTTACTAATTATAACTAGAAAAATAAGCAGCGCAAAATTATCCATGCAGTTAAGACCTGGTTTTTGAAGAGCAGTGAGTATGGGTTTTTTTATAACATTTATATTATCATAAAATCATAGGGGTGAAAAGGACCTTCATTAGTCACCTAGTTTACTTTCCCCACGCCAAGGCAGGAAAGCATTACATGTAATTTTTTAAATATTCATATAATCTGTTCTTACAAGCGCCTCCAGTAGCAGCAGTGTCTGAGCAGCCTCCATTCCAGAGTTTCATTATTTTTACCACTGGGGTGCTGTTTTAAATGCCTGATCCAAGCCTCTCCTGTTGCGGTTTGAGTTTCTTAGTTCCTTATTAGGTGCCACAGACATGTACAGATCATTCCTTCCCTTCTTGTTGAAGGTTATAAGACAGATCTTATTCAGTCCACCCCAAATATGCTATCATTAACTGTATCCAGAAGTTAACAATATTAAATAAGAAAAAATTAGCATAGGTAAACACTAGTAGTTCTCCTGCTTCTAGAGGAAAAGCACTGACATTATTCAGTACAAGGCAAACATTTTATTGGTTTATGAATTATTATGTTTAAGACTACAGCAAAAGCACCATGATATCACTGTGTCACACATGATGCAGAAAGGATGATACACTATGTCTTAGAAGACAGTATTTGTTCATTAATGAGATATTCAAGTTTCTAGACTAGCTACTGATATTGCTGAAGTGTTCAACTGATACCAGGAAGTGTAAAAATATTAAAAAGCTTCCCTAATATGAAACAACTTTCATTAGCATGCATCAATCATTAATGTACTGTTGTCACCTGGTGTTACTAAAGGGCTGAATACAAATAAGTGTATCAGATTTCTGTTAGCTGTCTTCTAATGAAGGCTTGGGATAAACCCAGGAAATACAAGAAAAATCTCCTTAATTATTTTTATCCTTAGGTTACTGATACATACCCCTAGTTTAAGCCCTTTCTAAAGCATTTTAGAGTTTTATCTGGGGTTTCCTGGGTTTTTTTGTTGTTTTTGTTTGGCTTTATTGTTTCCAGTGTCACAAACACCAATTTCCATAGTAAAAGGAAGTAGCTTCAACTCATTTGAAGTTGCAAGTAAAAGTGAGATTGTTTATTAAAGGACTAGAATTAACTAATTTATCCATAGCCTCATTAACCCAGAATCACAAATAGGTGCCTGCATCCAGATGAAACTTGGACTGTCAAGGTTGAGGTGTTCTGAGTTATTCAGTAGGTGCCTGCTGCACCACAAACCTACTTTTTTGTTTCTGTAAGCTATGCATTTTGCACGTCTAGGTAAAATTCACCATCCTTTAACAGCTTTCACTGTTTACCTTTATACCAGGCTCCTGCAGTTTCGTACCAGTGACCTCTCTTAAAGAAATCTCCATTTCTGCTAAAACCTGTTGCCCTTCTGAAATCTGTTTCCGCAGAGCATTATAATCCTCAATCAGGCCAAGAACGTGGCGCCCATTTTTGTCTGCCCACATACGATGTCCAGGCACAAGACGAGGGGTACATGCTGTACTGGAAGATGAAGTGCTACCACAGTGTGAAGCGCAGTCTAAATCATCTTTAGAGGCTGAATGCGTACCTGGGACAGAGAAATAGTTTAATTTTTTTCATCCTAACATGTAGAATTAATTGACACTAGACTTCCGCTAAACAGCAAGTCTGGGATACTGATAACATGCACATTTAAGATACTTCTGGATGTACCTGTTTGTGCTAGAGAAAGACAATGTCCATGTTTCTGCAGCTCACAAATGTTTCTGCTGGCCGCAGGGCATTTGAAAAGATTTTCTATATATAAAAATGAGACAAGGAAGAGCCTATCAGTAGAAGTTAATGTGCATTAAAAAAAACTTCCTAGCTTTACTTCTGTTCTTTTTTTCAGCTGATGCTGCACTTAGACTCAGGAAGAAGGAGGGAAACACAGCTAATTTTCTAGTACCATACCATGTATCTTCCAGTATTCACCATCTTCTTAGCACCTATCCAAAGTTCTAGATATCTCCCAAAACCAAGTCATAGTCAGAAAATCTAAAACACACCCTGATTAAGATATATTTTAATCAACAAACATAAGCTTCCCATTAACTCCACAGAAAGCACGACACTCTCCAGGGCTATACCATACTAAAGATCATATACCCCCCCTCTCCAGACCTTCCAAATTCCGTAAGTACCTATGAGTAAAGACTTATCACAGTACATCTAAAAAGCTAACAAATTCAGCTGTTGACATTTCAAGGAGTCTTTCTGGTTCATATTAAACCAACTAAACTATTACAACCCTATTCACCATTTTCTTAAACAAATACAAGCTTCTCCAGCTCCTATCTACTCTACCTGATGCAGATCAAAAGCAACATCTAGGATTCTAGATAGAAATTAATCAGGAGCAAATGTAATTTGGTTATACTGGTGGTACAGATTTCCCACAACAGCTGTTCCACACCTACTTGATCATGACTGGCCATTAGGAATCATCCCATATGGAGCACATGACAGTAATTTAGTGTTCAAGTATAAAGTGCACAGAGTATGGTAGCAATTGTTCTTTGCAAAGTTATTTGCTACATTCAACATCTTTCTTACTTGTTCAAATACCACAGAGTTAGTTATGCTCATTATGTACTTCAGGTGAAGTGTGATTCTGACTGGACATGATGGACCCCCAAAGAAAGGTGGTAAAACACCCTGTTGTGCCTCACGAGCTCTCACGCTAATCCTCTGGCTGGTGCTGCTTGCTCTGTGTGCTGCCTAAGATTTAGCTACTAGGCACGTTCAGGTGAAGTGTATGGACCCAAAAAGCATTATTATTATTATTGATTCCCATAACACAATGTACAGGCAGCAGGAGAGGTGGCTTTATGCTGGAAGTATGGAAAGCTGTTATGCAGAGTACTTTAGCAGCAAGGAAGAACATGCCTGTGCCCTCTGTATCCCATGTACATCTATATTGGGACCATAACCTAACCCTGAGCATAAACACTACATTTTCCCTGATTTGCTAAAACAGTATCACTTAACAGTGATTGAAATAAAGGTAAAATATTCCTCAAGGGCAAAAGGGGGACAACCGATTTATACAAAGACCATTTAGTGCAGTTATTGATCATTCCTCAGTAATACATACTCACCCTTAGAAAATGCTACAGAGCACTGCATTAAAAAAAAAAAAAATCCCAGGTAAGCAAAATTTATGGCAATTTAATGTAGGCATTCTTCCATCCCAGAGACTGTCTGCAAATGCTTTTCTTGAATGAAAAGGAAGTGACAGTTGGAGGGTTTGAGACAGTGCAGTGTGCATTTCACCTCTCCATGCACTAATAGCTCTAACGGGAAAAGGATCTGAAAGGCTGATGGGCAGCTCCCAAACCTACAGGTGATGTTGTGTAAGGCCTTAAGAGCATCTTTAAAGAACAAGGCACAGGTGCTACAGTATAACAAAAGTACGTATGACACAGTACCATTCATTCCTGCAGACCGCTGAGAATCTTGTTTGAAAAGATAGTTGATATTTACAGCTGACACTGATCCCACTTCCTCTCTCTTCTCTTTTAAAAGCTGCTCCTCTAATTTTTCATGCAAAGACTTGTTTGTCTCTATACTTCTTTCAAGCTGCACTCGCAAACTCTGTATTTCAGTCAACAGTTCATGTAAGTCAAGTGGATTATTCTGATCTTTTCGGAATTCTTCTGATGCATCACATCTGGGATCTGAGACAATTTCAAAAGAAACACTTAACATCTTTAACAATTAAAATAATATTAGCCATTAGCAGAATGCTGAGCAAGTAAATTATAGTCAGTGTTATCCTCAATATTAAGAATTAACTACTAACAGCATTAAGATAATGGTTTGACAAAAAAAGCATGTCTTAATTGCTTCTACCCTCAAAAGATTTAAAGAGCCGAAAATTATTTTTCACTTTGTCCATAAAAGCTAATAAGTCTCATGCCAAAAGCAAAAATATATAATAAAAAGAGAATTAAAAGTATTTACAGAATTTGAAGTGCATTAATGAACAGTCTGGGGAAAGAAAAAGAAATGGGTAATCTTGGAGTGCGGAGGAGGGATGGAGTAGAATCCGGAGTTTAATTTTATACACAGAAGAAAAAAGAAAATAGTGATCACCTGGCAACAACAGGAACAAATCTGAACCTGAAAAAAAGCAAGGGCTGTGTTCGTCTTTTCATAGAAGGAGGTCAGTACACAAACAATTCCATGTATTCTTTCATGCTGAAATCAAACTCTTCTCCAGACAGTGGGAAGGGGCTCAACTACATGAGGGTGCTGTTACTCTCTAATTACATTGCCCGTTCTGCAAGGAGACTTACTGATATCCCTGAGTCAACTTTGGCTTAAAGCCTTATGCCAACAGGGCTCTTCTGCTGCAGCTAGGCATCAAATAGTGACTGCAGGGCATATTACTTAGAGTAGCAGGAAGAAAAAACACAAACTTTTACATGAACTTCCAATGGAAGATTTTTACTGGATCCTGTAACAGGTATGCAGCCATGACCAGCATTCCACTTTTTTATCTAACACTACCAACAGCCGTGTGGTAGTACAGCTTCCATAAAAGGGGTAGGAAGAACTCAACTAAGTCTCATTCCTACCCCTCGCCTTTAATGACAGAAAAGCAGACAGGAAATTATTAAATGTCTCATTCAGAAAGCAGTGCCAGCACTTCTCCTCAGCCCTAGGGAGAAGACACTACCCTCATATTCAGACAAGAGAAAGCACAAGCTACCTGAGTAAGCACTACCTGTGAGGATGCAGCAGCATGTATTTAGATGACAAGTAAATAAGCTTATCCAGCCTGAGCCACTGAATCTTCAATATTTGTTTATAGCTTAGCTAAAAAGATAAAGGAAACTTGGGTGTGCCCAGTTAGAACATATCACACATCTCAACCTCGCAGTTACACTGCTAAGTAAAAAGCAGCATTTTATCATCAAGTTGTCAGTTCTACTTTGCATAGCAGAAACAAAGAAACAGTGACCTAGCCCTACTATCCTTTGACAACTTCATGTTCAGAGAGGGAAGGGTTGCAAGGGCTAAGGGTACAGAAACAATTGTGTATTCATACCTGTCCTCTTCTTCCTTGCTTCTTCCAACTTTTCATAAACCTTCATCTCAGTTCGGAGTGACTGCAGTAACTTCTCACTCTCAGAGAGCTGACGTTGCTTTACATTAATTTCTGTTTGCAACCTGTTAAGTCCCAATAATCGCCTAAGTTAAATGTTAATTTTTTATATTTTGTTTCTAAATCTAAAATCATTCCCCTCTCCTCCATAATTCTTCCTCTGCCTTTTCAATAGATCTATGCACCTCATTAATGTTAATGGCTATGGCTAAACACATGCTTGTCACATTGACAATTTTCTTCTCTAAATGAATATCTAAATGTGGACAGAATCAATACCTGTTTAATTCATTACGACTGCTGTAAATTTGACATGTCAGATATCTGGTTTCATCTTCTTTTTGGGCAATTTGTTTTTGCAACCTTTCATTTTCTCTCTTGATGCATTCATAATCCTCATGAAGATGCTCGATGATTGCATTTTTTTTAGAAAGAGATTCTCTTAACTTTTCATTTTCCTTTTGTTTATCTGAAACAAGATGAAACACAAGGTATTTGCAATGTCCACAACCCACTAAAGCTATGCTTTTTAACAAAACCAGCTTTTTCAGAGACTGTCAGAAAATAACAGCTGCTCTTGTGAGTCTTAGGATTTCAGTATTTCAATTTCCTAATGACTTTTGCTAGATGCATTTTCTGTAACATGCAACATTTAACCCCCAGGACTCCCAAAGGCTCAGTAAAAACCTGTGTACAGCCTAATATGCCAAATGTCCCCAACACCTCTTGGAATTTGGTCAAAAGGATAGTATTCAACAACTAGAGGCAGCAGGATCCCAAAGCAGGCACATGAATTTTGCTAATCTTCACAAAATAATGGATTTTACTTCTCTTTAGAAAGAAAAGAACTCAGGGGGATTGTTCTAGGGCAAGTTACAGCCATGTTCCCCCTTGTGTCACAGAAATCCCTCTGTCCTCTCCTTCCCAGCCCTATTCATCTGCCAAATGTATCATATCAGTCCTTCTTTCCTTGGCACAAGGTGTTTCCCCAGACTGGTTCTGTGACAAGGAATTGCTGATAGGGGCAACTGAGCCTTTTGAGACAGCTGCAATCAGAGAGGCTTATGGGGACCCCAAAGTTTTTTGTGACTCTACATTTAGCACTGGAAAAGGAGGAGGCAACCTTGGCAAAGAAACAGTAGGGAGGAAACATTCCATCTCCCAACAGTTAGAAAATCATTCCCTCTTCTTCAGTAGTTTTGCTGAAAGCGTATGAAAATGGTAATCCCCACGTACTGTTAGAAATGCACATCACCAGCCTCTCACTACTGAAGGGCAAAGCTAAGACTACAGACAGAAAGTACCTGAGACCAAAACACACAGGAGGTATCCCAAGAGGCCTTGCTTTCTCTAGTGCATCCAGGAATAAAAGGAAAAGAAGCTCACAAACTCCGGAGATATCAACGTTATTTTAAAACACAAGGGCAACAATGCTCTACTCATTATGGTTCTTATAAAAAAGGAACCCTGATATTATCAGATCATATTGTCAACCATGGAAACAAACAAAAGCGTGAATATATTAATTTAAAAAGTAGAACTTGAACAAACTGTTAAGCACCAAGATGCACCAAAACAGATGAGAGAATACATGCCTCTGGAAGAAGCATCAGTGCTTTTACACAGTCTGAAAATACAGAGGCTTAGAACCTAATTGTGGCTTGAGCTGCTTTTAAGAACCTACTTGGCAAGTTGGTTTTCTTGGGGGGGGAAAAAAAAAAGAGGGAAGACTTTAAAATTCTTTTCAGAGGTGTGAAAATGAGGAAAGTTTAAAATTAATCTTGGAGATTACAATTACTTCCAAATGGATTCCCTCAGCTCTGTCCTCTTCTGAAGTGTTTCCAAAAAGAAGATGATTTGGCCTGTCCATTCAAACCTCTGCAGCAGACTTCAGAACGAAAAGTGTAATTAGTTTGCTTCTCTTTGCAACTCTTCTGTCCTGAATGGTTTCATTTTCAGCAAGAATACTATTCTATGGCCTTTTTTTTTTTTTTTTTTTTTTTTTTTTTATAAAAGACAGAGGGGGAAGAAGGAAAAAGAATGTATAAAAAGAAGGGAATGCAAAAAGAAGAATAGAGAAGTAGAAGTGAGTATCAAATGGAAAATGCCAGAAATAAACAGAAAGAAGGAGCATTACTGCTACTCCTTTATCATTGTCAACCCCAGTTTGAATGCTTACGGTTGAGCATGGAATTTCAGGGATACGAAGAATGGTTAAGTCAGTTTAATGAATGGACTGTTAACATTTTATTGTTTTCTGATCTGGAATGAGTTGCAGCCTACTCCTGTAAAGCACAGTTTTACATTTTTACCTCTGGATCCTTTTGCTAGCATTGCATTCAGAACTTGATTTTGCTTCCTCAGGAAATGTATTTCAGAAGTCAGGGAATTATGCTGCTCTGAGCCATGGATAAAAATGTTTGCAGAACCTATAAATATATACATAAAAGATGATTTATGAGTCATCTCTAGGTCATTAAAGATTAAACTTTCCAGACAAGAACAATTTAAAAAACTGCAGAAAAACATGTTATGAAAGATATTTCTCCCCTATATATTTTGAAGGTTATCCCTACAGACTAAAAGGCAGTTCAGGTTAATGCCAAGTAATCCGAAGCCCTGCATCACAAGTACCTCTCATTGCTGGGCAACCATTACCAAAATTGCAAAATTATCCCTGGCAGTCTTTACCTATCGACTAATATTCCAACAGGACAAAATGCAGGAGTATTTTGTGACATTGCTGTTCTTTGAAAATAATTTAAACTGTAGGAAGGTTTATCATATATTTCAGTCTTGCTGAATACTCTTGTATTTAATGAGACCATTGCAGGGGATCATTAGATACTACCGATTAATCCATGGTGGTTAATGCAGGAAGTAATATAAATAGTCTGGTAATAGATTTGTTACCATGCCATGACCACAGGGACAAAGATTCATCCCTCTTAAATTCTTGTGTATAAAATTGAGATACCTGAGCCAGTGTTATCAACCATTAATGGTCATGGGGAGAAACGGGCACCTCTTGAGAGAGACTCAGCCAACGTATCCTCTACACCCCTCTCTGTGGACGAGATGCCCTGTCCTCTGCAGAGATGTTCTTCTCTCCAGTGCCTCCATGAGGAGCTCTGGGTAACTGGCACAGACTTAGACGTCTAACTTTTAGAAATTTACGGGTGATGAATCCTACTCTGAAGATCTTACTGCACTAGTCCTATGAATGTAAGTGTTAAAGAGTGTATCCTGTCAGTCAAATTCCAGCCTAGGTAATCCTCATAATGTACTGTATTTATGCTACTCATCCCACAACGATGTGTAATGTTACAGTACAGCCTGAAAAGCGCCACATTCCCCTCTCAAGGTGGCTGCCTCTGAAATGCAAGTCAAGTGATTGTTATTGCCCTTTATAACCTGCTTATATTCAGTAAAACACTTCAGGACCCACCAGAATTAACATTACTGTTAGAAGTATTTCTCATCCCAGTATGCCTTACACATTAAAGCTCGAGATAACTACATGAGTGTCAACTATTTGGTTAATAGAGAAATAACCAGCTGGCAAAAAAATTAGCTGAATGTATGAGGAGTATGCCTTTCAGCTCTGGCAGTTCAATTCAATTTGACGTGCTGCACTTCCTCTGAGTAATCTCATTTTATTGTAATCCCAATTGAAGGTTTTACCCACTACCTAACTGGGATGTAGTGTGCCATGATATGCACCTCTTGTCGTTACTGAAAGACTCAAAGGCTCTAGAAGCCTGGCACTAATGGCATTTTACTATCTATATGTTAAAGAGTTGAGGTAGCTATGCGAACTCAAAAGGTTTTTTCCTTTCAGATTTTAACAAAGCAATTCAACTTGAAGTGGCAAGGCTTGATGGTCTCATCTTGATTCTAATTTAATTTATTGCCCATCACCCAGCTTTATCCTATTTGAAAAGTTATGCTATCACAGTTCTACTGAAAGGCTTTAGAACATAACTATTAGTTATCTTACATAATAAGGGATAATGTAGAGCCAGTGGTAATAAGGCCACAATCCTGCAATTTGACCCACTACTGAGACTACTACTTCTGTGCAGAGCCCTGCTGACATCAATTACACTCTCCATAGATGCAAAGGTCCATCTAACCAGAGTAAAGTGAAGCATCAGGGCCTACAATTGCAATACACTTGAGTTTTCATTATGTTTTCTGCTGAAAAAGCGAGTGCTAAGGAAGCGTACCTTGAAGGTTTCAAAGGAAACACTGACTGAAAGATAGGCACTATTGAAAATCACAGCAGAGGAAGGAAATATTCATTCCCAGGTAAAGCAAAATAAAGGCATACTAGAGCTGAAGATAAGTCTGAGTAAATACATCGGTTACTTATGGGTTAAAAAAAGCAAACAAAACCCCCTTAATGTTAACTGCCGTTAATAACATTTGAAAACCATGAAACTCAAAATTAAACCTTTGATTTTATTTTGAAGCCTAACATTTGAAATGATCGAAGCAATTATTTTAGTTCTACTTGCACTGCAAACCTCAGCTCTATAGTAACGATGTAGTCATTACCAGCACTCGAGTCATTTATAGAGTACTAGAAGCCCAAAGGCATTTAAATACTTAGAGAATCTAAATATCAAAAATAGCATGGCAAAAATAGTGGGCATATGTGTATATATATTTCCATGTAATATTTATCAGACAAGAATAATTTTATGCATTAACTTTGGTTGAACAAACAACTTGATATCACATGAATTTAACAGGCTCATCAACAATTAAATATGCTACAACTTGGTTTTGTTTTTTAAAGGAAAGCAAACTAAGGATATTAAGGAAAAAAACTGTTTTGAAGTATTGTCTCCCAAAGCTAAAATCCACTTCAGCTTCATTTAGGAACTTCTTTTTACACTCAAAGTCAAAAAAAGACCATCTATTAGGGAAAAAAAGTAGCATCATTACTAGAAGAGAGAATATGCACATTTGATAACATGAAAGAGATCTTCAAAACAGAGAAACAGGAATCATGAAAGAACATAGTAATAATAAGGAGCTGCTCTAACAGGTAGTTGCTTTTTTCCTTTCTTTTCCAAATTTCTCCTCCATGCATTGGTAGATGCACTAAGGCAACAAGAAGACAGATGGAAGGCATAAGACAGTTTATAAAGAAAATATACTTTCACTGCATTAATGTATGCCCTTGCCAGAATCTTTATGAAGCTGTAAAAGAGTTGGAAGTGTTTCAGTGTGGTTATTTCACGAGAACAGTATGCCTTTCCAGCAGCGTAAATACTTCATGAATGAAATGGATGCTTTTTATACACCTTTCCATCACTGTAAATTATTCCTGAAAGCAAACTGCCATTTGCAGGTAGTCTCCATTTAAACAACAACAGAAATGGATCATGGGGATGATGTAAAACATAATGAATCTAATGTCAATATTAGTGAAACTGAGTAAAAGGAAAGCATGTATGTATTTATTGCCTGGTTCCAGTCTGAGTAATATTGCATATTAATCAACTGTCCTTTGGGGGGAAATGTGGGAAGGAGAGCAAGAACAGAGTAAAGTGTAGGAAAGTATGCCGGGTATGGTGTGCTTCAAAGCTGCTACAAAAATATCCTTAATGAAAGTCTGGCTACCTCCTTGTGCAAAGTTTTGAACGCACCACAGAGCTTGGCTTTCAAAGAGGTTAAACACTAGAGAGCAGTGACTCTGAATCTGCATATCTATTTTTAGTATTTTTCACCCACTGCTTTCTATTAGAGTTTGGAATGAAAACCAACTCTATGTTAAAATTTCCATCAGTTTCTGTCAGGTATTTCTCATTAAAAACTCACGATGTCATTTTGTGTAGAACACATTTATCACACCAATCCATTCAAATGACAAGCTGAACACTGCGGCCTAGGCTCTGTCTTACAGATATTTTGTCCCTGTATATAAACATAAGCTGGCTTTAAAGCAGTCAGAAAATTTCAGAGAAGGCATCTCAATAGTCCTGTTAGCAGTGGTGCTGTACTGACCACTCCAGGCATACACAGAGTAGGCATGGGAAAGTTAATTCCATAAAATTCCTACTTTGGATCAATAGCAGCAATGTGATTTAGAACAAAGCACCTCCTCCTATATTCATACCGGGCCCAGGTCCCACTGAAATTACATTGATAACATGGGCTTCCTCTTCTGCAACTGTCCTTGGCTGGACATGACAGAGAATTAAGAGGATGACATCCTAAAATCCAAGACCATTACAACAATAATGATATCCCAAAGGCACAAAAGAAATTTTAAAAAAGAAAAAAAAAAGCAGCAGGCTGTTTGCCAATAACAGAACTAGAAGGGTCTTTCAGTTCTTTGTATGAAATTCGACGACAGCATCACCAAATGTCCTAAAACTACCTGGTAGCCCTGCTCTCTTCGCAATATGTGCAGTTGTAGGTCTGAGGCTGTGTGTACCAGTACCCCATAAAAGATTTGTGCATGGGTACTGGTACACTTCAAGCAATGGACTCAAAGAAAGGAAGAGGCACACTAGAACTGTATTTATGCCACTCTACAAGCAGCGTGGACATACTGCTCAGGATGCAGCAATACTCAGAGAAAGGCACATCATTTTCCAGCTGTAAATGGGTGGGATTTAGTCAAAAAAAAAGCACACAAACCATCTCCAGCAGCATTTGATCCTTCAGGCTTTAAAGCAGGAAAGGTGAATTTAATTTGTCATGAAATAAATTTTTACCTTGATCTAGTTCCTTGTCTGTCACTTGTCTCTCAAGCTGCTTCCTCAATCTCTCATTAGTTTTTATGGAGTATTCTAAACGTTGTCTCAGGATTCTAATTTCTTGCAGATGCTCCATTAATAACTCTAAATAAACCAAAAGACCACTTCTTATTTAAATGATTGTATTCCTTTATACTATCTTCTCCTGTCAAATCTAATGTGTGTTAATACTAAAAAATTATACAGAGCTGTTCAAAATGGCAGACATTAAATATCTGACTCCACAACAGTCTTTTTTCATATAGTTCCCAAAACGTTCATTTAGTGAAAAGTACATTTTAACTTAAACAATGGTCCAGTTTTAAGACTCTTTAAATTTCTTCTTCCTACAAAACTGTAGTAGATAACAATTTTATCTGGTTAAAACATTCCCCGTACTGGGAAATGAATCCAAAGTTCTGCAATGCAGCTTCACATTCAGGCTCAACGCACCAATAGTATACATTTTTCCTTATAACAATAGGAAGCTTACCACAGTAACTCAGACATAAATTTGACTTTGACTTACACAATGCATACCATAATAAATTTGTTCTATCAAGTTTCATTACCGTACCTTTTCCTTCTTGCTTTGCCATTCTACAATTTTTCTTCCATTGGCTGTAAGTTTCAGCTTTACTCAGGAACTTATCTGTTCTGACTGTCACTATCTTATTTGTCAGTTTATCCATGTCATACACTCCTGGTTTACCCTGCAATATTTTTCTCTTGAACAGTACGTGCTATCTCAGCTATTAAATTTTCATCGCTGCCTATAACAAACTACTGCAAGCATCACTTGTGCTTAGTGAAACTATCCAGGTCAAACATGACACCACTTATTAATTATGCAGCACTTACAATTCTCAAGGAAACACAACACTGGCTTTTATAAAATTAGAAAATCTCTCTTTTTCAATGTAATAATCTCTTGACAACTGTCTATTTTCCCCTTATAACTTGTCTATTTAAAGACCGTCTGGAGTACTGTAAAAGATGATAGTCTAAAACAACAAAGGCACAAAATAACACAGTTAATTTTGTTTCAAACGGGAGGTAGTTCAAATCGTTGTCATCTCTGTATGCCTTATTACCGAAATTGCAATGATTATGCAAGATACTGGAAAGCTGAAGCAGACAAACATTCTTCATTATTTCTTAATTAGTTCCCTTGTGTCTTTTGTATCACATTTTCCCAATATCTAGCGAATCTTCAGTGGGAAAAAAATTACCTGGGGGAAACTTGTTTGGCAGAAGCGCCAGTGTGCCGTGCTGTCCTTCTAGGTCATGCCTGTGCTCAGGTGATGCAAGAGACGACTTTTCTGACAAATCAAAGTCAGACAAGCTATGAAGAGCAGATGGTACAGGTGATTCATCCTTCAGTTGCTGGTACATTGTGGTGTTCTTCTCATTATCCCTTTTGTGCCAAACAAAACATTTTAAAACATAAAAATTATTTTATTACTTTGGAAGCACAGAGAGCATGGTGTCAAATTTACAGGACACAGGTAAAACAAGTGAATTTATGTGACAGAACATGACAAACCACTACGAATCAGCGGTATATATCAAGACTGAAATTCAGACCTCACTGAAGTCACCAGGAATGATCAACGGACCTCCAGCCTAGTGTTCACATTCCAGTGCCAGGCAGTCACCTTCACATTAAGGGGACCTCAAGCTGCCTTGAGCAGGCAGCTAAGGATTTCTGTAGCACAGAAGAATCCCAGGCTGGCATAAAACCAACATATGCAGCATAACAACACCTGCTCTCTTCACCTTCAGCATAAGGGTGTTTTGAGAATGAACTTCCACGCACTGTAATTCAGAGATCCTGAGCCAGGCCCCAAGGTCGCAGAAACAGAAAGGTCGTGGATTATCCCTCCTACCAGCTGCAATTAGGGTAATATCTAAACATACACAACAGTGTACTATGGCACACATTTTGTTTGTTCATGAAAGGAACAATCCTGGCAGCATGATGCTTCCTCTCAGTGTCTCAGCTGTTTGATGGGAAGTGGGGAAAAAAGCCTTAGTGTGTTTTCTGTGGATATTCTATTAACAAAATGGATATTGATGAAAAAGACAGCATAAGCAAAGCCCTCAAAAAGTAGAACGGGAAAAGATGGAGTATCCTTATCAACTTGTCAAGCCTATGTTTGATAAACATCCAATCGCTCTCTTACCTTTGTGCCAATTCATAAAGAATAGTAACTTCTGTACCTATTGATTCTCCTGCAAAGCAGAAATATCTGATTAAAAACAGATATTGAGAATTAGAATTTTTTTCCCCTTCATCTTAAACTATTTAAATATAGAATGGTAAATTAATGAGAAATCAGAGAAGTCAACAGATACTCAACATACTGTGTGTTAGTGTCAAATGCTGTACACGAGCCAAAGTATTTATAGCCCAGCAACAAAGCAATAGATTTCTCTGGAGTTCAGAAAAATTACTAGGTACCACAGGTGCCAGATTTTACAGCCTTGATGTTTTAGTTAGCATACAGATGTAAAATACTGTGCTATATGGCAAAAGAATTAGGGGTACATGCCATTACTTCTTCAATAAAAATTACATAAAACCAATTCCATCACACTTGGATTTCGTCCACCCAGAGTCAGGCTAACCAGTTATCCTGAATAAAGGGACATACACAGGATTTTGCCTGCAGCATTCTCAGTGGCAGAGTATGTGAGCACAAATACAATTCAGTGCAAGAGACCTGAACTCAGACACTAATTTGAATAAAGAAATATGAGTTTCATGGTGTCACCTTGGCTCCCCATATTTTAAAATTTTTATGCAATTAAGCAAAAGTGGCAGGCAAGAGTTGTACAGCTGAAATTTCAGGGGATTGAACTGAAGGTCAGGATGGAAATGTGGAGACAGACGGTTGTTTATGCTTCTTCTTTACAGTCAAATCTTAGTACGCTGGATGTTCTTTATAACCCTACAAACATCATTTTATTTTAATGTGTGATTCAATGCAACACCATTGTGTTAGATATATTGAATTGTCTCGGTTGTCAGTGACTTTTCATAGTATATAGGATACCATCTGTTGGTTTAAAGGCATTTAATGTTTATTCACTACACAGTCTTCTCATTTGTAATGCAAGGAATCTCTGTAGCCACTGAAATCATTGAATACACTCAATCTTTTATTACACTGTATGACATACTAGCCGTAATACCTTTTTCTCATATACAACTCCTTTATATGAGCAATCGAAACTGCAACATGCTGCCACTATCTTTAATGAAAGGCAGAATACAGTTCATCGTATGGCTGGGCCCTGAATGTTTCTGAACAAAGTGATCTTCTAGAGCCAATTTCAGAAAGACGTCGGGGTCTTGCCCTGTTGGGGTCCCTATTTTAGGCCATCTCAAGTGTTTTGCTGAAGATGTCAGTTTTGCAGCTGACGTGTGGAAGTATTGCTAGTTGTTTGGGTCAGAAGGAGCAACAATTGCAATGACAGGAAAGTCTTTCTGGCTGAATTTCACTCATGTTAGCATTCCTTTTCTATGACTTTGCTGCTTTCTTCAAACTATGGACTGAAGGCAATATGCATGATATACTCTTACTTCAAGTGACAAAAGTTGATTTTGATGCTCATTTTACAAAACATGGTTACATTTTAGCTCTCCATTATGAAAGACAGCATTCTTTTCTGCACTAGCTAGACTATTTGGCACCAAGATGTAGGTCTCTTAAGAAAAATAATGAGAAATGTTAGGAATATACATCTGATATGGTCCTACTTCTTAAGATGTTTAAGTCTTTGCCTTTCCAACTTAATGCTTTGCCAAACAACAGGTGGGGAAACTGGGATAAACAAGTCAAAGGACAAGAGCATTTTCAGATGTGTAAGCTCCCATTTTTCAGACAATATGTCAGTTCTCACTGATAATTAAAAGGGTTTTGCTTACTGGTACACATTACAGTGTCCTTTCCTGGGTAACACTCCATCCAGCACTCAGCTATCTCTAACACCAGGATAACAGGTTGACTTCTAGGACTCCTGCTCAGGAGGCTCTTGTTCTACTATTATGCCCTACAGAAGCCATCAAATGCACACTGATTTGCAACACCAGTCTCTCAAATTCATGAGCTACTCAAAATTCTGAAAGGAATTACTCTCCTCTGCATTTTAAACTGATAGATCTTCCCTTTCTTCTCCCCCATTTTAATTTTCTATGTGCACCATTTGGGTGGGTTTCTCCACAAAGCCTATGACACTTTTTCTTGATGTATCCAGTGACAGATGATTTTACACCTGCATACAATTTAACTTGTGTTATTTCTACAGAACTATCACCCATGTGCAAATCAGCATGGCATTATCTTCCAACTGTCCAATGCAGGACTCCTTGCACTGGCCACAGAAAATTGCCTAGATGGACTACTAGATGATCATTTCTTCTTTCACTCTAACAGCACAGTCCAGATCTCTGCACTGCATTTACCCTTCTTGCAATCAACTGCGCTTTAGGGGAAAAGCTTCAGGAATCTGTAATTTTTTTCCTTTTAGTTAAACACAGATTGTGTTAAAAAACACCTGTGAGCTGTGCCCATGAGAACCCTCCAATGGAGATATCCAGTGCTTAGGCTCAACAGAAAATCCTGAAGCCTACTTGTAACTAAACTTCTACTAAACTACAGCCACTATATCTTCAACAGTTAAAATATGTATGTGCTAAGACAACTCGAAATGGAAGGTGTCAACACAGAGGACAGCTAAAAAAGTAAAATCCAGTCTTGTTGGAGCACTAAAGTTTTACCTTCTCAGACAGACGTCCCTATAAATCATTTAAAAGCAATCAAGAGGAAGTAAAGCTTCTTTTTCATTAAAAAGAAAAAACCCCAAACCTTCAAATTTCAAGAACGCTAATGTATCTCAGACAATAGGCCAAAATACTGCTACTTACCATAGAGGAATTTCCTTTCTAGCTTCTCAAACAATAGTACACTTTGATTCAGTTGCTCACGGAAGCCTTCAGCAACATAATAATCTACATCACTGGCTTGAAGCAGTTCCTCAAAAGCTTTAATAAGGCTCATCAGATGTTGATGGTAGGCAACACAACCACTGTGGATCTCTTTCATTTGTTGGCGTTGAACAGACAGTTCTCGAGCTTGTGAATGAACTAATGAATCATATCTGAGAAAATGAAATTATCTTTAAAGCAATTTTCTGACCATAAATAACATTTAAATATAAATAAAAAGTGAATTAAACTTATATTCCTAAGCTATAATTTTATGTGACTCAATTTTCTTTTAAAATGCTTTTACAGCCTCAGTGAGAAATGTATTGTCTCTAACTGTTGAGTTTTGTATTTATGGGCATAACTTGTGGGTTATTATCCTTCACTTAACTGCTTCATTTATAAGGCAGGCAGAAACTAAGGTGATGACTTGTTTGTCTAGTTGGAAATAACCCAGATGGCATGAAAAAGTGCCAAATTAAAGTACTTAAGAGTGAATACGTGAAAAGAATTTTTAAGAATACACATATTTTTCCTGACTGGTTGGTTTTTGTTGGTGGGTGGTTTTTTTTGCTTTTTTTATTACTCACTATGGAAGAACAGAGTGAGCTGTCCCTTCTTCTGAAACTTTATGTATTTCCTGCCAGGAGCACAATATTGCACTTTCTGAGCTGATGGTTTCACCCAGTCTTAAAATTCTGCATGTCTCTGCATGTTTATTACCAGTGACATGACCACTGACACTGCAGTGTCCAAATTCTTGCACTCCACAAGCCAGGATATAAATTTCAACTCAGATCAACTGAATTTATTCTGCACTTGCAAATATAGACTTTCCCTTTATACTGCCACTGTCTGTATCACAGATAGACTTCTTTCTACAGAATCATAACACTAGTGGAGAGGAAAAGGGAGAGGATCTGAAAAGATACAGGGAATCAAACAAAATACAGGGCATAAACAAAATCTATGATGGTGTGGGTTGTTACAGAATTTTTATTTTCATTTGTATAGGAACAGATGCATAACTCTGTTTTGGGTCTGTCACTTGTGACTCATGTAGTTGTCCTAGACAGAGGCCATAAAAACTTTGCAGCGATCCATACTGTCTCATGCCTTAATTTACAGTTAGATCTTCCTTTGTAAAATGGATGAGGTATATTTCCAAGGTATGTAAATTTATATCTACTATGTAGCACAATTGTGTTTTATGATAGTAATACCGAGAGATATACAATAGTCCACGTTGGTGGTTGCTCAGTGCTTCGAACTATTTCTACCCAAGCATTCCAAAAGCAGCCAAGAGGCTGAATAACTTATTTTCTTATTCCTTGTGCCATTCTATAGGCCCTCAAGACAATAACAATATTAGAGTGGGGAAAAAAATAGCAGGGGGAGGGGAGCTTAAAACAGGTTTGGTCTTATGGGACCCCATTCTGTGTCTGTGATTTGTATATATGCTATCCAAAATGCTGCCCCCAGTCTTACAATACAAAACCCAAGACTGATACTTGCCAGCCTCCCATAAATGATTTTTCATCTTATGAGCTTATGCTATAAAATTTCTTTCATTAACTTCTAGCTATATCCACTTTCACATCCTTCAAAAGAAAGCATTATGGCACTCAACTGCAAAATAAGTTATAACTAGAGCATAAACTTCTTATTTTACACATGAAGTCGGGTCACACAAACAGAAGGGCTAGCATGAATCTGCCAGCCAATTGCCCACAGAAACATTTCTATCTTAAAAGGGATGTACCATTTTCTTACACTTGTCACCTGAAAAAAACGCAGAGTAATGAAAACTGTAATGCTTTGATTACAGAGGTCAGCTCATCTCACAGAGTAACCTGAGGAGATCTGACTTGGATGTCTTGCAGCAAAGAGTTGTGGACCTGAGGGGTGGTGAGAAACACAGGTGCCTGACACAGAACCGTTACCGAGGATGATACAAGCTTATCAGGAGCAGTTCTGTTGAGAGAAATTCTGTTTTGTACTTCAAGGCATCTTTTAACTAAACATTTCAGTGGCTTTATGCTAATGTTAGTGAAATTTAGCCTTTACTATAACAATATGCTCCTATGTGAATAAAATTATCTTCATATTACCTTCCTATGTTATTTTGTATTGCTGTTTACAAAAAGGAACCTGAATCAGTACTAGCTTTACTCACTTGGATGGTGATGTTTCTCTCAGTTTGTTCTGAAGATGATACACTTCATCAAGATGCATATTTGCAATTTGTTCTTTTTCAAGTTCTGCCTCATTTGCTGATATTAGTTCCTTAAGGTTTTGTGCTGTCCATGTATCAGGTGCTTTGGAAGACTCTGAATTCCTATTTTCAGTGTGGATCTCGTAATCCATCAGCTGATGGACGCTACAAAATGTTTTGATTTCTTGCATAGATGTATCTTGCACTTGTGTAACACGTCCTTCCATGGGCAAGGCTGTGTCACTCAAAACTATATTGGAAATACCACTTGATAAAAGCTGGTCAGAGGTCTGCAAATGAAACACGAACATTTTGTACTTTTCAAGCTCAGACTTCAGATTCTTAATTCTTTGTTTCAATTCTTCTCTATCGTCTATGACTTCACAGTCATCAAGTGCATCTGTACTTGTTACACTCAATTTGAGAGAACGCAGGCACTTGGAACCTGAATATGCAGTGGCTGAGTCAATGTCCTCATGTTCCATGGAATAAAACTCTTCATTTATCTCTTTTAATGAATGCTGGATATTCACGTTGCTAATCTTATGATGATTTTGCATTTCTGAAAAACAGGAGGCTTGCGTGTGAATGTTAATATTTCTTTATCTGACATTCTGTTCTTAACAGCACTAGAATGAATTAATTTACTTCTGTAATAACCGAATAAAAATGCAGAATAATTATGAACCGCAGAGTATTAGTTTTGGACTTTTGGCCTCTTTCTATAATTCACCCATTAATTCAACTTGCACATCAAATATTTCAAGCCCCTTATCACCTTTCAAATAAACAATACTCAAAATACACCCGCTTTCTTTTCCCAAATGATTGAAAATTACTTTTGCTATATGCAGTCCTGAATCAGACACTGACGAAGCCCAGACCTTTCTAGCCACACAGATGATAACCTCAAACATAAGGCACTGAGATTTAAAAGTAGAATCTATAACTTTAAATGGTTCTTTCTAAAACTTCTAATTAAATATTCCTTTTCTTCTCACTTCAAAAATCTATACAAAACCAATTGGAGCATAAAGTCAGCGGAATTTTAAAAAGATTATCAACAAAATAGTAAAATTTGAAAAAGGGGCTTTAATAACTTCTTTTTAAAATGTGTTCTAAACAAAATCCATAAAAATGTTCGGTGTTAAAGGTTTTACTGGCACTTATTTGGCATGCACATCACACCCTGTAGTTAACTTTGCCATTCATAAGTAATGCAATCACCCCAGAATCTGACCAATAAAAAACTCTATATTCCTACATCTATTCTATGTTTATAGTTCTGTGTATGTTGAAGGCTGTATGTGCAAGTATCTAGGAAAATGGTTATTTTCAGGTTACCAGTAAATTAAATTTTCCCCTTCTATTAGTTCTGCAAAAGATTACTACGAATTAGAACTTCCCTTTTGGGAGTCATTCATTGATCTTGCAGAGCTCTTAATACTTTCAAATTGGTTTCCATGGAGAATCTGAATGCCCAGGTTCAAGCCCTAAATTAGTACAAAAATCTCGGGTGGGGGCAGCTGTATATGACAGCCCAAGTCAAGCCCAAGTACAAGAAAATAAAAACAAATATAACCTAAAATTTGGAAGAAAATTGAAGCTATAATACTGGGATATCAACATATTTGAAATTAAAGCTAGATGATGTTCTCTGCAGCACACAGATTGCTGCACACCATTACATATGTCAGTCGAAAGGTGACAGAACCACAGGACAAATATTTCCAAGAAAATGCCCGTGTATGAATACAAGTAGACACATTGAATAAGGGAATGCAACACTTAAGTTTATTAGCTTCTCCTTCTCTAGGAGTTGGTTGCTGCAGTAACACATATGTCAGAGAAGGTTGAGGACTGAGATGGAAAAAAGCCAGATACCAGATGAACTCAAACTCTGCAATCCTGATTTCATGCAAATATTCCAGATAACAAAAAGAGGAAATAAAAAGAGATATCAGGGGATAAATATTTCCGATTAGAATACTGGTTATAGTATTTAATGAAACACTGCCGCCCTTTAATTAAAAGGGAACTAACAAGCTCTCTGTCCACACACACAAAGGGCACACACAGAGCATGACCCTCAAACCAACTGACCAGCTTCAATGAAACTACTTATGCAAATAAAATTAATGATGTGACAAAGGATTACAAAATTGCCACATCCTCTGTACTATATAGACAACATGTTCACCAGGCTATTCAAGCCTTCCTGAAAAAGACTAATGGGTGATGCAGAAACACGTAATATGCAGTATTAAGCCTATTTACATTTTCATTAAATGATTCCATTAGGTTTCAACCTAGTTGAATGCCTTCAAATAATTCAGATAAGCAAAATTCTATCATTCAATTGCTTCATTTCAATAGTTCATAACTAGATGCAGAAGCAATAAGTAACAAACATTTAATTCAGAGAAGAGTTCAGAAGTGAGGACGTTAGCAATAGAGATCAGAGTTAGGCATACAACTCATTATTTTTACTGGAAACCAGACTCATAAATCCCTGTGGCCCTTCTGAAAGCATAACCCTTAAAAGACCAACTTGGATTCTTAGAGCAATTAATCCATACTATCAAAGAAAACAAGATTTAAAACCCACAAATAATGGCAAGGGAGACAATTGCTTGCAGTAATTTACAATTTCACACAATTCAGAAGAAACTGGAGTTCTAAAATTTCTTTTTTTTAATGCTATGCCATATAAATGCTCTACCTTGATAGCTTTGCTGATTTTTGTCCATCATATATTCATTCTTGCCTCCTGTACTCAGATCAACATCTGGCAACTCCACCTGGATTTCACCATTATCCAGTCTAAGCAATGAGTCAACTAGAGAATAGTGGTGGAAGGTAAAACAGAAGTCAGTAAGTGATTGAAAAAAATTTGTCAAATAGTTTAAAAAAAATCCCACACACCACCAAAAAAAAACCAAACAAAAAACCCCACCCCACAAACTCAAACCTGGTTCTCTAACGATTTGGAATGGGAAAAATCATCTAAGGAAGAGCAGCTACTGAAAATGTAATACAAACATCACTGGTCACATGGAACACTGTTGGCACATATCCTTAAAATTGATTCAGGTATTTTAAAAATAACTACTAAGAAGGTGAATTGTAAAGGGTTCCTACCAACAAATGAAGATAAACATTTGCAAGTCTCCTTTGCAATGTAACAGTTAATCATTTTTTAGTGCATTTATAAATGTTTCATGTTAAACTTAGAGAAAAGACTAAAAAGTTTCTCCAATATGAGTATTGATCATAAACTAATCTTTGCCACGTCCCATTGCATCAAGTCTCTGAATTACTAAGTGTGCAGTACAACTGCTATCCAGAGCAAAGAAATCAGTGTGGAAAGGAAATCACAGGACTGCATTCCTAATAGGTTCTGATTCATTTCAGGATTCAATTCAAAAGTACTGCCCTTCTCAGAATTCTCCATGGATTCTGCACCTACCAAAATTAATTGCTGTAGTCCTAGCAGCTTAAGTATATACAATAAAGTTGTGCCATATCTGTCTCTTACCACAATAATGTTATCATTAACTAAGTCTCTGCAACCTCTGCATTTGACAGTAGCTCACTTGCTACTTGATTGAATCTTATTTCTTGTATTTATATTCCTCTCTCCCTCATCTATCCTTTACATCTCTACTCAGTTTTTAATCTAACCGCTAAGCGCATTTTTATTTTTTGTTACCACTCCAAATCTTTATATAATACCCATTGTTGTCTCCCTTACAATTTGTCATACTTTGATGATCCAGATACTTTGTCAACAACTGATTTTATATTAAGCCAGCCACACTGGAAACAGACACAGATGACTTGACTGATCAGTTGAATATTGGAAAAACTTTTTTAGGCAGCATTAGCAAATACAGTATTTTTATACTCTGTCCCCATTACAGACAGTTTTCATTAGACTTGGCATCCTATAAAGGAAATTTTTCATTTACCCAAACATCGACATATACGTCTGCATGTGTGGGCACCCTGTGAAACTGTCATTTATTATATACTTTATGCCACGTATACACAGCACTTTCTCTTCTGTATAAAGCTGGTTTACATTCTAGCAGCAAAGATAAAAGAAAAAAAAGAAGGTGTTTTTCAAGACCTAGACATATTTGCCTACCCAAGAAAATCATAAGATTAAGCAGCATTGTACATAAGGAAAAATGACCTGGTTTTACTTTCTACTACAAGAAAAGAAGCCACTATTTCAAGCAGTATTACAAGTCATTATGTCTGCTCTTTATTTACCTCTCACTGATGTGCTTTCCTGCACAGGCTTTTCTTGAAGGTTTTCAGTTACAGACTCAGTCAATAATAACTCTCCATCTGTGTGTGGCTGAAATTGTTTGGTTTCTATTTCACATGCTTTCAGACCTTCAGAAGGTGCTCTGGTACAACGCCGTAGTTTTGAATCTGACTGCTGAATACAGGAGTTCAGAGACACGTTTCCTAATGGTCTGGATGATTTTAAGAGAACAGGCAGACGGGACTTCTTGGGCAGGTAAGCAGAATCAGTCTGAAAGAGGCATGGAATAAAACGGGGAGTTGGTGGCTCACACGTAACAGTCAAGTAAAAGAAGTATAAGCACATTCCAGGAAAAATAAAAATTTTCTTGTAAGATCAGTCAGCTGTCACATTAGTTTTGAAAATAAGATTGCAATACCCTTGCAACATGAAAAGCAAACATTCAGAGAGGAAAAAAACCCTATCCCACTGGTTCAATTTCCTGTAACTGCTGCTTATGCATCCACAGGCACACAGTGAACAGCTTCCACTTCATGAAGCAAGACAGCAAATTCACCATTGATTAGCAAAGGCTTTTAGTCAGTAGGCGTATTAGTTAACTCTGAGTTTGTGTATGCCCTAGGAAAATAGCTTTTCACCAAACTGACCTCTCTAACTGCTACTTCCCACTCTCCTCATTTATATAATTTCTGACAGTCCAGTAACTGTTTCCTTTAAATCCTTTCCTTAAATTGAGGATCTTCCTACTTTTTCACTAATTCCTCAATGTTTTTCATCTCTCTTTTTTGTCTCCACCCACCAGGCCCTACTTCATACCAGCCCTCTTTCATACCTTTGAAAAAATCAACATAGATTTGCATCAGTCACAGAGGAAATTTATGCTACCACAGAGAAATTTTTTATGAACAAGAATAGCTTCTTCACCCATACACTCTATAAATTGCTTCCGCAGGATTCCCATTTCCTACTGTAACAGGCATTCCATCATTGGAGTTGTAGGGAGAAGTTAAATTTCTTACTACATTTTAGCCTCTCACCTTTTGAAGACTGCATAAAATAAATGTTTCCATGTTTAAACCACAGAGCATAAAATAGTGCTCTCTCCAAAAAGATAAGAACATGCTATATGTTGATGAGAGTTATGGAATTGTGTGCAATAATAATAAAAATCAATAATGGCATGTTCAGATAGATTTAGTTTATTTTTTTGCTGTTCATTTGCTCCACCAGTGTCATAAGTCCCGTAATTTCTTTTACCACCCAATGTATTCTGAAGTACCTTTCCACATTCATTTCTTAGCAATTATAGTCCTTACACAATGTAAAATAATAAAAAGCAAGTTCCATTTTCCTAATGACATACTCAATTCCTTTTGTACATACATGAATACAATATCTGGAGGCTGAAAAATAAATCCAGGTGGAATGAACTTCCTGCTAGTTTTACTAAACTGCACTAATAACATCAAACAATTTCCACCTGTCTCATGGCCGCTGTAGAGACATATACATCACCCAGATTATCCAAAGTCCAGTTCAGCTGGATACATGAAATTATTTATAAAAGGCATTCAGAAGCAAAAGATAGCATTAGTCCAAACAAGAAAGCTTTTAAAGTCATTGACTCAGAGATTGCATTGAGGTTGCAGCTGATTAAACTAGAGAGGACTCTGGAAAATGATGAATCAAAACAGTGCACTGAAACTCCAGAAAAAAAGATTTGCAGAAAGAACTCTAGGTAACCCCTGTGGAGGGCAGACAGGCCTTTACGTGCCTTCAGAGAGACTGTCCTTCATTCCTGAGAATTAAGACCAGCAACTCAAAGACATCATTAGAGTTCTTAAGCAAGCCATCACAAGTAGATCTTCATTAATAGGCCAGCCAGGTCCTCAAACCCCTTCCCCCTCTACTACTCATCTTTACTCCTCCTGACTTCCACCTGCCCTCATCTCTTCATGTGCTCCTGGAGTCAGCCGCCCTGGATAGCACCAGCACGAACAGATGAGAAAGCACAGCCTCTCCTTTGTCTCAACCATTCCAAAAATGCAGGAACACCTACCACAGCAGCCAGCCTGCCAAACATGACTGACCAAGTGCCTACTAGACTAAGAACATTATCAAGACATCAAGAACTTTTTAATTATTATCCTTTCCTCCTCGAACATATTTTTTTAAGTAGAAAATTTATTGCCAATAACAAAAGCTTAAAAGACTAAGAATGTACCCGAAGAGACTCTGATAGATTTTGATGACATGTAAATTGTTTGGTGAAACAAGACATAGTTTTTGTGACTTAGGTTTTGGTTTTCCAGGGATATCATAACCTATTGCTAAGACTGGCATGAATTTTCTAGGGTGACTGCCAGGGACCAACCGTGCATACCAAAACTTCTTCCTTAAAATCCCAAACTGAACTGAGTTGTTTATGCCTGTACAGAACAAAGACTTATCAACATCTCTTGGTTTACAAGACTCTTCCTTCAGAAAAATTAATCCAACAAGAACAAGGCAGAATAAAAGAAAATTGTTCCCAATTGCTAGTTCACAGAAATCTCTTGATCACTAAAGTCATGGAAACCATTCTTTGCAGAAGGTGCTGCACCGTTCTCTATTAGCAGTGCACAAAATCAAAAGCACTACTCTCCTGTATCTGCTCTGCAAGAGCTAAAATCTTCAAAGAGTTCTCAGCTTCGCTTCTGTAACTGCTACTGAAACAATACATATAAACTCTTCAGGAGACACTGTTTTCCCACCTCTTTGGGATCACAGACTGCCTGCATAAAAAAGGTTTCAAAAAACTTACCTGGCACCAGCAAATTATGTCTCTACATTTAGGTTCTAAATAAATATGAAGAAATGCCCCCACAGTTTTACAGAGTACTACTGGTCATACTTCTCTAAAAGCAAGACAATGATAAGCCTAAAATTAAGATTTGAGTTTGTTGAAATCTACCACCAACTCTTCACCAGCATGCTCTCAGACATTATGTTAAGTCTTCAATTTTCTAAAACACATTTGCCATTGAGACTTAATAAGCTATCAGTTCAGAATGCTCTTGTTCTGCACATTACAAACATCTATGCAGAGATATAAGGTTGTACAAAGTCAGACCATTATGCTATAAACTATCTCTTTTTCCAAAAACTACAATATTTACTAGTATCTGGTCCCGGTGAGGATTGAAATTCAATTAATTAATGTTCTAAAGCACACTGAAGTATGTGATGAAAAGCTCGGAACATTAAGAACAATTATCTAAAATATATTTGGCTTACATCTCTTTTTCTAATTTTAAAAATTACACAAAAACGAGATTTAATATTAGAAATGAAACATATTTTTTCCTTTTATACATCTATTCCCCAAGTACCGAAAAGAGAATCTTAAATAAACTTACATCATTTGTTCTCTTTGTAAGAAAAAGCCTTTCATGCTGTTCACCCTTCTTATACACATTTTCTTGCTGATGTTCTCGTTCTGCATTTAATCTTGGAAATTCTGGTTTTTCTTCTGAGGCTCCTTTTTTGCCTTCATGTTTGAATCTCATGGCATTACTCTCTAAAGTCATTGTTTGTGTAGCTGCATCTTTCAATTCCACTTTCAGCAACTCAATATCCTTATTAGTCTGTGGCATTGCATCTGGATAAAGCTTCTCTTTCCCATCGAAAGTTGATTTCAATTCTACTTGCTGCTTTAAGAATTTATTGACCTGCTTGAAATGTTTGAGTTCATCTCTTAGTTGAAAGATCATTTGCCTAAGATCTTTTTCAGTCTTTTTCTCTATATCTTCACTTGAACATTCTTGCTCAGTTGTGTTCAGATGATCTAACAGTTCATTTACAATTTTCATTTGTTCTTGTCTGCTATATACAGGAAGGAGGAAAGAAAAGGCATGAATTTTATTTTTATTTAAGCAAACAAGAATACCTGCTAAGAAACACTTTTGCAATATCTTAACATATTTGGAATTCCCAGGAGATTCTGTTTTACTCACTAATGAATTGCTAACGAACAGTTTTAGGAAACCTTTTCACACATAACATGTTGTACCATAAATTGCTTTTCTCCTATGTATGACCATATATATTCTACTGCCCCTTTCCCCATTCATGAACAGATACTAAACCTCTGGTAACTAAATCAACTGCTTACATAACAAAGCAATATAAGAAACAGGAATGGATATGCAAGAGTTTACTCTCTGATTTAACTACCTTAAAAATAAAATTCTACCAAAACCACAGGAGACTCTAGATGTCAGGTTTTTCTGAAAATCTATCCCTTCATGTATTTCTAATGTAACTGGGAAGATGGAAACTGAGAAAGCAGCCAAAAGCCTGCAAAACAGCCCATTACAGACCACCAAACTCTCCCACAGATAACTAGTGGTCCACAAACAACAGTCCAGAAAGCAATGCTTTAGGTGAAAATGAAGCCAAATAAGAGACATTTAAAGCATAAGCAAGCCCTCAAATTCTACAGATTATTTCATACATCCACCAGAGAGCTGTTTGTGCCACTAAACATGTAAACCATCATTTAAAACAACTTAATTTGTGTAGGTAACATTTGAAATGGTAGATGCTAACTAGGCTTTTTATGTCTTTCTCTGGCATCTAACGTCATTAGTGAGGATTCAGTTAGGCAACGTACAGGCTCATCACCAGTCAGTCTGGTCATTTATACTTGAACATAGAAAAGATTACACACTATAGCAATAAAGATGATGGTGCTAGTAATACTCATTAGCAGACTTATAAATGTTAAATAAAACAATGCTACCTATTAATCTTCAAAGAGATTACTATCTCCTCATTTACCATTAACTAGTGCTTTGACAACTAAGACTATTTATGCCTTATGGAGAATTTTAAATAATAATGTGAAAATATAGAATTGCTTGGGTAAAGTCAAGTGCAGTGCATGCTGAACACAGAACACAGGAACTAACTCGTGTCTCCACAAGATACTCTGCTACCAGCACTGCTGAGCATCATGTATATGAAAGGTCATTCCCATTACTCTCCAGAAACCACTATGGCTCGCTGAAGGAACACTGTTGGGCACTGAAAAAAAGTCACGTAACACTGTATATGGTCATTAAAGTGCAGAGAGAACTAGGAAAGGAAAAGGAGAACTCTCCTGCAGCAGGTGGCTGAGCTGGAAGAGGTGATGAGAGGTGCATAGATAGCATCAGGGAGGCTGAGGAGGAGTCAGATGGCTGTTCCAAGTGTGGTCTGCAGTGGGCCCATGGCCACACATCCAACACTCCCCCACTGGCACACAGGGAAGGGAGGGGGGGCAATAATGCAGAGGAATGGAAGCTGCAATGGCAAGGAGCTGCAGGAGGAAGAGACTTCCCCCAACGCCTGAGGTGACCTGGCAGAATCACTTCACTGCTCTGCGGATGGAAGAGGAAAGACCTGCCCCATCAACCAGAGCAACTAGGGAAAGGCAACGGGTGATAGTCGTGGGCGACCCTCTTCTGAGGGGTGCAAAGGCACCATCTGCCAGCTAATGTGCTCTCTGAAGAGGTGTGCTGCTTACCAGGGGCTCCTGTCAGGGCTGTCACGGAGAGGCTGTCGAGCCTCGTACAGCCCACTGACTGTCATCCACTGCTGTTGTTTCATGTGGGCACCAGTGATCCAGCCAGGAGCAGCCTGAAGAGTTCAGGAGGGGCAACAGAGCCCTGGGAGCAGCCATGTGGGACTCTGGAGTGCAGGTAGTTTTTTCAACAATCCTCCCGGTCAAAGGGAAGGGGTTTGAAAAGACCAGTTGAATCTGGCAAATCAACAACTGGTCACAGGACCAATGCCTCAGCCAGGGGTTCAGCTACTGCTACCACAGGACTCACTTTGGGAAACCTGGTCTGCTGGGGGCTGATGGGTCCATCTGTCAGAGAAGGGGAAGAGCATCTTCTGCCACAGCCTGCACAGCTGGTGAAGAGGGCTTTAAACTAAAGTTGCCAGGGGAGGGGAACCTCACTCCATCCCACTCCTACCAGCTTGATGCCAGTGCCAGCAATAGATCCCCAGAGCTTGGAGAGGGATCACAGGGCAGCAGGAGAGGCACTGAAGAGCAGCAGAAAGGAATTTCGGCCCCTCAGTCAGCTTCACAGGGTCCAATTTAAATGCCTCTATACAAACGCACATAGCATGGACAATAAACACAAGGAGTTAGAGATGTGCAAACACCTGCAGGGCTGTGACCTTACTGGCATCATGACAATGTGGTGAGATGGCTCCTATGACTGGAGTGTTGGAATGGAAGGATACAGGCTCTTTAGGAAGGACAGGCAGGGGAGATGAGGAGGTGGGGTCACCCTCTATGAGCAGCTGGAGTGCCCAGAGCTCTGCCAGGGGATGAATGAGGAGCCGACCAAGAGCTTATGGGTCAGGATTAAAGGGAGGGCAGGGACAGGAGACATTATAGTGGGGGTCTGCTACCGGCCACCCCACCAGAAAGACCGAGCAGATGAATCCCTCACACACACACACACACACACACACACACACACTTGAAAATCACTGGTTACAACTAGGGCTTATATGGATTTAGTTACACAAGTATTTTCTCCTGTATGAAAAGTGAGCTAAGCACTTACAACATGGTTCATCTCAGCACAGTCCTACAAGTGGTTACACTGGAATAACCAATTTGTCAACTGCAGGACATGGGCCCAGACTCCTTAAACTGCTGACAGAAAGCAAACCTCTGTCCAAGCAGTTCAGATGAAATAGCAAAGGCCACAGAACATACAGTAATGTCCATTAAAAATTAACCCTGTAAAACAGTCATTGTAACTCCAATTCCTCCATCCTCAGTTCCTTACACATACAATTTTTACAGAAGTACAGTATCATCCCCTCCATCATACCACCTTTCACTGGCTTGTGTTCTCAGATATTTTTTTTTTTAAAAAGTACCACCTATTATCATCTAAGCCCTTTACACTGCTAGTTCCCATCGTGAAAACAATCAGTCCCTACAGTAAAGCTCCATCTAGCAGTAACTTTGGAGAGTTTTTTGTCTTGTAATGGGTTTTTCATAAGGATTTCTACTGATAGTATGTTTCCTAATTACTTAATTGCATGATAGACTAAAATGGCTCTGAAGGCGCCTTGCCAATCTCTCAGGTAAATTAGACAGTGCCATTATCTAAATTCACTTTAGCAAAATCACTTTATTCTCTTCTCAAATAGAAACACTGTCAAAAGCAGTACATATCCCTCATACTTACGTAGATTCCAGTACAGATGTTCTATTTTCTCTTAAAAGAGATGTGAGTAACTTCTCTTCTGTTTCATGTTCACCCATTCCTATTCTGCCAAACTGTTTGCCAGTTGTATCATGTTCGAACTGAGGGTTATTTGGACTCCTGTAATGTCTATCTTTGCAGAAGCTCTCTGAATAGCCTGATGGAGTTATCTGTTAAAAAATTGCAAACATTTTCCTTATTACACAGGTATGTAATGTTCTATTAAATTCAGCAACATAATCTTTTTGTAATCTGGTTGAGTAATTCCTGATGCTCTTTATCTACATTAAGAAGCATCCACAGATATTTCACTTACTTTTTATTAATAGAAAAACTAATTAACATCTATTTCATATGATTAATTCATAGTGATCAGTTGTTTAGTAAGAAGTAAGTAGATTTCCCTGAAGGTCTTTATCTGTGAAGAGGTATGAAACTTCTGGAATGTTGCCTGAAGATTACAGCTAACTTTTTATTAGTTCACCTTTGAATCATCTGCCTTTACAGTACAAATTCTGTCCTGGGATCTCCAGATGTAAGCCCTGATGGCCAGGACAGGATACAACTTGAAGTATTTACAAACTGCCAACTTTTTCTATGTAACACTGCAGATGTGCCTTAGGAAATTTCTACATGGAAACTCTCCAGTAATTTAACCCCCATTCAAATCAGTGAGAGTCTTCTGACATGAGAATTCTGACTGTGCCCATTTCAATACGATTTCCATCAGTAGATATCAGCAATGAGAGATTAAGATGTTTGAGTCAAAAGAACCTTTACAATACAACACCTACCTGCTTATCCACCTCACAAGGAAAATCCAAAGATACTTGAAGGCATACCTAGTAAACAGAGCAACACAGAAATTATGAATTTCAAAGAACAGAAGATCATTATTTTTCAACATTACTAACCAAAATTCCCCTTTTCTGTCATATTTTATCATGTTATAATTTTTAAACCAGAAGGGTTCAGCTTTATCTGTACCCCACAAGCCTCTAAGATCCCTTGCAACCTGAATTATTTTATGATTCCATGATGCTTTATATATTGCATTGCTTTTGAATGATGGAGTAAGGACAGCAGATTCCTGTATATACGAAAATGCAGTCAACAAGTTGCCAAGCTATGAAATATTTCAATCCTGAAGAAGATCTACAGTATTTTCTTCTTCAGTCATAGCAGCAAGTGAATCTTACACAATTTGTACTCAGGCCTGACTGCAATGGAGGCTGAAGATCAGTGAGTGTGTATGTAAAGAAACAGTTCCAAGGGATTTTCTGTCATCCCCATTAAGGAAGATCATAAGTACTCAAACAAGAGAAAACAAGGACCAGAACGAAATCTATCTTGACTGCAAAACCCTAGCAGCAGAAAAACACAGGAAAAAGCTTTCAGAAACTCTTTAGGATAACAATTAGTTGAAAGCAAAATCAGATACCAAGAAAAGTATGCTTTGTTTGCAAAAGACTTTGTGTTCTAAGAAAATAAGAATCTTCAAGGGCATGCAGAGAAAAGAGTACTGTAACAGCATGTACCCAGATTGGAGTCCTACCTGACTGACCCTCTCAGAAAATTGACTGTTCTGCATCTTCCTGTCATTGTCACCATCTTCAGTCTGCATCTCAGGCTCCTCTGTTATTTCAAGACACTACACAAAGTATGGAATGATGTGAAAATGTAGCACAAAAAAAATACTGTGATATGAAACATGCATAAAAAAGTCAGTGACATGTCTTAAAAGAAAAATAAAAAAAGCCTGTAATACAAAGTAACAAACACTGAATTAGATTTCTTCAATAAAACCAAAGAAAATTACTATAAAACCCATAAATTACTCATATTAAATACAGTGGAAATTTACCTGCTACATTTCTTCATTTTTATTTAACCCTTTCTCCTCAGAATTTACAAAACATATAAAAATCACTCAACCTCTTCTGGCAAAGAACCTCTATATCTTCAGTCACGTTCTCATTGCACCTATTTTATTTTCCAGTTCCCAGAATTTATTTTCATTTGCAACACAACTTAGACTCTTCCCCAGCATCCAAGAGAGAGACACTTTTAAAACAAAGCTATACACTAACAAGATTTGTAACTGCAACACTGAAGGATACAATCTGCTGTGTCTTGCCTAACTTTGCCATTTTGTAGCAAATGGTGCCAAATAATTTTTTTCTCCCTGTTTTGCACAGAACCCGATCCATCTCCCATCACTAATATTTCCTGAGCAATGAGGAGGGGGAGGAAGACTCAGCTTTTATTAGTAGCAGAACACAAGTTCCTGACATCAGCATTACTGACAGTGAGACCAGAATCCCTTTGGTTTGTTCGATGTTACATCCCAGCAACAAATCTGCAAGCAAGGGATGAGACACACACATTGCTTCTCTCTCAACAGCAGCAAAGACCACTAGTGAGCAAGCTGCATTTATACATGGTTCACAGAAAATATTTTCACTTTATTGAGAACTCACTTCCTTTACTTAGTTTTCTCTGGAGGTAAGGACAGAATTTAGCCTTGCCTATGCTGGTTTAATAATTATCATAAGAAAACCTCTTATTTACAAAGAATGATTATATTCAGTAGCCACACTGTGGTACAGCCTGTCAGACAACAACATGAGTACCAGGACAGTCTTTCATCCCACTTTGGGATCCACCACAAGTGACCTGCAGTTACCACGTGCCATCACTCCCCTGTGATAAGACCAGATTGGACATTTATATCATCTTGGTTTATAGCAACATTTCCCAATCTAATAGAAAATGAAAGTTATTTAAGATCTTTGCTGCTAAAATTTCATTAAATAGTAGAAAAATGCAAAAGCAAAGGTAAATATCAACAATGCTATGCCTAATATGCCTAAACCATAGGTAAGATGCAGCCCTGAGACACAGGATTCAAACTGCTTTGGGTAAAAAATTTTAGTCTTAAAGCCTTTTGGCAATAATGTAGCTCTGCTGTGTATAACAATCATATTTTGGTGTCACTTGGGCTAAAGAAAAATTACCTTAAGACAAGAAAAGCAGAATCTTCAGCTTAATTACCAAAAATTGAGATTATAGGTACAGAGACTCAGAAGACAGACTGGAAGGAAAGGAACTGGAGTCTAGGGGTCATGGCTGTCATATTTATAGCTTCAATGGATACACAGCACAGTGCTGAAATGTATGGCATGAAAAGAGAAACCTGCTTTCCCCAGTATTGCATGCTGGAAAGTCCTGGCTCACAGCATGTCCATCCAATCGCAGACAAACAGGATTCTGCAACGAGTGTTATTTTTGCTTCCCAAGAACCCTGGAAATTGAATGTATGTGTGAGGCCTGATTTTTTAAAATTGAGTATGCACAGAATGTATGCATATATGTATATGAAATAAATGAGAAAAGCCTTTTTATCTTCCAATCCCTAGCAGTATAAGCAACTCTAATGATTTTAAGTATGAATTTTAAAAGGCAGAAACCGGATGGTGCAGCATATTAATATATTTGCCTTTTACTCTTAGAAATCTCTATTGAAAACTAACTTCCAAGTCATATTTGAATTATTTTGGTATTTTCACTCAGACTTGGTTTTCTAGGATAACACAAAGTAAAGACAATCTGAAAACCGGAGGAAGGCACAGAGGACTGTGGTATATAGCAAGAGCATGCATCATAAAAAGATCATATTGTTGCAATCTTAGGATGCCAAAAGTCCAATAATGCTAGCTATTATAAAAAAATTGTTAAGGTTTAATATTCCATGTGTAGATTCAGGGCAAAACCTGCATTTCTGTATTAAAAATAAACTTACTTGCACATATAAGTTATCCACTGAATGCAAATACCTTTCATGACTCAACATTTTTCAGTATTTAGCTTTTCCCAGGCTACTGTTTGGTTTAATAAGTGATGATTCTTAGAATGAAACTATTACATAAGACCAAGAGGTTATAGCACACTATTAGAACAAATGACTGCAGTTTGAGCCTGGTTCTATGGCCCTATGTCTGAGAGGCTGAAAAGAAACTTTCTGTGCTCCAAGGAATACAACCTAATGTTCAACAAAATATTAAAAGAAAGTAAGTGTCTTAAGGCCAGAAAAAAAGTCTACCAAGAATAAGCTGCTTGTTTAAAGTATTTCCTTGGAGACTGAAAACCTTGAGAATGTTTTTCCTAAATGAACCACTGCTATGCTTGGTTTGCAAAGATCCCTGGAGCCCTGAAGGCTGAAATCACTGAGGCTGCTTCTCTCAGAGAAAGCAGATGTTCAGAGGACAGTACAAAAACAACCTTTTTCTCTCCTCCTTCTCCCTCCCTTCTGAACATGAAGCCAAGAAACAGAGTACTAAGGGCTGGGGCTGTCAGACCTTTGGGAGATGCCCTACAGAGGCACCAACATGCAGAATTATCAGATTTGTGCTCCAGCTTTGTGAAGGAAAAGAAAGATGGGTTCATTTTAAGAACCTGAGAAGGACACATCTTCCTGGGTCTGTCCAAATTCCGCTTATACCACATACATTAGTGTCATCTCAGCACTACTGCCAACAAATTCTAGCCCAAAACACACAGAAAAAAATAGAACTTTAGGGGGTTTTGACAATGCTTATTAATATGCAAAACACATTGTTGTTACAATCCATAATCCAAAATCCAGGTTGCCATTTATTCCTCGACTGATAAAATAGTACCTTTTAAGCTAAAAACTTTTAATTTCAGATCCTTTCACTTTTGAGCTCTATAATACTATTATCATTCTGGTACAGGTTAAAATACCATATTTTACTTCGCTATTTCCTTTACCAGAATTATGAGGTTTATTTATATTTTATAAGCTTCACTCTTTGTCATTGTACATCTAATTTCATGTTGACAGCTTCTTAAGTAAGTAGCCCCATATGTACTTTTCATGCCGAGACAAATGCAAGAGCATACAGTATCTTGTCATGATCTTAATACCAAAGGAATTCGTGTCCTGTGCTAACTATGGCATCCGTGGGGGTGCAGCACCCTCTGCAGGATGACGAGCCAAATTGCTAAAAATATTAATCTATAGAAAGTGCATGCACTCTGAAACAGATTGCCCACAAGCTTTTCATGCAAACTTATTACAGGAAGGTTGTAAATTCATTATTTTAATAAAAGCAATGGGACCCCTAAAGGTCAGTCTGTAATTTAAAACATATTTCAATTAAAAGTTGCATGAGTACGTTGTAAAAATGAAAAAGCAAGAATATTTTGTGACTTTCAGTGATTGCTCCCAGCACATCTGCAGCACATACAGGAAAAGGCATAACCCTTTTTCCAGACTCCTGCAGAAAAATCATCAATACTACAGTTCCAGTTCCAGAATTAGACAATCCCTACGTGTAAATGATTCAAACTATTCCAAATTTTCTGTTCTTTTGAGTTCAATTCAGAAATTGGAGACAGAAGATACCAACACCATAATTATTCCTTTTTGTATTTTTTCCATCCTATTCAATATGTTGTGCACAACAGCAATGGAACTGAAAGCAAAAACCACAACAGGATATAAAGAAAAGTACTACCAGCCACATTTCAAGTAATACTTCATAACAAGCTTGAATGTTCACTAGAATCTACAAGAGCTTCCCGAACATCCTTCATCGTTCATACGTAAGACACATGGGGACCCAGAACCCAAAATAATTCTCAGTGGAAGTATTTTGTCGAGACCTCTTCTTCCCCGCAGCTAAAACCAGTCTTAGCTTTGGGTAAAAAAATGAAACACCCCAAACACTGATTACTACCTCGTGCCTCTCAGCAATCTACCACAATGCCAGCCACTTCTTCATGTATTTCTATATTCTATAATGAAGGAACAGCACTGTGTTTAAGTGACCTGAAGTGCTGTTCTCTCTTTTTTGGCTACAGTGAACCCTAGTTGTTTTGCAGATGCAGAGAAGATACAAACTAAGCTCTTACAGAATTAGATACAGCATGAGAATAACTCTTGAACAGTAGATAAGCAGACTTCCAGTAACAACTAAAATGTTATATATTGCTTGCTTTGTAAAATTAACTATTTCCTCCCCTTTCAATTGACAAGACAAATAGACCACAGCCCCAATTAATATTTTAATGTGTATGTTGAATCCTTAAAATCAACTTGACACATCACTGAACACTTGCATTGAGCTGGTTTTCTGTTGCGCTAACATCTTAAAGTTGTTAACATCATTAATTTTAAAAGATATAAGGAATTAGCAAGATAAACCCTGAGGGTTTTACACTCATTCTGCACTGATGTAAATTACTCCACAAGGTATATTAGATGTGAGAGTCAGATCCACCACTTTACCACAGAAAACCTACCTCACTGTAGTTTAATACTTTTAGTGCTTCCTTCCTTTGAGAATTTGTTGTACAAAGTCCAAGCTGTTTTCTCTTAAGTTCTTGATTAATTGACTGCAGGTCCTTAACCATCAAAAGAAGGTCAGTAACCTAAATAACCAAAGGAAGAACAAGCAAAACTGGTAACATCCATACTAGTATGAACACAAATGATGATATATAAATCTCCAGCTAAATCTAAACTGCAGAGTTGGAAAGTCCAAGCTTCTGTATCTGCTCATGAGGTAATTTCCCTATGTATGAAAACATGACTATATATTTGTGAATTAATGTGCAAAAAATCTTGACTTGTAAGACTGCAGTTTCCAGCCACGTTATGAGGTTTCACTCAGTAGCAAGAAGAAACCTGAGGGCACCTCACACCAACAGGCTGATTTGAGAAGAAACACTTCAGTGCAAGGAAAACCAGCATTACAGGGAAAGAGTAGAATTCAGAAACAACCCAGTCTTTTATCTCAAACATCCTTTATAAGCCACTGTCTTTCCAAGTAGTTTCACAAACTCTGAATGGACAATCATGTTCAGAACTCTTGAATGGACACACAGACTCATGTAAGTATATCAAGAAGGCAATGTTTGTAGAAGAAAAGTGAAATCTTATTAGACCAATTAATATATTTACAAAAAAACATCAGATTTCAGGTATACAAACCCCTTTTCATGTAAAAAATGGTTTATAAACATCTTTTGTTAATGAGCATCCCTGAACCTACTGAAGGGAATATATTCAGAGATAAAATTGGTATAACCCCAGAATGGGACTGGGACACAATCTGGGACTTTTTTATTGACACCTCTTCAGTATAAGGCAAATGTCTTTCCTTCAGATTACCCAGCTCCAGATTTTGGACACCTGCCTACACTCAGCTGGCCATGAGAAATATAAAACTTCACTTATGTTCATTCCCAAACAACCATAAACAAAATAATTCCTTATCATAAATTGGTGCACCGATCAGAGGTCACTGCACAGGATAAGGAGTCAGAACTAGTTTCTGAACACCAATACTGATGTACTGTAGGACAATGGTCTGCACATTTAATCTCTGTGATTTTCAGTTCTTCTGCAGAATGCAGATAACACTAATTTACCTGAGGGTTATTTTGTAACATACCACATTTACTGAAAGATTTGCAAATCCTGGGGCTGGGAGTGCTATACAGAGGTGTAAGTTACTGACACCACTACCATGTTCATGATAAATAGAGGTGCATGAAATATACATTGTAGGTTACTTAATGCAAAAACTTTTCTTTGGAGTTGGTATAGTTCATGATGACTAAAATATGATATCAAGTCTGAAACCTGAATCCAGGTGCCTAACTATCATAAAACCTTTGCAGCAAGCCACCTATCTTTCAGCTGATTCTGAAGCTCATGTGATATAACAAAGACCAAACAGTTCATAAAAGGTGGATCACCAACCACAGAGATGAGATCTTCAAATCCTTTCGAACTACCCAACTGTACCTAAATAAACCTTTTTGTGAGAGATACACAAACTAGAAATGAAGCAGAATCAAGCCATTAGAAATAGTAAATAATTTTAAAAGATCAATACCTTTTTCTTAAGTTCTTCAAGAGTCAGATGGTCTATCTGTAGGCTTAAATGATCTTGCTCTCCTAAACAGATACTCATATAAGATGTTTGATCTCCACAGAAAGATAGTGTTTCATCTGTCAAAATAACCAAGGACAGGAATTATTTAAGAAACTATTTGCAGGAAAAGACAGCATAAAACACAAAGACAGGACTTTTGAATAAGAACCTACCAATAAGCCTGTGGAAGGCCAGTTAAAATGTTTCATCCCCCAAAATAAGCTTTGTTTAATTGAGCAAATTTCGTCCTGATATTTCTTTGTGCTTCTGACACGTAGACATGCTGAATTTTCTGTGCCTGTATTTTCTGTGGTTATCAGCACGAGTTGTGAATTCTGAATTATAATTTGCATATTTAGCATGACAATTAGAAATCATTTTTAGGAAGGATAAGTAAGGCATGAATAGTTATTCTGTTTTAACTATATTTTTATTAACATGAACTTAAGGTCTCAAGGCAAAAAGCCGGGTTAGACAAAGTTATTAAATTTATTTTGCTTTTGGGTCAAAAGATTGCATTAATTGAATAGAAAATAACTACTTGTTAATTTCCACTGTAACTGCAGAAATTATTTGTTATGTTTCAATAAACACCTGTTCATTTATAATATAGATGACAGTTAATTCTATAAATCTGTTTCATTAGATAGGGACAAAACAGGACAAAGAAGAGACATCCAAACCCTTTTCCCAGCTCTGACACTGATCACAGGGCTCCTGCGAGAACCCAAAGCTTCACAAATGGTTACTAATTTTTAGAGCCTTCATTCCTACCAGCCTCTCCCTCCACACAACTGATTTTTGAGAACCCAGGAGTATCCACAAGACCCTTTGGCCTACCCTGGTTGTTCATCATCTCTGTGATTTTGAGGTTGGAAATTCTGAAACGGCAGCAGTTTACCTTTTGTCACTTATCATAGCTGTCAAGGGAGTGATGCTAAAATTGAAAACCTAAGTTGAAAGGGGTAAGTGAACAGGCTTTATTGTTATTTATATATCCCCTATGGAATAAAACAGATATATCTGTACATATGCAGTAAACTATATTTAACAACGTCCACTTACATTATTCTTTTCTGTATCTAAGTACTTACTAAAAACACCTCCAAAGAAGTACAATAAAAAAGCTAGAAGGTAAGTTATATTTAAATCTACAAGTTCTGAATTACAAAATAACAAAGCCTCTGGCTCTTTTTTCTTTCTCTAGAAATACTTCTTCTGTTAGGAGGAGTCTAGCCAGTTCTGGAGACACAAGCTCTTTACCAAAGTATTGTGAAATAATTATATTCCATAGTCAGAAAGTGATCCCATGGCCACAGATTTATTCAAAGCCAGGAATCTCTGGCTTCTTCAGAAAACAGTAAATTCTATGGGTACAAAATTGTAGGCAGCTTGAAATGATCACTGCAGTAGAATTGCCATAGAATTACTAACATTTTGCTGCATGGAAAGAGAAAAGCTGTCCTTCTGTATATGTCCTGATTGCTCAAAGACATTCTGTTACAAATCCCCCAAATAATTTTCAGTATAGAAAGCTGAAAAGAAGTCTCTTCACAACTTTTTCTACTCTCAAACATTTCTCCATCACAGCAAACTGACTGCAATAAAGACAGTTCTCTTTTGTGCAAGAAGAAATAGAAAAGGGATGGGCTGCACATGTATACAGACCTTGTCGGTTTTTAATGTCCTTAATCTGATCTTCTAAGACCTTCTGTAGATTCCGATTAGCTAAAATGTCTTCCTCTAGTTGTTTTCGCAACATGAAAATGTTGTTTAGTTCCGTCTGCAGGCTATTTATACTTAGGAGAAAAAAAAAAAAATCTTCAAGATTCAATTCAAAACATTTTATTGTGCACCTCAGCATCTTTTATACATCCGGGCTTCCTCAAAGAACCCATTTCAAATTAGCCACCGCTTCTGTTCATCACACAGTTACATCATTTTGATGCATAAGCACAAACAAATCCCTGCCTAGAAAGACAAGACTAAATGTTTACATATATGGCCTTTTCTTGCTCTTTTGAGCTGTGCTGCTTGTAAATCAGACTAAACATGACAGATATATTCTGCCAGCCAACTTTTGTGTAATTTTCTTTAAAGGATAATCAAAATTACTAACTTCTGAAAAGTATGCTAGAAAAATATCATTATCACATAATACTGATGGCTCTGTATGATGGCACAGTGACTGTGAAACTTTGTTCCCTTGCTGCAGAACTGTACTATCTAATCTAATGCTCCACTTAGGAAAAAAAACCCTTAAAATCATCTTTCATTGAAAGTATGACCCAGACACATCTAACTGGCTTATTTCTCCATTTATCCAACAGTCTGTAAAAAGACCTTTTAAGGTTTAAATTGTCTCAATTATATCAATGAGGTGTAAATACCAAAACTTAGAAATGATAATTTGTCAAGGTGAATTAATTCTTTAAGCAGCTTTCTTCCAAGGTGACCACTGAAGCTCTTACTTTAGCATCAGTCACTGCCCCTCAGGCCCCGTGGCATCAGCACCTCTAGCTGCTCCTTGCTAGACCTTCCCCATACCCTTCACAAACACTGACAAGACAGTGCTGATCAGTCCATAAAAAGACTTAAGTACACTGAAAACCAAATTTGTCATAAAATGGAAGTAACTGGATTGAATAACAAATAAAAACCAAGGTGTTACTATTTATTTTCACATTTGCTCAGAACCTCAGTGTTTTAAGATAAATTAAGCTGCTGTAGAATTTCCAATCCACTGCACTAAATGCCAGAGAATTCACAAATCTTCAACAAAAATTTAAGTCCATCTTACAGGAGACTATACAGGAACAGAGAGCACATCATATTTGCATGAGAATAACAGCATATTGTAGGAACACATTAATTAAAAGGCAGCATGTATGAAAAGACCCTCTGTCTTCTGACAAGTGTTCTGTTGTCAGTGTTTCCTACAGAATCGCTTTAACCAATTCTTCCTCATTCAAGAGTGTTTTTGAAGAGAGAGGTTTCTTAAATGGTCAGCAAAAAATTAAGATAAAAACAAACCAACACATTACTAGAAGCTAAGTAAGCACGTTTTCTCCTTTTCACGAGTTAAAGGTTTTACAAGAAAAAGCACCAATTCCCCGTTTGGAGAGACAAGAAATGCCTCGGTCCTGACATTCAGTAGCTCATTTTGAAAAGTAACTATCCAGATTGCTTAAAATAAATAATGCCTAAAAGAAGATATGTCAGCAAGAAAACAGAGGTTTGCCTAAAATCCATGTCACTGCTGATGGCAATTACACAAATGAGGAAGCTGAATCTATTTGTAGGGCTTGTTTATCAGCTCCCCAGAACTCTGGGGGTTCAAGCCTTCCTTCACAAGATTTACAGCACATCTCAGCCCACAAAAGGATGAGGTGGAGAAATAAAAAGTCCTGACTCCAACTTCCAGCTCTATGGTTGAATCTCTCTAAGCATCCTCTGCAAATCCCTGCATGACGTGTAGTACGCTCTGTGGGTGCTGTAACTCTGTATCAAGAAAAGAGAACTAATGATCCTGATCCTACAGAAGTTAACTGCAAAACTCCTGTTACCCTAATAACTACAGTTATAGTTTTCCTCCTCTGAAAGATATTTTTAGAAAAAACAGTATCAGAGCTATGTTCCTTTGCTATCATTACTATACAGAGTGTTGACCTTAACCACAGAACATGTTTCAATGTCAGGTCACACCCTCCATATGAAATATTAAAATAAATTGGCTCCTTCCTTCATTTGGTGATTGTTCAACAGAGAATTCACAAAAGCCATTGCTCGTTTCCCAGGGATAAGAAATAATCTCCATAATCTGACTTCTATCACTATTTCTAATGAAAAAGATTTTAGTATCTAAAACAGCTTCTGAGCTGTGGCCAAGGACAAGATGGCATGACTATTAATTCTCTTAACTCAAATACCAGAACTCATCTACTCTAGTGCTATTCATTTTATGGTTTCCCAACTATAGTGGTCTATAAACCAACTGCAAAATACAAACACACATTCCCACAACGTTGGCATTGCCTTCAGGCCTGAAGAGTCAGGAGCTAGCTCAAAATGCTGTCAACACCTAAATAAGATGCTTGTAATTATAACCATGGAAGTAAATTTTTTACCATTTACATTTATTTTACCTAAAGGCTAAAAATTTTCTTTATCATAATGTCTCCTCCTCAACTGCCAAGCAATTATAGGATACAAAGTAGGCCACAGATTTCTTTCTAACATGTTGTGTTTGATTTTAAAAGGTTAAAAAACACTTGCTCCTGCCATGCTTCTGAATGCTTTACATTGAAAGCATACTATGCAAACTTCAATTATTCTGTTTTGTTTAACCTTCTCCAAAATCTTACTGGCTTATGTTCTCATCAAAATTCTCACAGTGTCACTTTTAAGATAAGCATTATCTGTATCTTCGGAGTAAACCATGGCAAATCGTTCAGCACCCAGAAGTTCACTGCAATTTGATTTTTCCCCTATATTCCAACACAGGACACGTAACTCCTGCAAATCTAGCTGCTTACTTTGATACCTAAATGGAAATCTGGCTCATCTGAGATTCCAATCCAAACAAAAATTTTCAGAAATATTTAAGTAATTTAGATAATATAACCTCACTTACAGAAATATTTATCTTTTAAGGATAAGTTTATGCCTTAGGAACAATTGGCCAGTACAAAATAATCAGCACTCCAGTTAAACTGCACCTTTTTTCACAGCTTCTGACTTTTGCCCTTTTGAGATTAGATTATCCACCAAAACAGAGAAAGTACTTACCTATCCGATTCTTTGAAGGTCTTCACTAGAGTAGAATAAATATTTTGTTCTTTTCTTAAAGCAAGGATCAGCTTTTCATATTCAGCTTCCTTATTTTCCTAAATTAAAACAAGCACGTTAAACTTACAATGTAATTTTTAAGTTTGCACATCTATAACTATGTGCATACCCGTGTCCTGAAGATAACGTGAACAAAGCAGAAATCAAAATTTGCTGAACAGGACTACCAACCTCCAAAGCCTACTATGAATCTGGAAACTATTCATGATACCTAAAACCAGCTATTATTAAAGGAGGCAAATACTGTTTCACTATTTACCTACCATAAGTGAGTCACATTTCTGAACTGTGGTTCATCATTTTTATCACAGTCTAAAATGCTCCCCCCCGCCCCCACCAACCCCAGGCATCCTCACTTCCAAAGTTTACAACTCAACAACCTGGCAGGTACCTACTTCAGAGGAGGGGAAGGGAGAGAAGGGACAACAGACAAGTCCAAGCTCCAAGCACACATTTTACAACATTGTCCCAACAGTCACTTGGTGTCCTGGATAAAACTGGCTTTGGGGGAGAGGTTTCTATAAATTCTGTCCCATTTCTGAACAAAATGAACTGTATCAAGCTGACAAATAATGGATGAGTATGTCAGATATGTACTCGTCAGCTTTCTGCACACTCAGCTGGGTCACTGTAAGCTGCTGCTTCACTTGTGCAAAGAAAATAAAATTGTTTACCTGCAGTCTTGCTCACAGAAAGTATATTATTATTACTAGAATAAATCCAGACTCTTATGCTACATTCTCAGTATGGATCCACTAATTTCCCAAGACTTTTTTCACTCCAAAACAACCATACAGACACTTTTTCAGCAGGAGGCAAAAAATGCAGCTATTTAAAGGAGTATTTGCTTGCACTTATTACATAAAAATATCTAAGGTATTGGCAGTCTCAGAAGAGAAAATAACTGGGGTATCTATAGCAAATATAGATGTATTAATGTCAGACATATATTCATTCTGCCTCTACTTGAGAAGAACAGTAATCCTTGTTGCTTCTCTCAGTTTTGATTTTCAACTGAAAACTGAAAGGAAGAACACAGCTTACAGGGAATTTCATCTAAGGGAACTCTCAAGAGATACTAAATCATTAGTGAACAGATCATTAACAAGAAAGAAATCTACACCCAGGAGTTCTAAGCAGCTGTTATTACTCCAATTGCAATTCCTAAGGAAGGAATTGCAACAAAAATTCAGCTACAGTAGAATCTCGTTAATTCACACTAACGATGCAAAGACTCTGTTAATTTGAAAAACTCAGTATTCTGCAAAGTAAACAGTACAAAAGCAAGGACAACTGTTGTTTGCTTTTAATTATTTACACTCATACTTCACGCTATGCTAGCAAATACGTTAAATAATATTTTGCAAGTGTAATCAGGTTTTGATCAAATTACTCCTGTTAAGGTAATTGAATGTCAGATCTTACTGCAGAAAGAGCAGCTTCTATGACCTATCACTTCAGATTCTTTGAAGAAGTGACCTTGTGTCTGTACATGTGCATCATATTCAGCTACCCTCATTCCTAATGGTAGCTGTATTCAAACATATGTTTCCAGTTCAATTTATACATTAAATACTATTCTGCATATGAAGTACAAAATACTGGGCTTCGTCTCGAGTTTGTTATCTAGATCAGCAGAGGAGGAGCACACAGCAGTGACTTCTGCTGACTTGAGTACTGAGAAAAACAAAGGCAAACAGATGGATGTGGGTGATCCAGAGTCCGTTAATAAAAAAATCTCTCAAAAAAACCCATGTAAAAAGTACATCTTACAGCCTGAATTGGAGTCATATCAATGGGTTGGAATCTCAGCCTTTCAAGAACAATCACTAAACATAAAACACACAGATTGCAATTTAACTTGGAAAAAGTTTGATCACAATGACACTTATCAGTGACGCAGAAAGCAACAGGAGGAAATAAATCCTTTGACTTAATTTAGTTGGTTAACAGTCTGTTAAAAGTTCTAGTGAACTCTTCCATATGTCTGATACAAGCCTTGCAATTATTACTGAAGACACTACGGAGCTCTATCCTAATTAAAAGCTCTTTCTGAAGCACTGGCAAAGTAATGTCACCCTGAAGACTTTACGGTACACAAATTAGATAATGGTTGTCACCAATTGTTCAAGGTCTATGGCTGCTGTATTAACAAAGCAGTGTTATACATAGAACCATGCTCTGGTTTCCTATGTTTCTTTAGAATTCACATATTTAGTTCTACCTTTGCACCAAAATCTCACTAAGCTCATGAAATCCTCCCGACTCTTTTTTTTTTTTTTCCCCCCACATAACAGGAAACATGAGCAGTTTCTTAATTTCAAATGTCACAGACTATTACACAAATTATTAAATTCTAAATTCAACTAGTTAGATAGAGTTTAGCGAAATCATGAAGTGTTCTTGAATTTGAGAATCTTTCATGAATAATGAGGATGAGAAGATACAGCATGAACATCATTTTTTTTGTACATTATTACTGTCATTTCTAAATAAAGCGTAGGAGCGAATTATTCCAATCAACTCCCCAACGGTACACAAAACATAAGGCAGCTCTGTAACTTAAATAGACCATAATGCTGTGGGAGTTAATGAAACATTAAACCTCTTGACACATGGTGTGAGGGAAAATGTGTTAGAGGAGATAGCTGCAAGACATCCAGGACCATATTGCAGTGAAAGATTTATATTCCCATGAAAGGAGGCAATCTAATACATTAAAGTCTATATTTAAGTCTGAAATACTATTGCTAAGCAGCAGTGGTGGAAAACATAACTTATTTTCATTAAAGGTTTCTCAAATTGTAAGCAATGAAAGTAAAAGGTTTATACCTCCACAATAAATAACTTATTGGCAAAGTCACAAGACTATCCAGTTGCCTCACTGAATACTCTCTCGCTTACAACCACCATCAGGATTTCAAAAATCTCTGAAGGTTAGAGGATGAATGATTGAGAGAAGGCCATAACCTATACCTCATCACCAATCCATCCATCCATTCACCAGTACCAGAACTTGGTAATTCCTTCTAACATTGCAGTAAACTTTATGTATGGTCTACCATAAATGAAACTATCGCTAATAAGATAAAAATTGTTACAGGCCACTGAGTCATATACCTAAAGATAAAAATTACTATAGCAAAAGACCTTGTTGACGACTTTTAGAAGATGTCATCTCAACCACAGAAAATGTCACAAAGCTGCTGGCTCTGAGGAACTTATGGCCCTTCTTGCTGATATGTGAGGCAAGACTAGTGGACTATATACAGATCTCCAAATACCACTTCATCAGGCTAACTCCTTTAAGATGGAATTTCTGCTAATAGAGAAATGGTGAGACACACCAACCACATCCATTCCCATCACCAGGCCATGTTCAGTGTCACAGGTAAAAAGCATCATGTTTAAAGTGTGTGAAGACATGGATATTGACAAAAAGGGTTGCTGTTTTCAACTATAAGCTAATCTCATCAAACCAGAAATTGAACTATCACCCCGTTTGTGTTCACAACATCAATTTCAAGAGACTGAAAGCAACAACTTCAATGCACTGACCACTATTTAAATGACAGGATATTTGTATCAAAAAAACCCAATAATTGCATCACTTTCCATAATCAAGACTCAGCAACAATCTCAGCAGCTAAGACATGTCTGCAGGACTGCAACTGCACCAGTTCCAATTCTCACAAGACCCATCAACTGCAATGCTGTAGCAACATCAGTAACTCCCATGCATTGACTGTAATTTCTCCAGCTGCAGCAAGTTACATCACAATAATTCTTCAGCTCCCTCACTGCACAGTATTAACTCCCTAAATACAGGGTTAATTATAACCAAAGTAAAATCATGTGCTGATCATACAGGAATTAGAATGTGACTTGTGTCTGCAGAAACATCACACTTGCCTTCCAGCGTATCACCTAAATACATTTCCTACTCCACCCTCAAGTGGTATATAAGCTCCCCCTCCCAAAAACAGACATCACAGAGAGGCTACATAACAGCAAATCCGAGAATTATTTTTTTTTTTACACTTAGAGAAATCATTTTAGAATTAAAAATTCTATCATTGTGGCACCTTATTGCAGTGTATGCTGTGTGCAAGATTACACATGCAGCACAGCAGAACCCAGAAGCACAGCTCAAGGACTGAGCAAGAGCTGCTTTTCTCAATAATAAAATAAACCACAAAGGCCTAAAAATCTGTGTTAGAAATATATTTACCTAACCAATGCTCAAAAAAAAGCGTTTTGTAAGCACAGGAGTATTGGTTGAGAGAGAAGAGCATTAAAACACAAAATCAACTAAAGTTTCCAAAATTATATGGAGTCCACTGCATTTGTAAATTCCTTGGCTCTAAAATATACTTCATTCCAAGACTTTACAGATACCAGAATCAGCAGTTGCATGACTAACTTAATTATTAGTGCCCTTGCACACTCTCTAGCCCATGACAGTGGCTCAAGAATCCAAACTCTAATTAGAAACTGTCATTTATCTTTTCTGGCCTGGCCAAGGCACCCAGCAGAGCTTTGGATGTTGGTTCCTTTAAAATTTATCATTACATTAAAATAAAGTAAAAAGGTATGATGAAAGAGAGAAAGTTCTGCATCTCTCAATTCCGTTTCTTCAACTTTATAGATCAGTGAGGCTAGAAGAGCTTGGTTTCTGTTCTCTCTGGTGGGGAGGATCCAGCTGTGCGTTTGTTGAGAGTTGGTGCAGCACTGTAAAGTCATCAAAGAGTCCAAGGCAGGCAATGAGAGCAGAGCTCTGCATAATCTGTGTCCAAAAAACTTCTGATTAATATGCCGAAGTGGGTTCTTACTGGAGATATCTTACACATAGGCCGAGCTGAGAGGACAATGGGTTGTGATTAGCTATTGTTCACAATCACTAAGTGAATCAGCAATAGAGAATAGATTGTGATTAGAAGGTGTGTACTGGGTCATTACCATGCCACTATTCTCTCTCCTGGTTATACACCTGTACTGGAAGTGGGGTGTACAGAGGAAAGTTAGTGTTTGATTTTCATTAATTCTGTATGATTCTCCATCACTCTTCGGTCTCTTTGTGACAGAATTTACGTGCATGCACTGCAGTTTGTTTTACAGAGGTAGAATTTCTATTCAACCTTTCACAGACTTTATTTTCTCTGCATATATATTCATATATACTTTGATATACTCTGCACTTGTACCTTGGCAAACAGCAATGCAGCTCCTTTACTCTGAGCTTGTCAAATAACCCGTGACTCAAGGTCTGCTTGCAACTACCTTGTTTAGTAATAGTGCCGACAACATATTAAGCATCTCATCACTAGTGTTCAGAATGTGACGCAAGAAATAGCTCTCATGTTTCCTTTGCCATTGGCTCACTTCATTTTAAACTTCTTGAGAAAAATCTCATTAATGACTGATATATTATTAAAGAAACAAAACAGCTTTCTCCATCATTAGTACATACTAGTCTAATTCTTTTTACTTTCCTGATGCTTTTGGAGACTAACATACTAGGCTGCAAACAACACAAAAAGACAAGAAATGTACCTTCAAAAACAGCTTACTTGTTCAATAATCTGTACACAATAATGAAAAATGCACTGATGGAGTCAGCAAGTGATTCAAAAAACTTAGCAGCACCTGAATTTTTCTTTCTTTTGCTAGTACAGAAGTGGGGGGTGAAGGTCGGAAGAACTAACTCTACATATAAGACTTTGAATTTTGACCTCTGATTTCAGGTACTAAGAAGTCTTTTCAATTTATGGCATCAAATAAAATAACGGCATATACTGTCCACCTTTTTTCATACACACACACACACATTTCTGTACTATTTCCTTTCTTCTTTGCTTTAAAGTAGTTTTCTCCTTGCCCTAGACATATCTTCACACCCACCTATATTTTTTATCCTCACATTCCATATCTCTTGTGGTCACTAGCTCTGTGCAATCTTTCCCCTTATCTATCAGAAGTACACAAACTCTCCTCTGCACCTCCCTTCATAAACACAGAGACCCTCCCACTCAGGGAAATATGTCTGCCCTAATGACCACAAAACTCTACTTCTTTATGGCAGGAAATATTTCACATGCTTTCTGAGAGTAATGTTTAGTGATGCCATCTAAACTCATCAGAGTACAATACTATGTACTCTAATGATGCTAAATCAGGACCACCACAGTCATACAAATCATATGACAGCTATTAATAAAGCTATTGTTAACTTTTTAATAAAACAGAACATTTTGATATGGTACTGGTATGAAGGAAAACCAGCCCCTTACAAAGTATATGAGTCCACAACTTCAAAGCCAAAGTCAAAATTCTCTTCAATTTGAAGTCAAGGTATTTATCTGCAAATTATCAGAGGTATGAAAAACTCACCTCTAATTCTCTGACTATCTTGATGATTGACTGTTGAGACTGTGCAGCACATTTTTCCTTTACTAAGCCTTCATTTTTCAGTTCAAGTTCTTCATTGGCTCTTAGAAGGTTCTTGTACTTATTCAGTAGCTCCTGCAATTCTGCATCCTTCTCTTTAATTGTTCCATCAAGTTTCTTAACAGAAGAAAAGAATGAGACAGTTATACAAAATTTACTCTGCTTTTATATTGTAAAATAGACAAACAAACAAAATTCAGAATATCCAAGGATGATCCAGTGCACGTTCTTTACATACCTCACAAAAGAAGAGCTCCATTTAAGATAATAGAAGCAAAAAAAAGATAGAACAGAAGCTTTCCCCAGCTATCCAGTCTTCTAAGTATTAAAAAATAAGTCAAGGAATGCCCTTGGCCTCCAGGTATAGAGTACCTCAGCTATTACTCTTTGCATTGATGGTTGAATACCATCAGTACTTTTCAGGGTTATACCTCCAGCCATAAAAAAACTGAGGAGGGGTCCATTAACATTCAGGCAGCTTCCTTCTCACATATGTAATTTTGAATGGGCTCAAAAAAAAAAGATTTAATATTTCACTATCTATACCTATTCCTCAACTGCTTTCTGCACAATAAACTGAAAATCATAGGCACTTCAGAGCTTTTAAAATATCTTACCAAAACAGTGAAAATTCTACATAAGTATTAGTAAAGCTTCCTTCCTCTTCTGTCCACATGCTTCATAAAAACCTAACAAGAAATCTTGTTGAATGCCACATGCTATATAATTACATGTCTGTTCTGCAAATACAGTATTATCAAAATTGAAGGATTATCTTCAAAATCAACAGTAATTCCAAATACAAATGTGATTTTGTAATAATTCCTCATACAAAATCAAATTATAACTTTCCATTTTTCATTTCAACTTAAGTCTACCTACCTGAAGCAGTAGATCCTTTTGATTGACATTGTCTGTTAGCTGCTTGATAACTAGTTCTTGGCTCTGCAACTTCTGATTGCCTTCACTCAAAAGAATATTGTAATGATGTTCAACTGCTTTTTCTTTCTCAGTCATTTCACCATGTAATTTCTCTAGTTGATTTCTAAGGTCCTATCAAAAAAATGAAACTGAATGTTTAGCAAATCAACTTTAAAAAAAGTTTAAGCCTAACAACCCACATCATCAGTTTAATTTTCCATTGCTTTAAATTACTCATATCACCAAATAGTCTGGAGAATGCATTTAAGTCAGTATCTTTCTCCTGGCATTAATTAATACAACTAAAGAAAGAAAACTTAGAGATGAGGTGTCAGTATTGCCTTCTAAAAATCTAGGTTGTTATTATTTAAATGCTTCCCATACAGAATGACTGGACTGGAAGGCTGTAGCGAGTATCATGCACATAGATGTTGTCGCTGTCAGAATGAACACTCACTTTAGAGTTAATTTATGCCCTTGCTAGAAATAGAAGGAAATTGGTTACGGGTGATTCAGTTTCTCATTTGCTCTTTTTCTCATCACACCATGGAAATTCTTGCACTAACACTGCACTACTAGTTACTTCTGCAACAAACAAAAAGTCAGAAATGTTAAAACATCTTTCTTTTGACAAGAGCACAAACTTTAAATGACCAGTCAGGTCAGTCTCTTGATTAGAAGTTGCAAAGAACTTGATCTTGATTCTGGCTCTGTTATTTACTTCCTACAGCTCCAAGGTTAGTTGCATCATCTCCAAATCTTAGCTCCCCATCAGAGAAACACAGACTTGTCCATTTTGCTTCTAAAACCCAATCTCTTTCAATAGCCTTATGCAGTAGCAAGTCCGAGGGACTCTCAGATCTATCAGGATCAACATGGACTCCTGCAATGTAAAAAGCAGTATCTCCATGCTTGCAGGTCACACACCCGATGCACACCACAATTAAAGCTTTCTCCTCTGCCTTCCTATAGATGCAGCGCCACACTTGAAAATCCCCCATCTAAAAATGTAGCTAAGGTTTCAAAGTCTGACCACCTGATAAAGCCTTGGGTTCCAAGCAATAACATCAAACAATGCCTACTCCTTACATTTTGCTATGAACTGGGATAATCACTATATCAATGGAAATATATGAAATTACTAGCATGTAACTGTTCCTAGTTACAGAGAGGAAAACATGCAAGAGCACAGGGCAGTAGAAAAATTCGTAACGCCTTCTCTATCCTTCAAATTTCTCTCCCACCATCACTGTTCGTATCACTTCAAACTTTTTTGCCGATTTGTTGGAAGTTTCAACACTGTCAATTGAAGGAGGCACAGCTTGCATATACACCAGCCTCATTTGAAAAGCTTTTACTCTGCAAGATGATCTAGAGCATTTACTACTGTGTGGAAAAACAGAAGCAGAAACTTGTAACAAAGGAGCTGTTGTCTAAAATTAAACAAAAAAAATTTACAGCAGACTTTATACTACCTAAACTTCTCTTCAGACCCAAAGAAGCAGGTAACACAGCCTACATATTAAAATAAACGTTTTCCATTTATTCCCAAAAAGGGCCCGTTTGTGAAGTATCATAAGTCCTTTAAATAGTTTGCACATATGGTAGTCACCTATAAACTTTACATTTGCCTCCACTAGGGTTTAAAATTCAATAGTAATTTGTTATTCTGAGTACAAAGAAACAGCATTAGTGACACTTTAATTGTAGTCTCTTTACAAACTGTTTTATGTCCTTTTCTTGACTTAATTACCTTGCTTCATGCAGGTTCACATCAATTCCTTAACATCATTTTGCTACTTCAGTTTTACTTCTGTTTATTTTGCACATTAAATACAAATTGTCATTTGCATCGCCTTTTGGTTTACTTGCTTAATTTTAGTTAGCTTCATTATCAGGAGTCAGCTAAGAAATCCCTAATAGCTCCCAAAAAAAACCCTTCAAATGTTATTCAAAGAATGAATAAGCTTGGACTTCAGTTCTGCAACCTAATAAATGTAATTCTTTTCAGGACCAAAAGAACTTGCTTGACTAAGAAAACTGAAGAACTGTAGAATCAGGTCCAGGTTTTGTCTCCCAAATACGTTTCTATTTCTTCCTAACTACTAACTATAAATATAAACTGCAGTGCAGTGCAGCTCTTTTGGAAGTAGTGTAATGGTCTGATAACTGCAAAGTCTTTTGGCTTCAAGTTATGGAGCTCTTCAAGTGGGCCACATTAAGCCTATTCACACACAACACGTGAATTGCAAGCAAAGGATCAACTGCAGTGTTATGATTTTCACTGCATTGCAAAGTTCACTACTTAGCTTTCTATTTTTATATTGGTTTTATACTATTACATCACTGAGAGGCTTTAAGTGAATACACTACCCATAAGGTAACTAAACTGATATCAAAGGAACACTTTTGACCTCTCCTATAAGTGACCAATACCCTGTGACTTCAAAACCATAAACAGCTTTAAGAAGATGACAGACATGCACGGATAGAAAAGATGCTGCTGCAGTAGCAGTACTACACATATCCCCAATTATCTAATCTCAGTCACCTTGGTATCCAACACTGGTCAGGTACAGAAACTATGCTTCTGCCTTTAAAGCAGAACAAACATTATGGCTAGGCTTGTGGAAGGAGGTGACAAAGCATACAATTGTGGAAGAAGAAAGAGAGCCTGCAAAGAGACTTGCAATTTTCAGATACTTTGCCTCTACTATTTCTTCCCCAGAGTTCCCTAAACCCTTCTCAAAACAAGCTAGAGTTGAGACTGAAAATTATCTTCTTTGCATGAGCTAGAATTCTGCAACACACAAAACTATCCATCACTGTAGCAGGTTGCTTGAACTCACTGACCACTCAAATTGTCTGGGAGAAAATCTATTGGTTTCTATACATTGAGTTGCAAGGATAATGTAGTATCTACAGTTCTCAGAGCATAAACTTTGCAATTCCTTCTGCCAACCTTTTTCCTCAAGAGACTTTCCTATGATTAATGATAGTTGAACTAAGAAAAATGAATGTGAAACGCTATAATGTAGAAGACTGGAGCAGATGCCTCCCTCTCCTTGTCAGATGGAAAACAGGCTGGTGAATAATTAAGTTGTGAAATTCCAAAAACTCGGTCTCAGGCTAAACTACAGGTAGGAAGACTAAATAATAAATTCTGCCTAATGAGTTATTCTGCATTTCCCCAGCCAACTGATCAAATAGGAATACCTAGTAAATACACTCTAATTGTCTACATTTAGGCCTGGACAGAGAATGGATACTTACGAGTGTTTAATCATGTAAATCCGAACAAACTCTTTGATCAAGAAGCACTGAATCTCTGTTACAGACACAGTAACATGGTGGACACAAGCAACATTAAGAAGTTGATGTTTATTCTTCATCAATTATATGTAAGAATATATGCCCAAAACTTCTTGTTTCAAAGAGCTTAAAGTGATGATGACTACTGCTTAATAGCAGCTGCTGGAAGCTACAGAACTCAGAGTTCTTGCTTTTAAACTTGACCTAATAAAAAGCCAGGGCACCTGGCTAGCCAGGGATGTTGTTCAAGAACATCTACACCCACTGCTCCAGAAGACTCCTAGAAGTGGGCGCTGTCATGCTTTGATGACCAGCTCACATGTAGCAGTCTTAATTTACTTTAACCTTCTTCCATTCCAGGACAGTAAAGCCCAAATCCTCTCCAGTCAAACTGGGTTTACAACAGGGCAGAAGTAAATTTTCTGGATACCTAAGGTTCTGGGGGATTTGTTGGTTTGTTTGGGTTTTTTTAAACTAGATTTATGCAAAAATTTGGATTATCCCAATCACAGTATATGAAAAGTCATTGAAAATTTCCCTGTGAGGAGCTAAGAAGCTATTCAATACAGATGTTGAGGGCATTTTCTATAGTTTATTACACACTTTTGCTAGTTTTAGTCTAACAAAATAGAAACACTGACAAATAGGTATCTTGGAGCATACATAGAACAGAATTTTTAAGGCTGTCTCAAAAAATTTGCATCAGATCACTGAAGTGGCTTTCTATTTGTCAAAGAGCAAAATATCACAGCATTTTCTTTACTCCCACATATCTACTATTTAATGGGCAACATTTCACAGGTGATGTTGCTATATCCAAATGTACTGGCAACTCTGAAATTGAAGCAGCTGTTCTGAAAGGAGTAGGAAATAGGTTAGGGATATAATTTTTATAAGACTGCTCATCTTTTGGCAGGAATGCTTTTCCCCAAGGAGCTAGTCATTTACATGAAAAACTTGGACATAATAGAGTCAAATAGGCTCCTATAACACAAGTAACTTTGAATCTCCTGGCAACTCCCTACTCAGTCCTATTTTTCCTGTCCTTCCTATACAGAGTTATATCCTAGCCCCCCTGAAAGATGAAAAAAGTTCTAAATAGAGAAGACAGTTAAATATAAAATACTTTAAATCAATAAAACATGTTCTTTATGGCTGTTTTACTGACAGGAGTGATCTGTTCTTTCTCTCCTTAACCTCAACACCCTGAAGAAATTTCAAAGCACACCAAAGATAGAGACTTTGTGACGGCAGCCTAACCGCAGTTGACAAGCAACCAAAAATGCAAGTTAAACTGGGGGCAGAGAGGGGGAGAACAATTTATTTGTTTGTAGGTAAAGAGATCCCTCTACTGGTTTTAAGTGATATTGCAGCAATAGCAATTTCCACATATACCTGCTTTATTAAGGTCCTTATTTAATAATTGAACCAAAACATCCACTGAATAAAGACAAGATCATTTAATCTTTTATGTAACTTAATGTAGCAGGAGACTAATCCCTAACTGAAGAGAACCAGACTCTGCCTACACACAGGACTTCACTCATTATGCAAATGTTGCCCTAATGGAAGCAATTGTGAGTTGACTTTAAGAAAAATCCACGAGACATACAGGTGAGAAGTATGTTTACGTCAAACACTGAGCAGAAGGTGCATCCTTTTTTCAAAGGAAGAAGAGAAGAAACCTGATCATTCCCTTTGTTGCATGAGCTGTGTGTGCTGGAAGCAAAAGTGCTTATCTAAACGCCTACAGCAAGGTAAAAAACCTAAACAGAATATGAAGCAAGCAAAATTAATGAACAGATACAGTGCAACATTTTTAGGTGGAATTGTTATCAACTAAACCTGTGCTTTGGGAATTTTACAAGCAGAAATTATTAAATATACAGCCTTTACAGTGACCCTGCTATGATAGCAAAAAGCAAGCTGAAGTTTGGCTTAAGGTTGCAACTGGCTACTTCTGTTGTACACTAAAACTTAGAAGAAAGTTTAATTTAAGTAGTGTCATTTAAGATAACGTATAGGCATGTAACAACACAAACACAGCAGAAATAAAACATATGCTGTTGTGCACAATAATATTCTCCCATCAGAAAAACTGAAGCCAATAGATACCATTTATGACTTAAAATGGCTAATGATGATTTTTTTCTAGGACCTAGACTGTCAAAATTATATTTATTTTAAAATATTTTTCTGTGCAGACTATGTGCCAGAATTTTCCTCAATCTTCTTGGCTACATTCTTTTGAGCAGTGGCTTTAGGCAAATGCATTTAACCTTCCCCAAAATTATTCAAATTAAAAGGCTAAATTTATTAGAAAAGGACTCGCTAGAAGTGCTAAATTATTTTTAAACTTTACAAAATAAAGGAAAAAAAGTGATAATAACATTAATGGTTTTGTCACTTCTGCTCTTCTGTAGTTGTGCTTCATCCAGCTCCTTCTCCATTTTCTCTCTTTCTAAATTCAAATCATTTAGCTCTTGATCGGTCCTTTTAATCCTCCTTTGTAGTTTACGATTCTCAGCATCCTTTGTAAGGTTTTCTGAACGCAGCTCTGCTAAGAGGGTCTCTTTTTCCATCAAGAGAGCTTGATAATCCTCGGCACCCTGAAACATAAAGCAACATTCAAGTTCTATAAGGATATTTTGTAGAGACTGGAAATCTTTATGCCTGTTGCGTCCAAACCCACTTCCCTGGCACATCCTTCCAGTACTTCAAAAATTGTGGTGCAAAAATACAGTGAAATGACAGTTATTCACACAACAGGGGAAAAATCTTACACTAAAAATTTTCTCAACTAATGTAACAGTTTTCAGTGACATCCAGCACAGGATAAGTCTTGAATAACTAAGAATTAGATAAAGGTTGACCTGCAAAGGAGTCCATAATGCAAATGGTATCATATTATTATTGGTTCCCAAAGCTCTTATTACAGAAAGCTTTCTACTTTTGGGTCAATTTGAATCCAGACTAGGTCAAGTAGTTACCAAGTCATAAGCATATTTTTTAATATGAAATAGTAAGTCTGATTTGTGTTCTTCCCCATCACATACTGTTACAACTAGCCTCAAAGTTCACACCAGGGATGACAGGAGTAGTGAGCTATGCAAGCATGATCTACTCACAGAACTGCCTTCAACTCACTAGCTAAGTAGCAGATCAGTGAGGAGAAAGGTTTGCTCTGTCACCCACCGTGCAATATGGATTCTATGGACAGGAGGGAGTAGTTAAGCACTTTTTAAATCTAGAACATTTCAAAAATAATCAAACTTTCAAAAATGAAATATTACTCTAATTTCAACCCTTTCAAAGCAGGACTTCCAGGGTATGAAAAAGCAAACCTAAGCTATAGATTCACAGGCCAAAGTGACCCGAAGAAGAAACAGGACATACTTTTCTCAATAGTGCACACTTAAAATTTGGACTTAAGTGAAATAAATGGCTTTTGAAGAAATCGAGGTGTTCTGTGAGAAGTAAACATTACTACTCCATTAGACTCTGAAATCAAAAAACAGTAGTCAGTCACAAAAGCTTTATGTGTGTACACTTCAGATGCAAGCATATCAACAAGCTCCTCCATTCCTGCTGAGCTAGAAGACCAAGCGAATTCACAATCATCCTAATGGAAGATTCATCACTGCCTCTAATCAGTATTAGTTAATTTTATCAGACTTAGTTTTAAGTAAGTCTGAAAACATGACAAGAGACATATGTTGCCTATTTTAATATCAAATTCTTACTCTCTGCCATTTTACATTTTAAGACCTTTATAACGCACGAATTATCCTCATAAAGTACTTTCTCCTCCACACACATGAAAGCATTACTAAACCATTTTCACAAACAACATTCCACTATTTTATAAACAGTGGTTTCACATTGTTGATATAAACAAATCCAAACAAGTGTCACATGCCCAGTCCAACTCTGCTAACAGGAAGATGTGCTGTTACCATGCTTTTGGAAGAAAAGCCAAAACATTCTTAAGTCAAAGAAAGCTCAACATCATCTCAGCTCCATAACTACTACTGTCTTTATTTTTAACTCATTTTGCTTTTATGCATTTCTCTCTTAATTGTCAATTGTCATAGAAGTAAAACCCCAAGCAACCAGATAAATAATCTGACATTTTAACAGTCTATCATTTAAATAATTTAATTTGGGCAATTTTTTTCAAAGTAAGAAGAATTAAACATTTAAACAACATTTAAAACTAGTTTTCATTCCTCCAGTTTCAAAGACACAAAGGACTACCCACTGTGTGGAATTATGGATGGGGGAAGCCACATTAATTGCTTGCTTCTTACCTTGAATTTTTGGATGTGTGCTTTGTGAGTTGCCTCTCTTGCCTTAGCCAACGAAGCATTTAGATCTTCAATTTCTGAACCAAGCTCCTCATTCTTTAAGTAAAGTAAAATGAATACTATGTAGAAAGAGTTATTTCCAAGTGATGGTGATTCAGTAACAGCTATCCCATCTCATTATCCATTCATCCAACTACACAAAACAAATACTTTAAAGAACAAAAACACCAAATACATCATAATAAATCTTGTATAAAGAAATTCTTGTTCTTATAGAACACTCACTAGACTGCCTATCATTCAAGTTAAATGTTTCCCGTTCTTCCACAAAAATCTGAATTTCAGCTGACGTTGACCTCTCCCATTTTAGCTGCCTTATGACAGTTCCACTTACTCAGCAACATAAAATACTTCTCATACCTTTTAAGCGGTGTTCAGAGCTGTTAAAAAAATCAGTGTGCAACTGAAAACATTTTTCCTCAAAGTTCTTAAGGGAGAAAGTATCAGTTAAGTATCTTTTTCCTCTCTCCGAGTCCAAGACCCCAAACTTTAGATAAACATAACTGCTTACAGATATAACAGCAGATATAACAGCAGTGATGAAGGACCCACTAGAAGCTTCCTAATGGTTACAGTGAGATCAGTCAAGCCCTGCCACATATACAATGCACACATTACCCTCCCAATGACAGTTCAACAAAACAGCAAGATCATAATCAACATACCTCTTTTTCCTTTGCTTTTAATGCAACAGTTAGCCCTTGAATGGTTTTATCCCTTTTCAAACCATTCTTCTTTTCAATAGCAAGCTCATTTTCTCTCTCTTGTAGCTCTTCTTGAAGTGACTAAATTAGATTATGTGAAAGTTGCATTAACTTCCCACTAAGAGATACTGTAACTGCACATTAATAAGTATATTCTCTCAGAGTTCGTATATCTTATTACTGAGATTACTAATATAAAATATAGTCCCAAAATGCAAGTCATCATCTTAAAGATGTGCCTGGAATACAGTATAAGAAGCCTCATCTTGTGGGCTGGCCATGAGTATCAGCTGCAATATTTGATGAGCGTGCCTATCAGCTTTACTGAAAGTTGCTTCAAAAACAAGGTGAGACTTCCAGTCATCTACCATGAAAGAGAAGTTACCAGAGGACTTGCCTTGCTTCCTTTAAAGTCAAGGCCTCTCTGTATCTATGAATGCATAACAACATGCGCTGTAAGCGGTCAAGAAAACAGAAACAAAACTAGGACTTGCCTGAATTTTTTTCTCATAGAAATTTCTCTCATTTTTAAGCTCCATTCTAATAGCCTGTAAGAACAAAACAGTTGTTATGGTCAAGTAAATTCATTCTAAACACAAATGTAATTCATTAAGCATTAAAATGAAGCAAAATGACCTTAAAAACTTTTGGGGTGGAGGGGGAAAACTTAGTATATGCCTTTTGTCAGGAATATATTGAATCAGTTACTTCCTGGAAGTCTACAAATCTGCCTAGGCAGAGCATGAACCTGTCCAAATTAAGAAGGAAAAAAAAAAAAAGCAGACAAACAAAAAAACACACACAAAACATTCTCCCATGAGATAGGACAACTGTACTTGCCGAGTTAATAAAAATGCATTTTTATATGACATTTATCTATGTCAGCAAGATGCTTTTAGCAAGGGAGATTTTAATTAGCACTTTCCCTTGGGGAAGTTACAAATATTTTTTTTTTTTAAAAGTATTCATAAAACCAGTTGTGCAAAGGTATTCATCAGATTTTTCTCTCCAATACTGCATACTCAAATGATCATACACTTTGTGCACTTCCTATGAAATGATTACAGATGACCCTGTTTTCACCTTGACACACAAATACTTTTGTGAAACCAGGGTAGTTTTTCCTGACACATATTGACTTAACTTCAAGAAGACCCAGAACTGAAAAATATTCGTTCCATAATCAGTCCAAATGCAGAAGGTTCTCTTGTCTATGCTTGACATCAACAAAAAAGTGTGTAGATACTGATCAATATTAAGCTCAAAAACAAAAGGGAAGAAAATTTCTCAGAAGCATGACAGCCTCCATGGCTACTTTCTATTTCCTCCAGCTTTTATTTATTGTTTGAAAAACCAGGTCGGGGGGGGTTCTGACAGACGTTCAGAGTTATAAGTGAAAACTTTCTGACATAAGATGCCAGCTGTGATACTCTCAGTATTTTGTAAATCAGATGATGAAAGTATCGTTTTAACACAATACGAATTCCAGATGTGCTACTCCCAAACAAGTTTAAAGCATTGCACATTAATATTTGATTCAGTTCAAGAAGTCAAATATTCTCCTCTTCCATTTGCACTGTTTTTCTGGTCCTGTGAATACTCATACTTATCCACTAGTGTGTAATTATAGAAGATCCTGTTAACACCCAATCACAAGGTGAGGGGGGGAGAAAAAAAAAGAACAACAAAACTTTCTTCATCATACTCCACACAGCCTTCACTTCAGTGATCCATTTCCGACAATTTGTTTCCACACCTCAAGCACTGTTTTCACACAAGCTATAGAGCTGGCAACTAAAATACCTCTGAAAGGCCTGGTTTTATAACTCCTTCCCAGCTCAAGTCACTCAGAAGAGCAACTGTATTCAACACAGATGACTAACAGACAGAAAGAAGACAAGAAAGGGAAAGGAGAAAGAAAGAAGATAACTTGAGAGCCAGGTTATAACTACTGTCATGGTGCAGTATCAAAATTTATTAGAACAGTTTCATAATTTTATGTCACTGTAGATTTCAGATTTGCCATTTTCAATCTGTATGCTTTTACAAAAACTGTCTGGAAAACACAATGCTAACCTTGTGTTGGTCCTACCGTAATATAAAACCTATCAAATGAAAGCCTCAGGCCAACATAACTTTCTGTTACCAGAGTAGGCCAGTTATTCAGTTACAGATAGAGCAGCTACCTGCAGGGTTCAGTCACTAACAGACAGGAAAGGATACTCCAAAGTAGAAGGAATCATAACAATCTTTTGATCTCCACTCCAGGCTCACATCCCCAAACTAAATAAGCTTTACTGGAAGGCTTGCCAGGCATGTATTTTACCTTAATATTTAAAAAACAAAAATCCTCCAAAGTATTGAGATTTGAGTTTATACATTTTCCCCACCTAACGTTATTGAACCACAAACACCCTTTCAACT